>NC_081430.1:57666676-58026676 GCF_949786415.1 Peromyscus eremicus | reverse complement strand
GAGGTCAACCCAGCTAGGTACATGCTGCCCAGGGTCTGGAAATGGTGAGCTGGCTCCAGAAGCTTCAGGAATCCCCCGAGTCTGAGGCTGCCTTGTGCCCAGCTCCAGCACCTTGGAGGTGGACTCCTCAGAGCCAAATGCGTAAAACTGGGTTCAGAAGTTAATGTTCATGGGATGGGTGACCTTCTGTGGGACACAGACACTTGTGTGGACATGACTTCTGTGCTCTGTGATGCTGGACATCCAGGGGAAGGCGGCTCAGAACTGAGTGCCCAACTGGCATGGACTCTGAGCACAGACGGCAAGCCAGATGGGGCGATTGCTTCCTGGCACCCAGTGGAGATAACTCAGTGGGCCGTTGCGCAATACGCTGCCATGCGGCGTGGACAATGGGCGCTGTCTGGAGGCGGTTTCCTGCTGGCCACACATCCCAGAAAGCCTGTCTCATAGTCCCCCCCAAAGGGAGACGACGGCATGGATGGCACTAGGTGACCTCTCCCACTCCCCTTCTCAGATAACAAGATTCTGGGGTGATAGGGCCTTTCTCTGATCTGAATTGAGCCAAGGTTTGACATCCAGGAATCCAAGGGTGTCCATATGACAAACTCCTTAGTGGCAGCTTATTTCCATGTTTGGGGCTTTCACTCAGGTCTGAACTCCCAGTTTTGGAGTGAGATCAACCAGGGGCTCTGAAGATGAGCTCTCTGTCACCTGGGCAGCCAGCAGCCACTGAAAAAAGTTTGTTTTCCCCTCTGTTGGGCTTGGTCGCAGGACAGTCTCACATAGAGAGCAGCACCCAAGAAGGCGTGGTCACGTAGCCAGGTGCATGGGAAACAGCGGGGAAAGCCCCGGTATACGTTCAGCTTCTAGTCCTGCCCGTGTGCATCTCCTGGGCAGAGACCCGGATGATGGAACACTCACACTCTTCCAGGTGGGGTCATGTCCTCAGCTTTGCCTGTCACTTTCCAAAGAGTCCCTTGGGGGCTCCCAGAGGCTGCTAAGATGGAAGCAACAGTTCATGGAAAGAGGCCAGGCAGTGACTTCAGGAGCAGGAGCAAGACACGGATACTTCTCCATGTACCATCTTCACGATTGCTGGGAATCTGGGATTAGAGTCGGGGCAGAGAGGATCCCAAAGAGATTCTATTATCTCTCTTTGTTCAGAAGAAAAAATGAAGCCTAGGGACCAGAGAAAGAAACTGTGCAGCACATAGTATGATAAAAGCAGAGTTGGGGCAGGCATGAGGTCTTGTCGCTCCCAGGCTACCTCCACTCTGGCCAGGGGCGCTGTCTGTTAGCACAGCAAGAGTGTCTCTTCACAGAGAGAACAATAAGACAACAGAGGAGGGGTACTCTTTGATCTGCTCTGGAGGCTCCCATTTCCCTGGTGGCACCTAGGGAACGTCTCTGATGAAGGCCCCCCCCCCCCACTTCCTGGACTTACCAGGTGCATCTGTACCTCCTGGTGGACTAGGCAGATTCCTATTGGGGATATCCTGGCTGGGCCCATAGGCACAGAAATACAAGGCTTGATGGAAACTGTGGGGCTGCTCTGTAGGGCTGCTTGCAAGTGACCATGTGGGTCACATCTGAAGCTGAGCTAGCAGGCCAAGACACCTTAGCACAGGACAGGGTGTGAATTTTTCATAGTCTCTCTTGTTCCTGGAACCAAATTCTCCCAGTGAGCCCTGCTCAGCTCTGCTACCCCACTGGGGTCTTCTCGCTGCCTGGGTAGGAGAGGCAGGGGAGATGCTACACATAGCCCTCGGCTACTCAAGGCCCCAGATGCCTCACTGGTTTGCTTCAAGGTGACATATGGTCGGTCCCTTACAGGGTGCAGACTATTAGAATTCGAAGTGTAGTCTGGCTTTGGGTGTGTTCCTGCAGCCTGGGTGTCCCCACAGGTTTGGTCAGGCCCATTGTTCTGTCTCTAGCCCTGACATGGGTCACAGACCAGGCTCAGTGGACGGTTAGAAAGGGACAAATGTGCAGCTCCTTCCCCAGTGCCTCGCTGGTCCCCTCCAGTGTGACTTCTCCACAGCACCAAGGGCACGTACGTTAGGTCCTTACCAGCTCCTTGCTGCAAGGACTTGACTTCCAGTCCTTCCCTCTTTGTCAAAGTCCTGGGCCTAGGCTGTGTCTTTAGACTCTGTCCTGCCTCTCCACATCTCCATGGTGGAATAGCCTATCAGCAGACGCCAGTACCCTTTGTATGCTGGGGCTTTCTCACTCAGATCAAGGCTGGCCTGTGACTTCCATATATCAACTTACCTCCTGAGGAACTCACTGGAGAACTCCAGAACCTTCTAGCTTGTTCTTCTAAGTGCTAGTCTGAGACCTGGGTACCCAAGGTGATTCTGTTCCCTGACGCCACACCCTTCCTGTGCAAGGCCTGTCTTCTGGATACCCAAGGGCTATGGGCTGAGCAGAGGTATGCACTAGAGTCTGCTGGTTCCTGGGACATTTGTCTCCCCATGGAACCCACAACCCGGGGGGAAGAACCCTATAGTAGGGTGGTCTCACCCCCTGAATCATGCCTTCACTGCTTTATACCAGAAATTTCTGGGAACCTTTTCTCTGATATGGGAAACCCTCCCCAGTTGCCAGAGAGTGGTGGATTGCTCTTTGAGACTTCCTGTAAACTTGACCTTCTACAGCTTTCTCAGGCTCCAGGTTGGGTACTGAACCTCCTTGAGTGCCCTATGGTATCCTAGGCAGGCCACCTTGCCCACCTGACCACACTTATGAAGAGTGTGTGGGTCAAGGGGTCCCTCCAGCACCTCGCCTGAAGTATATGTACACTGTAAGTACTCAGCAAATTTTGACTGGCCACAGCCCGTGTCTGGCTCACAGCTGTGATCTGCAGAGAGAAGGCAAGATTTTAACCAGTGAATGTCAAGGGCCCTAGGTATCAGTCCCCTGCACTCAGTCCTGTCCACCAGTCTTAGGGGCCATGAGTGTGGGGTCTCTGTATGAGAAACCATCTCCACTCCATGGCTCAGGGCTGCTTCAACAGTGGGGGCTGGGCAGCTCTGATCCAGCCTCACCACCTTGTTCTGTGGTTGAGCAAAGCCTTGCTTTAAAGGGAATTCATTTCTCCAAATTGCAGAACAAAGAACACAATGCTTAGGAAGAAAGCACGTTGCTTACATTTGAAAAAAATTAGCAGGATTATGTAATGAAAGGCACTTGAAAGTGCTGAGTCACCCCGGGCCAACTTACATCTCCCACTGGTTTGCAAGGCACTTGTAAAATGACATCCTGATAATTTAAGGTTTCTTATGCTAATTTCCAGTTAGTTTATTTGCCTGGGAAACTTATTTGTGGCCTCCAGGGTGACAGTCGGGTTGAGTTTAAAGATGTGGCATCCTGTTTAAAACGTCGGACAAGGAGAGGAAGGCAGAGTTCCAGGTTAGGGTCATGGTGGAGAGAGGACAATGCCAGGTCAGTGCCCCGCGGGACAGGCTCCTATTACGGGTCCCATCCTGTCTTCAGATCTGAGCCAGTGCACGGCTGGCATGGCCCACCCATTCCCAGCAGAAAGGGCATGCCCTCTGGTCTGTTTTGCAGGTCAGAATTGTGAGACTCTGAACAGTGGACAGTAACCAAGGCATGGAAATCATAGAAGATTCCAGATGATTCTACTGCTAATGCACCCTAAAATTTAAAGTGAGTAGGTGTGGTTGTGCCAGCTAAACATTATGTACTCCAGGTAACGGTCCATTGAGGGAAGCCAAGACAGGAACTTGAGGCAGAAATCTAGAGGCACGAACTGAAGCAGAGACCACGGAGGAGTGCTGCTTACAGGATTGTTCTCCCTCTGACTTGCTCAGCCCACTTTTTAATACACCCAGGACCATTTGCCCAAGGTTGGTACCTTCCACAGTGGGCTGGTCCCGCCTTCATCAGTCAGCAATTAAGAAAATGTCTCACAGACATGCTCACAGGCCAGTCTGATGGAGGCAATTCTTCAGTTGAGGTTCCTTCCTCTCAGGTGACTCTAGGGTTGTGTCAGGGTGACAGTGGACTCTATAACATGCCCATCTTGTTGTTTACTCTTGGTCCCGAGTGTTCTCACCCCTCTTCCAAGTAGCACACAGTAGATTTTCATCTGTACTAGGCAGAGGCCCACGAGGCTGCCAGAAGTGACAGGACTCAGATCCAGACCTCAAAGAGCTTGCTCATGGGTGGGGAAACTGAGGCCTGGAGAGGAGGAGAGCCATCCTCAGGAAAGAAGGCCCAAAGATGGTGACTCTGAGATGGCTGCTGTGGACTCAGCTGGAAGGAGGTCAGAGGACTCATCTTCACTCTCAGTAGGTTATCAGTCAGCCCTCTTGGGTAAACATGTCTCCAGGAGGAAGTGGAGAACAGAAGCCTCAGGAAGCAGAGGCCTCTGAGGACCTGCTGCGGACAAGCATGGGGTGGGCTGATGGTTGAGAGTTTGGGATGAGCGAGATCTGGGAGAATGGGAAGCTGTGATCAGAGACCAGACCTGATGATATAGGTTCAGAGAGGGCCATATGAGGTGACAGGGTGTTGGACAGGGCTGGGTAAGGATCTGTTTCTGGAGACAGCCAACATGTATTCATCGGGAGGCTAGAAAAACGGAAGCAAAGACTCAGGAAAAGCCCATAGCTGATTCCAGGGATGGAGAAAAGTGGAGGCCATTAACAGCCACTGATGGTTAATGGCAACCTGTCTCCTGTGAAATGGGGGTGGAAGAAACCAGCTTTTCTGGGAGGGCAAAGGAATGCTCAAAAGAGGATCAAATGGGGCCGGAGATGACTCAGTGGTTAAGAGCACTGACTGCTCTTCCAGAGGTCCTGAATTCAGTTCCCAGCACCCACAGGGTGGCTCACAACCATCAGTAACTTCAATTCCAGGGGACCTGATGCCCTCTCCTGGCCTCCATGGGTACCAGACACACATGTGCACAGACGTACATGCAGACATAGTACTTGTACAGATAAAAGAAAATAAAGATAAAAACAAAACAAAACAAAACCAAAAACCAGATTCGTAGATTTAACAGTGAAATTGCCAATGTTTTAGAAAAGAAATGTAAGAGAAAATTCAGGGAACCTAAGGGCTAGGCAGAGAGTTTGTAGGCAAGATTCTAAAAACCATAGGCTATAAAAAACAAAACAGAACAAAACCCCCAAACTGGGGCTCCTCAGAAGTAAAGACCTTTGCACCCTGCAGTGACCTGACATAGGGTAAAGCATGAAGCCATGGGCCTCAGAAAACATCCACAGAGCACAGGCCTGACCAGGAACTCCTACCTGGGTCGCTGATCTCTGGCAGGACAGTACAGAACCACAGTCAAGTTAGAGAGAGCTAAGGTGATTGAGGAGACTTTTGACTTGACCCAGAGACAGCACATACACAGCAAACAGATGCATGAAACAAAATGAAAAGTGTGCAGTGCCATTTGCCACCAGGGACACGCACACTCAGACTGGCAGGAACAGAATGGAACGACTATCAAACAACTAAAAATTACAGTGACGGGGAGCAAAACAGCTGAGGCTCCCAAGTTGGGCGCCAGTCTCAAGACGCCCGACCAGGATTCCTCAAGGCAAAACAAAGCAAAGATAGAGACACAGCAAATGTGTGTGAGGGTGCAGAGAAGCTGGGCCTCTGCACACGGCTGATGGGCAATGGGCATAGCGTTCAAGCCAGAAGAGTTTGCAAGGTTCTTGAAAAACTAAACATGGGCAGTGGTGGCGCACGCCTTTTATCTCATCTCTTGGGAGGCAGAGGCAGGTGGATCTCTGTGAGTTCAAGGCCAGCCTGGGCTACAGAGTGAGTTCCATGATAGTCAGGGCTGTATAGTGAGACCCTGTGTCAAAACAAACAAATGAACAATAAAAACAGTAAACTAAGCAAGTTAGTAAAGTATCCTCTGAGAGAGGTGAGGACCTGAATTCAACCCCCACCACCAGATAAAGAGCTGGGAATGGGGGTGCGCGCTTGTAATGCCAGCACTTCAGAGGTGGATCTCTGTGGCTCCCCAACCAGCCACCCTCACCTCATCACTTAGCCCCAAGCCAGTGAGAGACCTTGACTGAAAAACAAGGTGGAGAGCACCATTGAACCACACCCAGGGTTGACCTCTGGCTTGTACGTGTACACTTTCACATGCACACCTAAACAAACACATAAACTCATACACACACAGAGACATACACAGAGACACATACACGCACAGACATACACACACAAACACATACACACACAGACACACACACACATAGACACATACAGAAACACACATAGACACATACACAGACAGACACATACACACACAGACATATACACAGACAGACAGACAGACACACACACATATACACACACATACACACACACACACACACACACACATTTGGCCCAGTGCATATACTCCAGGGTGGGAGTGTCCAGAGAAATGAAAGCTTATATTTATACAAAGTCCTGGACACAATAGAGCATTTGATTTGTATAGTCCAAAGCTGGGAACCTAAATACCCTTCTGGGTGCAGCGATGGTCAGCCAGTGAGAGAGGGATCAAGCTCTGGGAGCATGTAGCAACTCAGAGGGTGCTCTGGGGCAGTGTGTCTAAGAAGACAAGCCAGTCTGGGAGGGTGCCATGCAACTGTCTCAAGGGGACTTACAGATACATAGCATTACAGATATGAAAAGAATCAATGATGAGTCTTCAGGGGTTAAAGTTGAAGGGAAGGAATGAGACCCCGTAATCTGGTGCTAGCAAGGGAGCCCCTGTGTTCTAGAGCTGACCTATATATTGATTGTGGTGCATGCCCTAACCCATCATCTGGTCAAACTGCATGCAACTAAGTGAGCACACACACACACACACACACACACACACACACACACACACACACACAAAACCCTAAGTGCATGGATTGTGCATTGAATATTTGTGTCCCTCCAGAATCCATGTTGAAGCCCTGACCCCCAGGGTGAGGGTATTGGGGATTCATTTGGGAGAATTAGGCTGTGGGGTGGAGTCCCTGTAAATGAGCTTGTTTAAAGAAGTGAAGGACAGAACATCCCTTCGACATGTGAGGACATGAGAAGGCTGGAACCAGGTCAGGCTGAAGGGCCCCGGAGCCCTGGGCTTCCCAGCTTTCAGAGCTGTTGCAAACCGAGTCTGCTTGAAACAGCCTGGGCTATGGCGTTTTGTTCAGAAGCCTGGTCAGGCTGGGACAGCTTGTGTAACTGGAGAGACCAGAGTTAGGTGGGTGGCTGCTACTGAGGTCACTTCCTGATTTGATATTGCGTTGTCATGCAGGATGCTGCATGGGGGGTCTGGATGAAGATGCTCTAAGACCTCTGTATTATTTTAGCAGCTTCCTGTGAATCTAGAATGATCACCCCCAAAGATACAAAGGAGGAGGAGGAAGAAGGGCAGGAGGAGGAAGAGGAAGAGGAGGAGGAGCTGAGACGTCTTAGTTTGTGCAGAGGCCAGGCACAGCAAAGACAGAAACCTGTGAGGAGTGAGCTCCTTCCGACAGCTTTGTGCAGACCTACCAGGCCAGATGTCTGGTAGGGGGCATTAACACATGCCAGAGAAGAAAGGGTGACCCCCAAGGATGATGCCTGCTGGAAACAGGGTATGCCATCCAAACCCTAAGCAGGGACTTACATGTGGGTGTGTTCCACCCTGCCCTGCCCTGCCCTGCTCACTGCTCTGTGCAGCTTGGCCCTGAGAAAGGGGAAGCAGGGCCCTGTCCCACCAGCCCTGACTCTCAAACCCTCGTCTGTTTCCCCCACAATGATCTCCAATGTGGGGAGCTTAGGGCATCACACTGAGTGACAGCGCTTCCACCAGGGAGGGTCTTCTGGGGCACCTTGCATCCCCGGCCCCCAGCATAAAGAAGTAACTAAACAATCTTGCTTTGCACATTAGGAGCTGTGTACATCCCACTCTCCCCAAGTTACATGAGGACACAATTTATCTTTAGCCCAAAGCCACCTGCTTGGTAATCTGCTTCTGTGTACCCGATTGATCCCACCCTCCTTACGTTGGCTGGAAACACGGCTGTTTTTATTTAAAGCAGCCAGCAGGCACAGGATACTGGACAGGGCGGCCTAGCATGTGCCCATCTGGGTGGATGCTGCCCATCTCCCAAAGATGAGTCGGTCCTTTTAGGCCCGAGTTGGTGAGGGGCTGGAACCACCTGGATGCAATGCCTGGACCCCAGTAAGAGGTGTGCCAAGTAGACCATTGCTTAAAATATTTGTTCTATGCTGGTCACTGAGACCATTCTTTATCCTAACATTTTGGTATCTCTTCCAAACCTGTGTTAGAAATCCTGGAAGGGTTTATAGTTAACACCACCCAATGCCCAATGCCAGAGAAATTGTGAGCTGGATAATGTCTTAATATCTGGGTTTTGGATGGAAAGGAGAGCAGAGTCGCTCTGTATCTCTGTGCCTGCCCTCATCATCCTTCTCTTTTGCCCCATAGCTGACACGAGTCACATCTGTCAGCTCCATGGAGGTCTTTTCTCTCCTCTTCCTTTTCTTAGGGCAGCCATGTGCACAGCTGGAAAGCTCTGCTAACTCTCTGCAGAGGTCAGAGGAGGCTGTGAGACTAAGGACCCTACAGGCCAAGTTCAGATGAACAAAAGTGAAGAGTCACCACTGTGACCATGGCAGCTTCCAAGGGATAAGGACCCTGGTGGCAGGGGCTGGCTGTCAGCGGGCACTTCCCAGGCTTGCTGTATCTATAGTCTGAGATGCAGATACGTGAGATCCAGGACCCCAAAGCATTCCTGGGGCTCCTCTGCATAGCTAACCAAATATCTCCACCAAGAGGAACACATGAATTGTACTGCCTGGGTCTTTTTTTTTTTTTTTTTTTTTTTTTTTTTTTTTTTTTTTGATATTGTGGTAACAGCAAACATCTGCCATTTAAAATTTGAGGAAAGAGAAGTACCAGGAAGAAAGCCTAGGAGTTACGCATGCTCGATAGAGCCAGTGCTCTTTCACTGAGCTGTGTCATAGCCATTTTGATGTGTGTGTGTGTGTGTGTGTGTGTGTGTGTGTGTGTGTGTGTGTGTATGTGTGTGCTTGCACGCTGTATGTAGGTATATGCAAACATGAGTGCATTCAGCAGACAGAATAGGATGTCAGGTGTCTTCCTCTACCACTCTCTATCTTATTCCCTTGAGACAGGGTCTCTCGCTGAGCCTGAAGCTCTTCATTGTGGTTAAGTTGGCCAGCTAGGGAGCTCCCATGATCCTCCTGTTCCCATGTCCTTGGTGATGGAGTTAAGCGTCTGTGGCTTTGCAGAGCTTTGCATGTTCATGTGAGTTCCGGAGATTCAAACTCATATCCTCAGGCTTGTACAGCAGGAGCTTTTACCCACTAAGTCATTTCCCTGTGTTCCCTCACCTTTCTCATCTTTTAATTTCAAGACAGGGTCTCACTAAGTTATCTAAACTGGACTTCAACCACTCTGTTGTGCAAATGGGCCTGAAAGTTGTGATCCTCCTGTATCAGCCTCTCAAGTTCCTGGGATTATCGGTCCATGCCATCAGGCCTGGCCCATTTGAATCATTTTAAAGTGCAGAATTCAGTGGCTTGGATATCTTCACATTGTTGTGTAACCCTCACTGCCATCTAGTTCCAAACTTTTTTCATCACTACAAACAAAAAGCCTGTTAGTAGTCGCTCTCCATTCCTTCCTCCCATCTGGCAGCCAGCAATCTTTCCTGTCTCCAGGGACTCGCCTATTTTGGATACTCCTGGCAAATGAAATGGTACAATATGTGGTGTTGGGGGTCTGGCTTCTTTCTTTGGGCAGCACACTGTTGAGACTGGTCATTGTTGTAACCAGTGCCGATACTTCATTACTCTTTATGGCTGAGTAATATTCCAATGTATGGCTGGACAGACTTACTCACTCTACTGTTGGGACTTCCTGGAGCCTGTCGACGCCTTGAGGAGATCCGTTTATTCTTCAAGGCTCTTGAAAACATCAACTGCCGAAGGCAGGGACTTTGGGTGACATTCACGGCTATTTCTTGTGCCCAGAACAGCTTGGCACACATCACTGTTCAGTATCTATTTGCTGAAGAATGAATGAATGAAGAATGATTGAAGGAGTATGGCCACTAGATGAAATGAGAGCCTTTGTGCTCGAGGTAAGAGGGGCCACAGCTGCTTGGCTCACAGTGTACAGCCACCTTTGGGGGAGAAAAACACGAAAGCAGCACTCCAGAGGCAGGGCATGGTTAGAGAGTGTTGGTTGCAACAACACATGGGTGTGATTACTCAGGAGCCTAATTCAGCTGTGACAAATTGCCAGACACCCAGTGGCTTAAAACAACACAAGTGCATTACTTCATAGTCTGGATGCCAGAAGCCTGACAGAGTGCCACTGGGCTGATGGGAAGCTGCCGACAGGAACTGCATCCTTCTGGAAGCTCCAATAGCAAAGGCCCCTTCTACTTTTCCAGCAAAGCTACCTGACATGCTTGGCTTGGGGCCTCCTTCTGCATCTCCAAAGCTGGTTGTGAGGTAGCATTTGCCTGACACCCCTTCATTCCATTTCATGTTCTGACCGTGGCTGGGGATGCATCCCCATTTAGGAGTGTCAGGGTTCAGGTTGGGATTCCTGGGATCATTCAGGCTCATCTTCCAGCACAGGACCTATAACTTAATCATATTTGTAAAGTCCCTGGTGCCAAGTAAAGGGGCAGTGGCAGATTCTTAGGGTCAGGACATGCACATCTTCAGTGGGGCAGTCAGTCATTCTGCAACCCCACAGAGCTCCTTTGGCTTCACACAGACTGGACAATCCTGTAAGTCCTACCTGGTTCATGGAATGGGGAGGCTACTGCAGAGAGCCTGGAGCCGCCTTCACGTCTCTTTCTGCCACACTGAAGCATACATTCCTCTTGGAGACTGCTCCTTTAGTCCACCCCATGTTTTTTCTTCCTCCCCTTCCCAGAGCTGAGAAGCTGAGGGACAATCTCCAGAAGATGGAACCTTGAAGTAGGACTCTGGAATCCCCGTGGCTTTCCACCTTGGGAGCTCATAGAACCTCTAGTCTGCCCTAGGGGAATCTAGAAAATGCATTTATGTGTTTTAATTAATTAATTTAATTAATAATTGTGTATGTATTATTTCTCATCCCTTAAGGCTAGCAGGATGCTTAATGTTCAAAATATACCTCTTCTCTTTTCTTTTTGATGCTTGGGGTCAAACCCAGGACCTTCTGCATGCTGAAGGTTCTCCTCCAGCCCAATATACATTTCCTAGGTGAAGGGATGAATGAATATTCTCCTATAAAGAAATTATATGTGTGTGTGTGTGTGTGTGTGTGTGTGTGTGTGTGTGTGTGTGTGTGTGTAGCGAGGGGGGCACATGTGTGGCCATTTGGGAGTTCTTGGCTTTCCACCTTGTTGAGGGGGGGTCTCTCTTATTGAGGCAGGATCTCTGTTGAGGTGGGGTCTTGTGGCTGCCATGTTCTATACTCCAGGCTAGCAGCCTACGAGCTTCCAGGCAATGCTCCTGTCTCCATCTCCCATTCTGCTGTAGGACTGCTAGAATTACAGGTGTGCGCCACCACATCTGGCTTCTGCAGATGAAGCTCCAGTCATGAAGCTTGTATGGTTTGCCCCTTTACCCACTGTCTCCCGGCCCCCAGGATACACTTGAAAATTCCGAGCAGTCCTGAAGCGGGGGCTTGCAATTAATTTTGTGATTAATTTGAAAGTTTTTGAAATGGACTTTCCTATTTTTTTTTTTTAAAGGCATAGGAGATGTGGAGGCTTCTCAGATGTGATTGTAGGTGGTGGTGATGGGGGGGCGTGTTGAGGACGTGATTGTAGGTAGTATAGAGTCTTTGTCCATAAACATGTCTGTAACATCAGATTACTGCCTTCCTTGAGTACTTTCTCAAGTGAGCTGAGCCTAGGAAAAAGAAACCATGGGATGGTATGGAACACCTGAATGCCACAGAGGTAGACTATGTATCTCTCCATTCACCTGCTAAAGGTGTATGTACAACAGGCACACTAAATGCCTGCCAGAGGCCTAGAGGAGAGTGTTCCTTTACCTAGGTCAAGACTGGGATGGAACACTCTCTAAGATCAGTGAGCTTTGGACATCTGCATCCCATCATTGCTGAGGCCTTCTCTCCTCGGGGCTCTATTAGGGATCTCAGTGACCAACCCTAAAGACTTGAGGTACCCAGAAGGGAAGATGGGAGCAGGAAAAATGTCACTTGCTAGTCTGCCTTTCAGGGTTCCAATGACACCTCTCAGGAGCTGCTTGCTCAGTGCATGAGAGAGGCCATGTGTCAATGGCTAGGACCCCAGCTGTCTGTGTGACAGCCACAGTAGAAGCTCAGCACACTGGCACTTGGGGCAAAATGCTAGCCCTAAACCTGGAAGCAAGCGGCAGGTGGAAGAGTTGGGGTTTGGGGCATACTTTTGCCTGCTAACATCTCAAGAAACATGGAGGGGGGTGTGAGACAGGTCCAGGCAGGCTCCTTAGGGAAGTCCTCAGCAGACTGGACTTGCAAGGATCCTTCGACCTCCTGAGATCTGCATTGTAGAATGGATGGAACACACCTGTCTTTATAGGAAAATATTCATTCATCCCTTTACCCAGGAAATGTATATTGGACTGGAGGAGAACCTTCAGCATGCAGAAGGTCCTGGGTTTGATCCCAAGCATCAAAAAGAAAAGAGAAGAGAAAGAGAAGTGTGTATTGGACATTAAGCATCCTGCTGGCCTTAAGGGATGAGAAATAACAATGTGTCTCCTGCAGTCCTACAGCTTGTGGTCTGGGGGAAACACGCAGGAGGGCACAGTGTAACCAGAGAGAAGTGGGTTTTGTCTGTTGATTTCTTCATTCATTCATCAAGTGTCTCTTGCAAGCTACTTACTTGTGCCTCAGAAACCAACTAGGAGTCCACCTGAAGCCCCTGGAATATAAACCGCAGTCTGTGGAGTGGTTAGCAGACACAAATCTCTGAATAGCTGGGAAAACAGTTAATTGGTTGAAATGATGTGATCATTTTAACTATGGTGTGATCATTTAATTTAGTTTATGTTCAGATTCACCTAACTTGTCTCTAGGATGTCCTATAGTATTCTCTCTCTGTCTCTGTCTCTCTGTCTCTCTCTGTGTCTCTCTCTTCCCTCTCTCTCCCTTCCTCCCTCTTCTTTCCTCTCTCTGTCTGTGTCTCAGTGTCTCTCTGTCTTTCTCTCTGTGTCTCTGTGTCTCTGTCTGTCTCTCTCTGTGTGTGTATGTGTGTGCATATGGAAGGTATGTGTGTTCATGTGCATGCACAGATGTACGCACGCACATTTGTGAGTGTACACGTGGAGGCTGGAGATCAACCTTGGATATTGTTCTCAGGAATTGTTCACCTTGCTTTTGAAGACAGGGTCTCTCACTGGGACCTGAGGCCCAGTGATTTAGTCAGTCTGGTGGCTAAGAAGCCCCAGAGATTTGCCTCTTTCTGCAGGGAAGGCATCACAAGGGTGTGCCACCAGACCTATAGTTTTCACATGGCTTCTGGGAATGGAACTCAGGTTCTCATTCATGCATGGATGTGTCCCTGGCCTGGTCTAGTCTCCAGTGCAGCTGACATTATCAGTGAGCTGTGATGGAGACTGCAAGGCCCTCTGTACCTGCACACCTGGGCTTTCTGGCCTGTTCCAGATGCCTCATGCTGGCCATGATGTTCTATTGACTGTCTTGCTGCCCCTTTCTGCTCTGTCCCTTCCTGAACCCCCAGTCTTATGAAGTCAGGGGTCACAGAGCTTTGTCTTACTTGCTCTGCCTTTCTCTGGGCCTAGAAACTGCTGCCTGTGGGGCCAGATCCCATTGTCCAAGGCATGCCTCAGGGCAGTGTGGACTATCCTCTCCTGTCCTACATGCACAGCCTGGACCTGGAAATGCCCTGTTAGATGAGAAACATTTAACAGGGGATCGTGGGGTTCATGATGGGGCCAGCAGACAGAGAGAGCATTGGAGTGTGACTCAGGGCCTACCATGTCCTGTGAGCAGCATCAATGGGCAAGGGAGAAGGGCAGCTCCTCCAGCCCACCTGCTACGCATCTCTGTGCCCAGGAGAAGCTGTCCATCAGACTCTTAGCAGGACAGGCTCCTCCCATCACCCTCCCCCCTCTTCTAGCCAGCTGCATGCAAGTGTATAGGCTTACCAACTACAGGTCCAGGGCCTAGGGCTCAGGCAGTTGCCTCAGAATTCAAGCACCCACCAGGTGCACTTCTTTCCTGTTGGCTTGAGGGGACCCTTAGATATGGAGTTACCTGAAGGACCTGGAACAAAACCCAGGAGGTAAGAGCTGAGATTCACTAAGGAGGCAAGGACCTGGAATGCTTTCTAGGCTTCCCCCATTGGGTCCTAATGAGCTGTCATTGAAGGGAATGCCTACACCAAACAGTTGAGGGGCCAGCTCCTAACACACCACAGGGGGCTGGGGCCTGAGCTCACACCCCCTCTCACTTTAGATGACCCTGCTGGCTGATGTCATCTGCAGGATCCAGGCAATGGGCTCTGCAGGCCTTTTGGCTCCAGCAAACTGAGAAAGGAGTTTTGCCCAGGATGGCCTTATGTTACGTTGAGCAGAGGCAAGCCCTCTTTCCACTGATGCCAGATTTAACAGATAACAATGCAGGTCACCCAGTCAAAATGTGTGCTCTACTGAGCAGCAAATGGTATTTAGTGCACGCATGTTCTAATCATGGCTGCTTGTTAGAAAGTTGGGTATAACTGGACATGTCACCAGCCGCCGGACGCCTACCAAGGAGCCTGGGTTCTGATCAGCCATTGTGGCTGTCATCTGAGGAACGCTCCCCACCTGCTGCCTGCATCCACTGCCCAAACCCTGGCCATGAGGACTCCTCCTCCTCACTCCCAAGTGCTTTTCTCCCAAAGCTCTGTCCTTCCTAAACAATGACCCTTGACAGTGCATCCCATTGGGTGGGTGGGGGTTGGCCCCGCCCTAGTCCCCATTGCAACATGGTGGGTTCTTGCTTCTCTGCCAGGGCCCTCCACCAAGTAGGAAAGCCTGTAGGTTTCATCTGAGGTTCCCCTCTGTACTAGAGGAGGCCTGAGGGTCCCTCTGTGGAGGAATTATGAGAGCTCACTTGAGACAGCTCCTAGGTCCTCGTCACCAGTTCCTGAAGTCTTAAACTCACAACATGTTGATCATCAAGGATCCCCATCCTTGCCAAACCCCTGACATGTCTGAGAAGTCTTCCTAGGGCATGGCATGGCAGAGGCCGCCAAGAGCTGGTGGCAGAACAGAGGTGTCTCCAGGCGAGGACTTTGGGGTGCTGGTTATTCTCCTTGAGTTCCTGATGGTATGGTAGTGGAGGTGGTCCTTTCTCCCCTAGGCAGGGTAAAGTGTCTGCCTGCAAACCTACCAGCACCATGTTGGTGGGTCTAGAGGGCTCAGGCCAAAAAATTTTCCATTTTCCCAGCGGGTTCCGTGAGCCTTGTGGTTGGTTCCCATCTACTCTAGCCCCAGGCCCTTGGGCACTGAGGATGGCCACTGGGGGGCAGTGCTAGCCAGGAGACCTGGCAGGGATCCACCCTCCTCCTCCCGCCCAGAGGCCCTGTCAGCAGGGAGCTGTAAGCACCAGGTCCCTACTTACATGGTGGGTGGGGACCAGGGTAGTGCTGAACATTGGATTTTTCCTAATGTCCAGAGTCACACCCCGGTCTAGACGCTACCCTTTATCTCTCGCTTTCCCTCTCTCTCTCCCTCCCTCCCTCTCTCTTTCCCTCTCCCTCTCTCTCTCCCTTTCTCTCTCTCTCTCTCTCTCTCTCTCTCTCTCTCTCTCTCTCTCTCTCTCTCCACACACACACACACACACACACACACACACACACACACACACACACGCATGCTTGTAAGCTTTTATGCTCAAATACACCCAGAATATAGCCATACAGTCACTGGCCCTCATATGCACATATAACACATACAAGCATACTCATTCACGTAAGCTTAGCCTTTACATACTGTGCACGGGTACAAGCACACGTGTGCACAAACACACACATACGTGAGCATACCCCCCCCATGTGCTCAGACTCATTTGTACCCCCACTGCTCTTCCACGGGTGTAATGTGGGGACCTCCCCTTTTGGTGACCTTACCTTTTGCCTCTACTTTGCAGGGAGCCTGGCAGGGGTCTGGGTGTAGTTTCAAAGTAGATGGAGGAAGGTCTAAGGTGAAGGCTCCAGGCCAGGGTCACCTTTCTTGGAAGCCCTTCTTCAGCTTGGATCCTGGGACCCCCAAATCCTTGCCTGACAGTACTTCTCCATCTCCAAAACTGAGCCCAGTGTCCACTGCCACCCTTGGGGTGCTCCGCTCTCCAGCTTGCTTATCTCCAGCTTTGGCCATGGAATGGATTGTCCTGCATTGACTGTCCCCTTGCTGGACTGCAGTTTCATGAAGCCCTCTCCACATCTCTCTTCACTTCCTTGTCCCTCTATCCTTGCTGCTAGCCATTCCCCCTACCCATTTTATAAATGGCAAAACTGAGCCCGAGACAGGTAGTGACTTAGCGAGGGTCACACAGCAAGTTAAGAGAGGTCTCCTTGCTCTGCCATGCCCCTTCTGCATATGCACATGGTGGTACTCCCATCTCAGGGATTTTGGGGAGCCTACCCCTGCATTGATGTCCCCCATGTCCTTCCTCTGCAGATTCCAGACCTCCTAGGGCCAACGCCTGTACCTTGAACTTAGCTCTGCAATCAATGCAGTATCCACACACAGAAGAGGACCACAGGGCCTCACTGCAGCATCCACACAGAGAAGAGGACCACAGGGCCTCACTGCAGCATCCACACAGAAGAGGACCACAGGGCCTCACTGTAGCATCCATACACGGGGGGGGGGGGGGACCACAGGGCCTCACTGCAGCATCCACATAGAAGAGGACCACAGGGCCTCACTGCAGCATCCACACACAGGAGGGGACCACAGGGCCTCATTGCAGCATCCACACACAGAAGAGGACCACAGGGCCTCACTGCAGCATCCACATAGAAGAGGACCACAGGGCCTCACTGCAGCATCCACACACAGAAGAGGACCACAGGGCCTCACTGCAGCATCCACACAGAAGAGGACCACAGGGCCTCACTGCAGCATCCACACACAGAAGAGGACCACAGGGCCTCACTGCAGCATCCACACACAGAAGAGGGCCACAGGGCCTCACTGCAGCATCCACACACAGAAGAGGGCCACAGGGCCTCACTGCAGTATCCACACACACACAGAAGAGGACCACAGGGCCTCACTGCAGCATCCACACCCAGGAGAGGACCACAGGGCCTCACTGCAGCATCCACACACAGAAGAGGACCACAGGGCCTCACTGCAGCATCCACACACAGAAGAGGGCCACAGGGCCTCACTGCAGTATCCACACACACACAGAAGAGGACCACAGGGTCTCACTGCAGCATCCACACACAGGAGGGGACCACAGGGCCTCACTGCAGCATCCACACACAGGAGGGGACCACAGGGCCTCACTGCAGCATCCACACACAGAAGAGGACCACAGGGCCTCACTGCAGCATCCATACACAGGAGGAGACTGTAGGGCCTCACTACAGTATCGACACACAGAAGAGGACCACAGGGCCTCACTGCAGCATCCACACAGAAGAGGACCACAGGGCCTCACTGCAGCATCCACACACAGGAGGGGACCACAGGGCCTCACTGCAGCATCCACACACAGAAGAGGACCACAGGGCCTCACTGCAGCATCCACACAGGAGGGGACCACAGGGCCTCACTGCAGCATCCACACAGAAGAGGACCACAGGGCCTCACTGCAGCATCCACATAGAAGAGAACCACAATGCCTCACTGCAGCATATACACAGAAGAGGACCACAGGGCCTCACTGCAGCATCCACACACAGAAGAGGACCACAGGGCCTCACTGCAGCATCCACACACAGAAGAGGACCACAGGGCCTCACTGCAGCATCCACACACAGAAGAGGGCCACAGGGCCTCACTGCAGTATCCACACACACACAGAAGAGGACCACAGGGTCTCACTGCAGCATCCACACACAGGAGGGGACCACAGGGCCTCACTGCAGCATCCACACACAGGAGGGGACCACAGGGCCTCACTGCAGCATCCACACACAGAAGAGGACCACAGGGCCTCACAGCAGCATCCATACACAGGAGGAGACTGCAGGGCCTCACTACAGGCAAGGGTGTGGAGAACTTTTCCTTTACACAATCTCAGCAACTCCTTCTGTGGAATGGGGTATGTCTGCATGCTTGAGGGTCTGTGGGGATGGAGCTTATACAAATACCTGGAGAGCTCCAGGCATTTAGGCATAAGGAACCAATGGCCATCTGCATTCATAGTCTCCCCACCCTGTCCCACGGCCCCTGGTGCTAGCCCACCGGTGTTCCTATTCCGGATGCCTGATTCCCCAGTCTGATGCAGCAGGTTCACCTGGCAGGAGCCTCCTCTGGGTTCTGAGCCATTGCTGCAAGCCTTCTTCTTCCCCAAGTTCAGCCCCAGGCTGGGTGGGCTCAGAAAGGAGAGATGCTCTGTGCCTTGGCACACACAGAGGGGACAAGGGTTGAACATGTGGGTGGCCTGTTGCTTTCCCTAGGGAGTGCCCACCTGTCTGCTGTTGCAAGCAACGCCCCTCCCCACCCCAACACACACAGGAAAAAGCCATGTATGGGCAAAGAGCAAAAAAGAAGTGGGGGGAACATTCCCAGGGAGAGTGGGTTTTTAAAGCCTTGCAGCCGTCACCCATCATCAGCTCTGGGTTTTCATTGTTGTTCTTTGTTTTGTTTTGTTTTTTTGCACCAGCTCCTCTGAGAAGCACCGTGGTTCTCCTAGGCTTTGCCAGTTCTACTCTGAAGCTGCCAAGGTTTTCTGACATCGAGGCACACAACTTCCCCTCAGCTCCTACGCTGAGAAAGCTGTTTCCCATGAGGCTCAGAGCAAGCCAGGGGCAACAGCAACAGTGTGCACCTACCAAGGGCACCATCCTTGTCCCCTTATGCCACCTGTACAGCTGTCTCCTACCCTGGCCCGTGTGTGTGCATGTATGCGTGTGTGCGTGCGTGCGTGCGTGTGTGTGTGTGTGTGTGTGTGTGTGTGTGTAGGCCAGAGGTCAATGTTAGATGTTTTCTTAATGATTTCTCCACGTTAATTTTTGAGACAAGGATCTCTTATTGGCCTGGAGCTCCCAGTTTGGCTAGGCTTGCTGCCCTCAAGCCCCAGGACGTCTCGTCTCCTCTCCTGAGTGTTGGGGTTGCAGGTACATGCTGCCTGGCTTTTTACAGCTTTCAGGTCCTCATGCTTGTGTGGCCTACACTTTACCAACGGAGCCACCCCACAGGCCCCCAGCCTTGTTTTGAACCGTTCTTTTCATTGCTCGCTCACAAGCCGGCTTCCTCTGTGTGCTTGGCCGCTTCCTCCCAGAAGCCTGGCCACAGTGTTTACTGCCCTGTGGGGTGGCCTGGAGGGCTGGCATGGGGCGGTGTTTCCCACATTGCTGAGAAGTTTGGTGGGCAGAACACCCAGCTGCCCACAGTTTCCATTCCAGTCCGTCGGCCTTGGCCTGGACAACAGACACAGTCGACGGTGATAAGTCAATCCATGTTTACCTGGAATCTTCCACATGGGAGGCAATGACCTTGCTTGGAATCTGAGGATGGATTCTCTGCTAATGCTCTGGGCTGGAGTGTGTGTGTGGGGGGGATAAAAGAGAACCACCTTTGAGGAGGCCAGACCACCATCGTGCTATGCGACCAAGAGTCCACTCTCTGTCCTCTTTTGGCCTCCGAGTCACCCCAATAAAGCACCAGGGCCAGGCACCACTTAGGGCCTGAAATCCCACCATTTGAGTCAGAAATTCCATCCTGGAAAGGAGGGCCTTGTGTCTTCCTAGCAGCACGGTGTTGTCCTAAGACCTTCAGGTCAGGAAGGCTTTGGGTGCGTGAACCTGGGTGGGGATGGTGGTCAAGGAAGCTGTAGGTTTTGCTTCTGGGACTGGTGGTCCATATGGGGCTTTGTAACTGCTGTATGTCAGCCTTTACTCAAGACCGGCCTTACTGCGAGAAGGCCTGCTTTGGCCTCCAGGGAAAATGCTGCAGGAATAAGTGAACTGCGAACGCTGTGTTAGTGCTCCCAGATTGCAAATGTGCGTGTGAAGAAGAGCGGAATGACGAGAAGAAGGACAAAGATTCAGGCTGGTGGATTTGATTGGCATTTTTAACTTGTCTCTGAGACTCCTGACAACCCAAGTGAAAGTGCAGACACTCTCGGTACCTACCATTCTGTGCTGTTCCTTGCATGCTCTTCCCGTTAGGGTACACAGGGAATGGGTGATGTCCCTGGGGAAAGCGTCCAAGGCTGTGCTCTCCATCCTGGAGACAACTGCCCCGTGTCCGAGTGGACTGGTGTGTCTGCACAGCCACATTACGGAAAAGCTCCATTAGAGAAAGTGGTCATCCAATGTTCCGGAGAGCACAAACCATTCCAGCCGTGGCCCTGGGAGATGGTTTTTTCCCATTAGCTTCATCTAGATGGAAAATGAAAATGGATGAGGTCTTCAGTAGCAGCTGGAGAGTGAGTACAGAGATAAGTCTCATAAAATGGCTTCTCAGAAGCCCTCGGTACAAGCCAAGGCCACCGTTCCAATCCACAGAACTGCCCTTGGGAGGACAGAGGGCTGTGCACTGCCCATTTGGGTGGGGGTGGGGGGCTATTGCCTACAAGGTGTGGTAGGCACTAGAGCCAGGCCCTGGTAGGAGGTTCACATTCAAGGTCCAGTTCATCCACCCATGCTATCTCCGTGAGCCCCATTCACAGACCAGACTCTGAGCCTCCCAAATGGCTAAAAGCAGAACCCAGGACACAGTACCTCCCACTGTGGCCACACTGCAGTCTCAGGTGATGAACTGGTCTGCCTCCATCTTGGGCTTGAAAGCCATCTTATAGTAAAAAACAAACTAGGCCCATTCCTGTTTATGAGTAAATGTCTGTTTCTCAAGGATTGGGCCGTGCCCCACCTGTAACCTTAACTACAAATGGTCTATACTGCCTGTTCCAGGAAACGGCAACCATGTCTTTGTTTCAAAAAGTTGTTATGACCATCTTGCAACCTTACTTTTGTTTCTAAAGGTTGCTACGACTACTTTGTTAAGCTGCTTCTGTAATTCTGCCTATTTGCCTGCCAAATTCCCCATTTGGAACCCCCCTAGCCCTGAGCTATAAAAGCCCTTATCTCTCCCCTGTCCAATGCTGTGGTATCTTGAACCCCGCCTTTAGGGGGAGACAGCCCATGTACACAATCAAAAAGCTTGCTTGAATTAATGAATTTGGCCATGATGATTTGGGTTGGTGGTCTTTCTCCTTGAATCTTTGGGATTAACACAAGTCCTGTGTCCCCTGATCTTGGAGGTAAGGCTGTGGCTCTTGGCCCTTGGACAATGGGTGATGAAGGCTCTGTGTACCAGCTGCTCAGGTAGGAGCCTATGTGCTCAGCTGAGCTGGGGTTCAGTGAGAAGGACTTCAAGTCACTGACCTTCAGCCGGGACTACTGGCAGCCCTCCCTGCCTTAGGCGAGAGATTTGGGGGAGTGAGTCTAGAGCAGCAGAATCCACTGCCACCCAGGGAAGAGGCTCACACACACAGATTCCCACACAGGCAGAATGCTCTCGTTCCTCCTCATGTTCCTGTCCCTGCCAGGCCCTTCCTGGGTGTGAGTGTTCTCTCATCTCTACACCTACACCACTGCCCAGGCAGGATTACCCAAGAACGGCACCAAGAAGGAGGAGGCAGCTGACCCAGGTCGGGCAACAGTGGGCCTTGGGTAGTCTGGGGCTTCCTGTCTAGAGCAGGAATACACCGGAAATGACAGGACAGCTGCTTGAGTGCTCTCCTTCCTTGCCAGCCACGGAGGATTAGTTCCAAGGGACTCCCCAGGCCCCTGAAAGCACAGCCCTTATAGGAAACAGTCAGCATTGTGATAGGAACCATTGTGTACCCTCCTCTAGGCTACTGAAGTTTAAACTACTGAGACCTGGTGTGGTGTGAATGCTGCCAGAAAGTCAATCAACTCCATCGTGGAGGACAGGAAGAAAAGAAAAAAGTCTGTACGTGTGCAACTTTTAAAAATGGCAGCTGGGCGGTGGTGATGCACCTTGATCTCTGAGATCAAGACCAGCCTGGTCTACAGAGCGAGTTCTAGGACAGCCAAGGCTATACAGAGAAACTCTGTCTGGAAAACAAAATGAAACAAAACCAAACCAAAAATGTTCTACCTGTAATTGGTCTACAGTTTTTGAATGTGGCGACAGGGGAGATAGCTCAGCAGTTAAAAGCACTTGTTCTTATAGAAGACCCAGGTTCAGTTCCTAGCACCCACATGGTGGCTCACAACTGCTTGTAACTCTAGTTCCAGGGAACCTAGCGCCCTCTTCTGGCCTCTGTAAGCACCTGCACATGTGTGATACAAATAAAGCTATGTAGGTATACACATAAATAAATTCTTTTTTAAAGTTATGGACTATGTAGACTTGGAGGGTCAGTTGCACACACGAAGAAAGCCAGCAGCCATCTAGAGGAGGTCTCCTCACTCTCATGGGGACTTAGGAAAGGATCACATCAAGGTGAACAAAACTTGCTGGACCACTGAGGAAGGTAAGATTATTCTAAGAGAGGGGCCTGAGGCCAGGGGTTGAACTGTGGTATATCTCGGGAGTCTAGGGTGCAGAGGGCAGCAGCAGTCAGGGTGAGGGGCAGAAGGAGGGGCCCTGGGTCTCAGGGGTATGCAGCTGGGGTCTGCAACCATGTCCTCAGAGGTCTAGGCATCCTTGAGGGAACTAACAGTCCTACTGTCAAAACAACAGCGGATGATTCATAGAAGCCTGGAGCGGGAATGAGGTTTGATTTTTGTTTACCAGAAGTTCCCTGTGGATTTTATTTCTTTCTTTCTTTTAAATTATTTTTTGAGAGAAAAAAAACCCAAACAAGCAGAAATGGATGTCGCACTGGGCCCACTGGGTCTGTCTGTAGCAGTTGGGGAGGCTGGGATGTGGCAGATCCTTGGGTCTGGCTGTCCTTGGGGTAGGGGGTAATCCAGGGCCTGGACAGCCACCTTTGGGGGAGTGAGGGTCTGTGCTTGGGACCCCTACTGAGAGGGTGGAAGGTGAGTGGAGGGAAGAAAGGACTGCAGCCTCCTCCGGGCAGGCCCAGAAGTCCAGTGGAAACAGTGGGAGGCAGAAGGTTCCAGGCCTGGCACACACCTGCTTGCCACCCACACACTCGGGGAGGATGTCCAAGGCTCTGGTCTCCCCACATCATGGCCTCTGGGGAACACCTTCCTGAATCCAGCATTGTTATCACCTTCCTCAGGGCCAGCTTCAAAGGGTCCCCTCCAGCCCTGAAGAGATGCTCAGGGCTCTGCAGACGCTGGACACTGGCTGTGCTCCAGAGAAGCCCTTTGGACCTGAGGTCCCCACAGGACCTGGGTTGCCTTATCCCTAGCTAGGTCCAGCAAGGCAGGCAGGTCTTGGGTCGCAGCTAACTCTAAATTCTGCTCCCCAGTTCTTCTTTTCGGTGGGCCTCACTCCACAAGGGTTCAATGCTGGTGACAAGCTATATGGCAGAGGCCGCTCCTCAGAACCATTTTTGCAGCCTCTTTTGGGAGCAGGGCTCGGTGTCTGAGATGCCCCCTTTTCTCATTTCTCATTGCTTTCCCTCTAGCAGGGAAAGGGAGCCAAGGCTCGAGTCAAGGAGTTGAAAACTCCTCCTGTCCTTTACACCGGGACCCTGGGGTGTCAGGGCCAGGGATAGTCTCCTAGCAGCAAGGGTCATGTGACTATCACTTGCTGTATCTCTGCATGCACGTGTGTGCAGGTGAAGGCACGTTGTCTGCATCTATCATGCACATCCTTCATGTCCACACCTCTGTCTGTGAGCACATGTGTCTCCCAGCGGTGTTTCCTAGTGAGTGTCCCTGGGTGTGCGTGGCTGTGAGTCTGCCTAGAGTGCCCTCTCTGGGCTTGCCCTCTGCTGTAGTTTCCCTTTTAACAGAGATTTCTAGAAAGTCATGCCTCATGCTGACAGGCCCTCCTCCCTGCCCTGGGACCTGAGTTCTGAGTCTCTGTGTTGGGCCAAGGCCATCTCCCCACCCCGACCCCTTGCTGTATACTTTGAGGCCTGCAGCTGGTCCTCAGAGCAGGGAGTAGGTTGGAATCCTGCCTAAGACCCTCTTCTCAGCAGGGTGTGCAGTGGCTGTAGGCACTCCAGGGCCCTGGTCCTCATATCCCACGCCCTCTTGGGAAACGCGGGGCCTCTAAAGCTGTTGAATGCAACCACCTTCGCGGGCCAGTCTGGGCTGACAACCTGCTTCAGGCACAGTGCCTAAGGCCGGGCATCCCCACTGGTGCGTTGACTTCTGATTCTCCTTTGATGCTCACAGTGACTTTTCCATGGCCACCACGACCTCCAGCCTCAGGTCTCCAGAGCCCCCAAGCTCTCTTCTATTGTCCCAGCTGTTTACCTTCCTAGCCTGAGGCCCTACCAAAACTGTCACAACAGCTCCTTCCTCCAGGCACCAGGCAGCCTTTGGCATGGAGCTCACAATTCCCTTTAACATCAGGGTGGCAGCTAGCGCACCTGGTGCCCTGTGCACCTGGCACCTCACACACACAGGTTCTTCGAGGGGTATGACATCTTCCCTCTAAACTGAGAAGAAACCCAGGGCCAGGGATCAGCTCAAGTGCTTACATGACCAGCAGGAGGCGCTTAGGAAGTGGCCAGGGCAGGAGACAACTGAGTCCTGTAACTGGAGCCCCACCCCATGGTCACACCCCCACCCTCAAAACTCCGGCTAGAGGTGTGCTGCTGGCAGCATGTGGCGGGGGTTTGACAGCAGAGGCCACTCTGGACACACACCTGGAGGAAGCAGGGACCCCCCCCTCCCTAGCTGCCCACCCCACATTCACCCCTTCTAGTTCTTAGAAGGCCAGTTCCAGGAAGCAGCAAGGCCTGTCCTGGCCTGCATATGGTGTTTCCTGGAAAACAGGCTTATGGTCCCCAGTGGGGGCCTCACAGGGAGGTTCACATCCAGAAGATGTTGACAGCCTGGAGCAGTAGGGTGGGCTACGGCCAGCTCGGGCCACCAGATACAGCTGGCAGGGGCGAGGTTAGCAGAAGCAGAACACCGTGGTGGGTGGCCAGAGAAGGAGCTGTCACCACTGGGGACTCCAGTGCCATCTGGAAGTCCCTGTCCTTCCTGAGTTCCCATTGGACATTGGGCAATGTGGAGGCAAAGGCAGGGACCTGGCATACTCCAGTTCTCGCAGAGATACTGACAGGGCTGGCATGTGGGGATCTCACAAAGGGAAGTCTCAGCTCCCACTCCCAGCTCCTGCAGAGTTTGATAGTGATATGTTATTTAACCCTGATCGCTCCTGGAAACTGGGTGGTGGGGGATGGGGGTGGAGCATGGGAGAGTTTGTGAGGGGTGGGGGTGGGGGGTCAGAGAAAAACTGAGTGGCCCAGAGACAGAGGCTCAGGCTGGAGAGGAGACCCTGGCAGAGCGTTCTAAGGGCTGCTTGTCACATGCAACCCTGGGCCCCTCTGTCTAAGGCCCATGTGACTCAATGAAAGACACAATATCTCACACCTCTTGGGCTCAGTAGGGGTGGAGCAGTGGCCTGTTGGGATGCAGAGAGAGTGCAGGCCGGTCTGGTTCTTGGAGTTTGAGGTGGGTACTCAGAGGACTAACACTGTGCATAGCCCCGAGGGCCTCTTTGAAATCACTCAGACACTGGGCATTGGGTACAGAAGGTCAAACGTGACCCACAGTGTCAGGGGAGCAGTGAGGAAGGAACAGGGCTTGGCTCTCTTCCTGTAGCACCCTTCACTCTGCAGGCTGGTGGAAGGTGGGAGCAGGGATTAATAGGCCCGGACTTGTTCACTTTCCCTGAGCACAGAGGCCCCATGGGGGCCGCTCTAATTGGTTCATGTCTGACTGTAGCAAAGAACAAATTGATTTCCCTCCAGCTGTTTCTGCAACCACAGTCCTCACTCAGCCGTGGGCAGCCTGCTGTGCCATCCTGCTTCCTTGGCAGGATTGGGGCGAAGGGGTCTTGTACAAAGAAGGGATCCTGCCTCAGTGTCCCAGAGTACACACACACACACACACACGCACACACACACACACACACACGCACGCACGCACGCACACACAAATGCACGCACGTACATACGCTCACACTCACGCTCGCACACCTTGGCAGCTACCAGAAGGCCCCACACTCTCCAGTACTCCCTGCAGCAGTTATCAAAAGTTATCAAAGCCAAAGGTCTAACAAGATCCTGTGGTAAAAACCAAAGTGTTCCCTCTACACAGGGTTTTACAGGCAAAGCCTCAGCCATACTGGAGTCTTTACCTGTAGGACACAACATTTTCTTCCCCCAGGGCCTTTGCACATGCTAAGAATATTTGCTCATTTCCCTTTCCACAAACTCGCTTGCCAATGGACAATATATTCGTGTCCTCTGGTCTCGGCTGGCAGGTCCCCACTTGGACAGCTTCTCCTGGGTGGGGGGAGGGGCTTTGGCCCTTTCTACACTCTACCCCCTATGCTTGGCTTACTTTGTGTGCAATCCTTGCCTTGGCAGGACTAGTTTTTCTCCCTAAGGAGCAAATATGTTCCCTGTCCTCACAGCCACCATTCTGTGTGCACAACCCGTGTGTGTCAGTGCCTGAGGAACCACAAGTGCTCCCACCGGGAGGAGGTGTGAAACTGGGTGTGTGAGAGGGAACACTGGAGGGGCCCCAGGCTTCCAAGAGTCCAGGCTCTGAACTGACTGGCAGAGCAACCAGCAACCAAAGAAAGAGTGGGAAGCCAGCCCCGCTGGCAGGCTGAGAATCAGCCAGGGGCCCAGCCTGGCAGCATGGCCTAGGAGGCACACACCTGGCCTCCTTCCGCTCAAATGTCTGCAGTGAGCTCTGCCTTCAGCACAGACACAAAGCCCCCCTTGCTCCCTGCCTCTCCCAACCCCACCCCTCTCTCACTCCCCATTCTCTGTGACAGAGTTAGACCCAGTCTCCAGGCTCCATTTTCCTTTTCCTTCTGCTTTGCCCATTCTCCATATTTCTCCACACCAAAGCAGAACCCTGGAGTTCACCCAGCCAGAAGAGTCCACCCCCTTCTCTGCCCTTTGCAGACCTTTCTGTTGGTGCCCACTCTCCTAAATCTGCATCATAAAAAAGCACCAGGACCAGAGGGGTGGGTGGTGGGGGGGGGGCAGGGGCCAAGGAAGAAGGGGCCAGGCTGTACTGGCAAGGTCAAAATTCTCTTTATTTCCCACTGACAGGGCCATTCACATGCTAATAAATCACGCTCCCATCGGGCATCTAGGCGGCCTTTCTGGAAACTGCATTTTAACAGGGCACAATTGCTCTGTGAACAAGTCTACAAATAAGGATCCTGAGGTGTGGGGTGACAGGGGCAGATAGAAAGCCACCCAGAGTGCAGAGGGCTAAGGAAAGGGAAGCTGTAAGCAGAATGTCCACAGCCTGCCTGGCTAAAATGCACACGCCCCTCCCCTGGACAACATCCTCCCGTTCCAGAGTGAAGGGTGGGCAAAACTGGTGACCGATAAAGTGAGATCACAACCAGGCTGATGGACAGATACACATTGGGGTGCAGGTGGGAACTTCCTGGGGTCTTGCCTTGGTCTCTTAAGCAGACAGTATGTAACTCTCAGCATCCCATAATGTGGTTTTCCCCAGTGTGTCTGAGCAGGCTGTCCACTGCCTCCCTGCTGGCTCCCAGGTCTCTGCAGTGCCTGGATGCTCCTTTTGGGGTGCCCCGAGTGCAGGGCCGGGGAGACAGTCCTGGTCCTTGCCTGAAACTGGATATTACCCCCAAGGCCTAACTTTCGGAACATTTGTTGCTGTTGTTGTGGGGTTTTCGTTTTGTTTTGTTTTTTCCATCCTTCCGGGTTTGTGCCTGAAGGAAATGAGAAAGCCAGAGTTTTTTGTTCCGATTTTTTCTTTTTAAGTTTTAGAAAAGTTGTACAAAAGTTTTAAGACATTGTTCTTGTGCAACTAAAAAGCTGAAAGGTTTGGAAGACATCCATGAGCTAGGGTCAAAATGCCCAAATGAAAACCAGCTTTCAGGGCTGAGAGACGGCTCAGGGGTTCAGAGCCCTGGCTGCTCTTCCAGAAGCCCCACGTTCTGTTCCTGCCACCATTTACATGGTGGCTGCAACCATCTGTAACTCCAGTTGCAGGGTCTCTGATGTTTTCTTCTGGCCTCCTCAGGTGCCAGGCACACATGTGATGTACATACACACACATAAAATAAAAATAAATAAATAAATCTTTAAAAAAAAAAAGCTTGCTTGCTCCCCACCCAACTCTTTTCTTTTCAAGGACCCTGAATGATTTCACATACCTCCCCAGCAGTTGTTGGGGGACCTGATCTCTGGTGGCTGAGATCGACCCCAGAACCCTTTGATTCCTGGCCCCTGTGGTGAATCTCTAACGTGGTGGAAGACCAGGCTGTGGGGAGAGGATATAAGAGACACACACTGGGTTCCAGGCACCTTTGGGAGCAGCTCTCTGTAGGTTCCCGTGGCCCATGGGACTCAATGGTTGTTCGGTCGCTCAAGTCAACTACGAGTCTTCCCCCAACAGACATAGCCTACCCTTTATAGGACCCAAGGGCACATCCCAGGATGGCACACAGGCTGGAATGTTCTAGAACAGTGGCTGGTGCAACAGCAGGCATGTGAGGAGGGCCTGCTACTAGGCAGTAGCAGGTGAGAGTGAGTGGGCCTGAAGAGGGAGAGGGGAAAGTGGAACTCAAGAAAGGGTACACTGAGGGATGATGGGTAGAGCTAAGAGAAAATGGATGGGGCTGAAGATAGCAGGGGTTTGAAACTAAGGGAGATGTGAGATGGGCAGGGCTGAGGGAGGCCAAAGATGAATACTAGTGGCCGTAGCCAGTATCAGTAGCCAGGAGGCCTTATAAACACCAGGCATTTGCAACTGGGAAGTTGACGGTTGAGCTGGCAAGTGGGCTCCTGGTTGGGGCCCTTTTTGAACTGTGGCTCCGTTTCTCTGAGTCCTCACAGGAGGAAAGTGCTCCAGCCCCTTTTCTAGGGCACTAATCCCACTATGAGGGCTCCACTTCAGGACCCAGTCATTGCACAAAGGACCTGACACCATCCCCAAGGGGCTGGGTCTTCCACATGTGAGTGAGGCTGAGGGTGGGACTCAAACCCTCAGTTCATAGAAATGAGTGAGCTGCTGGGAATGGGATGGATTGTGTCTGTGTGGCTAAGAGGAGGTGACAGCTGAGGACTGCCAGTATACCCTGGGAGGGTAGAGATCCCACATGTCACAAGAGCAGGGCTGTGGTCAGGGAGTCAGAAGGGGGGCCCCCATCAATGACAGCGGTAGATTCGGGAGCGTGATGGCCCCTGGAGGACAGATGTGCCTTGCCTAGGGTAGGCCAGCTGCACTGGGTCTGGATGTGGGTGCGGACTCCCCCAGGACCCACTGTGGAAACTCTGGGTTTCTAGGAAGCCGTGCTGCAACCAGGGCATGCTGTCCAACAAGCCGCCCTGTCACAAGAGGCCTCATCAGACCAGACGCTCACCAGGAAAAATGCACTTTCTTGTTGGATCCAAGTTCCTGATTTTGTAGAGTAAACACTTGTCAACTTAGAGAGCATGTATACCAATTAATTACTGCTGGGCTGGGCTGCCCTGGGCTGCATGCTGTGGGAACAAGCCTGTCCAAGCCATGCTTCCTTTCTGTTCGCCCCTGGGACATGGGCATCACAGGAAATGTCTTGAAGGCACTTTCAAAAGCCCAAGATTTGGAGTGAGGCCTCTCTAGAGAAGTGTGTCCGGTCTCCCTGAAGCACTTCTGATAGCATAGGATTGGAGGGTCTGAACAACAGGGGACAAGGGAAGAGATCCGTCACACACCAGGTGGGACACCGTTACTGTCCTATTAAAACGTCTTTTTGTCATGGTGCTCATTACCTCTGGACATACTCAACAAGACTTAGGGACTTGTAAAAATTCCTTTATCATTTTTCTAGTCCAGACCGGTCTTTCCTTCTTCTCTTCCATGACGCACCCAGGGAGTAGAGATGAGGGTTTGTGCAGAGCACCCTGCTGTCTAGGAGTCTGCTTGGTGTTCAACAACCATTGGCACTCGAATCGTTTGACATGCAATAAACATGGGATGGACTTTTACCTCTGGCCAAGATAACATAAGAGACACCAGATTTAGCCTCCCTCCCAGGACAGCTAAGAATCTGGACAGAACACACGGAATAACAATTGTCAGACATGGGACGTCAGACAGTCCAAGTCAGTTCGAGACAGTAATCCTGAGATGGGGGAGTAAGCCATGTGAGCCCTGTCATGGCTCAAGGCTACAGCCAGGAGAATGTCCAGGCGCACCACAGGGAGGGGAACCCAGACAGAGCCCGGGGTCTTTCTCATGGAATTAAGGTTTTATGGAAGCTGATGCAGCTCAGTCTAAGGGTGGAAGGAGGGTGAGGAAGCAAATGTATGAGGGACGTGCTTGTAGATGGCCCCTGATGAGAGTTCAGAGTTCAGCAGAGCTTGGTCAGCTCAGGTGTGGCCATGGTAGGCTCACACACGAATGTTGACAATGCTGGCCCCCATCATCTAAGAAAACAATGGCGCCACCCACAGGTACTGGGAAGGATGACTGGTAGATGCTAGCCCAGTGGTGGGTACATGACATTTGGATCCTACCTGTTAGAGTTCCTCAAGTTGTGCCCAATCCATAGTCCATGAGTCACATGCACCTGAGAACAGCTATGAATGGGGTATAATACAAAATTTTAAACTCACTTAAGAGATTATGAATGAAGAATTGTAATTTTAAAAAAGTCCAATTTGGGAAGTTCTCAGTCATGAACTTCGTAGATGACAGCATTGTCAAAAGGTTGGGCACATTCTGGAAGCTGTGGGTAAATGAAACTGTCTCCCAATACCTTAACTGTGTCTGAGAACAGAGCTTACCACCATTTAAGGGAATATAAACATCTATTCCCTAATGGGGTAATACAAAGTTGGGAGTCAGATAAAAAATAAATAGCCCACATATGCAAAGGAGCAGAGGATGTACCTTAGAAATGGGAGAAAGCAGGGTTGGGGATAAAGCTCCTTTGGTAGAGTGCTTGCCTAGTGTGTATGAGGCCTTGTGCTCCTCCAGTATTATATAAACTGACTATGGTAGAGCATGCCTATAATCTCAGTGCTTAAGAGGCAGAGGCAGGAGGATCAGAAGTTCAAGGTCATCCCAGCTACATAGTGAATCTGAGGCCAGCCTGGGTTACATGAGACCTTGTCAGATAAAATAAAATAAAAATTTTGAAAAAAAAAATGTGAGAACTCAGTGAATCCAGATTGACTCTGAAATCCCATAGGAGATGGAATCAGTAGGCAGGATCCAAAAGCAGTTTCATAACTCTGTCCTCTGTGTTCAGGAAGCTAAAAGAAACACAGGACCATCTAAATAGACATAGGTAATAAAGGGAGATTGAGAACTACTTAAAGAGGTGAGGATACAGCATTTGAGAGTAAAAATACATCTATGAGGTTAGCAGAGGATTAAGTGCTCAGAAGGGAAGAGGAATCGACCCGAAGAAGCAGTAATAGAAATGATTTAAAATGAAACATTCAGGAGGACAGAAAACTACAGAACATCAGGGAGCCATAGATAGCTTCCATAGGCCCAGTGTCTATGCAGAGTAGCATGGGAGAGGAGAAGAGAGAAAATACATCAGAAAAAATAGCAGCAGAAACTTTTACAGATGTGGTGAAAACTATGATGTCAAGATCCAAGAAAGGGTAGTGAACCCCCAACACATGAAACATGAAGAGGAGTGCATAGGGGATACCCTGGCTGAATTGGCTAAAACTAGTAATGGTGAGGAAGACTTAGAAGTAGCCAGGGAAAAACTAGTCACTATTTTTTTTCATATTGCTGAGGGGCAACGTGAAAGATGAGGGCATGGGTCTTACCAACAGTGCTGAGTTGAAAGGAAGTGGGGTGATGGCTTCAAGTACTGATGGAAATGCAATGACCAACTTTCTCTTCTATACCCAGCAAAAGTATCTTTCAAAAGGTGAAGGCAAACACTAGGTGGCTTACCCTGTAGTTGGGACTTTTGGGAGTCAGAGTCAGAGGACGATCAGGGTTCATGGATATCTTTGGCTCCATAGCAAATTTGAACTCAGAGACCAGACTGGCTCTCAGAGAAAAATAAAAAAAGGCAAACTAGACACATAAATGCTGAGAGAGGCTTTGAACTACCGAGTTTGGTAACAGACACACAAAAAACGTCCTGGAAGCCACACCACTGTGGGGATTGTTGTCATGAGATTAAGGGCACTGGAACCATGCTGGGTAGACATATATAATTTCTTCTCCTTACAATATCTCATTAAGAGAGATAATTCTGAGTTACTCCGTGTTAGGAGGGTGGTAGATGGACATTAGAAGAACTGGTGTGGCTGAGTATGGGCTGCATACACAGGGTGATGGCAGTCTTTGGATATCTAGGAGGTGCTGTTTGGTTTGTGAGACTCTTGGGCCATTCCAAGGTCTTTTTGAGAGTAAGGTGGCATATAAAGGATTTTATGGAGGTCAGCTCTGTAGAGGAAGAGTATTGTATTCATTCTGAACATCCTCCCCCTCATGATTCTGAAGACCCTGGGTTTGGCTGCAGAGGGGTGAGGGGATAAGACTAGCGCAGAACATCATTTGGCAGTCACAGCTGCCCACAGAGGTTCCTTCTTCACCAATAGAGAAGAGAGAGAAGGAGGGAGGGAGGGAGGGAGGGAGGGAGGGAGGGAGAGAGAGAGAGAGGGAGAGAGAGAGGCTTGTGCTTGAGTAAAGATCACAGGATAATGCAGTCATCTCTGGGTGAGTATCACCAGCTACCTATGGCAGTGCAGGGAAGGACCCTTCCCTCTTAGAGAGGACACAGCTTCTCACGTTGTCTTCAAGGTGTGATGCAGATGTTCACAGGGGAAGGGGCCCATGATCTCGCCTAGCAAAACTACAGGCTACACCTATGAAGTCATTTTAAGAAAGAGCTGTAAGTGGGAGGCTGGTCTTGGGGGCTGCCCCTTTCTCCTCTTTATTAAACTTCCCACTAAAATAAAGGTCTTTTCATCCTCTGTCAACAAAACTAAGTCTCCATTTTGTCAACTCAAAATGAGGTCTGGTGACTTTACCGCTGTTGAAGGGCTGACCTCAGCCTGTGGAGACTATCCTCTGTCACCTATTAGAAATCTAGGTCTAGAGTATCAAGGACAGCTCAATCAGTCTGACCTGGTGGGACTGTTAGAGTCATCCCTGCCTGCACCCCTGCCCTTCACAGACGGATCCAGCTGATGTCTCGGCCTCATCTGCATCTGGTCAGTGTCTCACACAGAGCAACTAACACCCCCCTCCACCCTTTAATTAGTAGGACCACATGTTAGGTAAATGTGACGTCTTCCAGATGTCCCTGAGTGAGTGTGGGCTGCCAATATGTAGGATGGAGCCAGCTGTGATTGCCACTGGTGGAGTTTCATAGATCTCATTTCGTCTTGGAAAGCTAGACTCCCATTGAGATCATGGAGTCTTCGACTGAGGTCTGCTGTTGTCAATTAAAAAGAAATTAAGAAAAAAAAGAAGGATGCTGTGATTTCCAAGTGTCAAGGAGCTGAAGCAATTACTGGGATGTTTTTGTAATAACTTTGATTTTACTTGGATTGTGGTTTTGGTCCAAGAGATGTTGATCTGAAAGTAGGGAGATTCTGATTGTCCTTGAGTGACAACCAGGGTAGTTCAGCCACCATGATGGGTCCCCCCTATCTGTGTTGGGGGGACAGCAAGGATGGGCTCTTCAGAATAATCCCATTCTGCCTCATAGATGTGCTAATATTTGCAGGCCATGTCATATAGCAAGAAAGAACTTCATAAATCAAAAAGGATGTTTCCCACAGGTACCATTTGAGGAGTAGGGACAACCTCCTTTACCATGTGTCTTCTGTAGCCAACACACAGTGGCGGCTTTGATGATTGGTTCAAGGGACACTTCAATGTGTATACCAGGTGGCTGGGTGTGTTTGGGGGTTTAAGATCGGGTAAGTATACCAGTCAGCTTGAGCTGCTCTAACAAAATATCATGGAAATCTTGTCTCAGATAACAGAAATTCTCATGGTTCTGGAGGATAGAATGTTAAAGATGAAGGCGCCGGTGGTGGGATTCCTGGCTTGTGGGTAGCCACGCTGGAAAGACATGAGCTACTGGAACTGTGGGGAGAAGAAACAGAAAATCTAAATAGACCTATAAGCTATAATTAAGGTTGGCAAGATAGCCCCACAGGTAAAGCCGCTTGCTGCCCAGGCCTGACAGCTTGGATCGGTTCCCCAGAACCCATATAAAGGTGGTAGGAGAGGGGCTGACTCTACGCAGTTATCCTCTGACCTTTATGTGTGTGCAGTGGGACAGGTGCCCACACTTAAGCACCGTCACGGCAATAATTTTTAAAGGGAATACATCATTGACGATAATAACAACACAGTCTCCCAAAGAAAAGACCAGGAACCAAATGGCTTTTCTTGTGAATTCTATTAAAAAGAAAAAAGAAAGAAAGAAAGAAAGCTTAAAGGAGAATGATGCAAATATTCTTGGTGTGTTCTCACACAATACAGGTACCTGTGTCAGGAGGGGGTAGGTAGAGAGAGAGAGAGATTTACCAAGAGACCTCATAGCTTTCCTTATTAGGGCAATGCTCCTACTGTGAGGTCTCTACCCTCATGGCCCATTTGCTTCCTGTGTCTTCTAACACCTTCACACTGCCTGTCAGGATTGTAACACTCCAAGTTAAGGGGCAGCCACAGTGCTGTTCAGAAGAAAGACTTGCCTGTCAGAACGACCACAGGAAAGAGTCGTATTTGCCCTGACAGGGGACCCTGCTTAGAGCCCCAGGGACACCAGTGAGCCACGTTCTCGTGTTCCAGTATCTCTTCTCTCTAGATCCCCAAACCAGCACTTTCTCTAATGACCAAACGTTCTGAGCCCCGGCAGTTCAGGCTTCCATATGGCCACCTGCTCTCCATGGATCTTCAACTTGTAGAAGAAGGTGACAACGCTTGGTGGGTGGGTTCAAGAGCCATTTCAGGGGCCTATGAGCAGCAATCTATTTACATTTTATTTTATTTTTAATTATTGTGTTATGCATATGGGTGTTTTGTTTGCGTGTGTGCCTGCGTACCCTATGCATGCAGTGCCGGCAGAGGCCAAAAGAGGGCGTTGGATCTCCTGGAACTGGAGTTACTGATTGTTATAAGATGAATGCAGGTTCTCTAGAAGAACTCTTAACTGCTGAGCCGTCTCTCCAGCCCCCAGGAGAGGAAGGCCTGAGTGCATCCTGCCACAGCTGCCGTTTGTGGGAATTTCAGCCCCGATGTAGGGAGTTTGAATACATGTGTCTACCTAGGTTCCTGGCATGGTTTCTCATTTCTACCTGGGCTGTGGGAAAGAAGTTTGAAAGCTGTTGCTTCAGGGGATGCTGAGAACACAGAGATTTCCTGCTTTCCAGATGCCTCTAGGCAAGGCATAGGGCCAGGGTATTTGAGGCCAGAAAGCCCTTGGAGACCATCTCTGTGGAACATCTCTTTTCACTGCTATAGAAAAAGAAGCCAACAGGAATCCAAGAAGTTGCCTCAGGTCATTCAGTGGGCTGTGCCTCAGGCCTTCCCAGGGTCTCCTCCTGAGACTAGGAAGGAGCTCAGAGGTGGTAGGGTAATGTCAGCAGAGCCGGGGAAGTGAGGACTTCTCTTCAAGAACACTGGCAACAATGACCAGGACAGTGCCCACTCTTTGGTAAACTGCTTGTCTCAAAGCACAAGGACCCAAGTTCAGATCCCCAACACCCACACAAAAGCTAGGCTTGGTGGTGTGACCTATAACCCCAGTGCAGGGGAGGTGGAGACAAGAGGATCCTGGGAGTCTGCTGGCCAACCAGTGCAGCTGAAATCAGTGAGCTATAGGTTCAGTGAGAGCCTGTCTCAAAGAATAAAGTGGAGAGTGATTGAGAAATCTATCCGATGTCAACCTCTGGCCTCCACATGCATGCATGTGTATGTGTGTGCATACCCCCATACACATGTGGACACCCACATGACTGTGCATAAATACATATACCACACACACCGCAAAATTAGTAGCATCAGCATCTTTAGAATTCTAGAAATTGACTAAAAGTTTGTTATCTGTTCTAGAAGATTTTATTCAACAAAATAACTCTTGATAACAAATTTAAAATAAAGTGTTTACCATACATGCATATAATTTGTAATCAAATCCACACTCATTCCCTCCCTTCCAATTTCTCCCCACTTGCCTTCCACTTTCCCCTTCTGATTTCCTCTCTTTCTCTCATGCATCAAGTCTGTTTAGTGTTGCCATATGGACACGGACACAGGCCTGGAGCATGGTGGCCTCTTGAGGACCACATCCCCCAAGGAAAATGCTTCTGCCTCCCACGACTGCCTTTAGCTGCTAATCGCGCCTCAGGTAGGGGTGAGATGTTGCAGCATTTTAACTTATTCGATTCCCATCTCCCTCTCTCCCACACTGTGTTATCCTTGAAAACCAACCCCCATGTCCATGGTGAGTGCGAGCTGGCTGGCAGTGACCAGAAGGGAATGGTTGGAGTCACTTCAGAACCTTAGGAGAGAATCTACCCTCTGTGTTGACTTTTACAGATTTGCAGAGCAGCCCTTGTGTGATCCAACTTAGGGTTTTCTTGGTTCCAAACAGCATTTTCCCTGCGCCATTTCTTGCAGATATTTGTAGCCAGCACTTAGCTTCACAGCAGGCCTACCTCCTCTAGTTGATAACAACTTGAGAAAACCATCAGGTAGCCAAAGGATTAAGAAAAAGGCAAGGAACCTCATGTCCACAGGAACTTTGAAAGTTCTGACATATTTCTGAAAATATTTTTTGGTATATGTGTGTATTTGTATGTATATATGTTTATGGACATGGATGTGTTTGGAAATGCATATTTGTACAGACACATGCATGTGAAGAGGCTCTATTCTGGTTTCTACAGGCACTGTACCCATGTGTGCACATGTACACACACAAAATAAAATAGATCTTTAGAAATTAAAACCTATACTTTCTAAACAAACATGAGAGAGTACAATCAACAGCTGCATGCTGAAAAGTTTGGTAATCCAAATGAAACATGCAAAACGCTCGAAAGATGTAAGCTACTGAAACTGACTGGAGGAGAAAGAAAATCTGAAGAGACCTGTATAAAACAATTATATCATTAATATTAATAATTGTACCAACATGCTGCTCCTAAACAAACAAACAAACAAACCCTCAGGAACCAGACAGCTTTGCGGGTGAATTCTACAAAATTACTCAAAGAAGGTTTAATGCCTACCAGCCACAAAATCTGAAGAAGAGGAGCTGGAGGAGTAGAGAAAAGAGAAAGAGACAGACACATCTTCCAACTCATTTTCTGTGTTATCGTGATACCAAAACCAAAGACATCATGACAGAATACAATTGTAGCTAAAAGTCCTCCGCAAACACTAGTAGATCAATCTAACAGTGTACAAAAGGCTCATCTGCTAAGACAAAGTGAGATTTATCCACAGAACGCAATTTGTTTTGAAATCCAAAAGTTGATCACTATAATACATCCTGTTAATAGAATAGAGGCTTAAACACACAGCCCCCACAAGGTACACAGAACAGAACACGATGCAGTCAAATGCTCTCTCGGAATCTCTTTTCATGGTGTTTCATTCAGCAGACTTAAGGTAGGAGAATATTTCTCAAGCTAAGAAATTGCCACAAAAAACCTATGGCTTATATCATGATGAAAAATGCCTTCCTGCTGTAGCCAGGAAGGGGGCCAGAATGCCTACTCTTCTCACACCCTACCGTAGCCACAGAAATTAGGCAAGAAATAGGTATAAAAGCACTCAATTTGCCATATTCCTATATTACATGACCATATATGTGAAAGATCCCAATTACATGCATGCACGCATGTGATTGTGTATATGTATTGTCACATACAGACCTAATAAATGAGTTCAGCAAGATGGCAGGATAAATGATTAATATAAAAGTGAATTTCCTCTTATACAGTAATGTCAAACACACTGAAAATTGAGCAAAAATTTCCATTTGCAGTAGAATCCAAAAGGATAAAATGTGTAAGAAAAAACTTAACCAAAGATGCTTAAGGTTTGTCCCTTGGAAACTACAAAACATAGTTGAAACAAATTCGGGAAGTCTGGGGACAACAGTAAAGGGGTGTCAGATGTGGAATTAAGGGTTCCTGCTAAGACGGTGGTGCTCCCTGCCTGACACTAATGAGGCAGTGCCATCACAATCTCGGACAGTGGCTCTTGGTCAGGGGGTTTTATCACAGAATCAGAAATGAAATGAGGACAGATGTGATTATCAGGTCACCAGAATGTATCAAGTAAACAGATGTGATCCAAAGAGAGCAATGGACAGTGCCTGATAGCCCTGGGAGATTTTAACAGCCCATTTGCACAATGGGTCCAGACAGAAGGCCAACAGAGAAACAGCAGACCCGGCCAACATTACAGACCAAATGGACCGAACAGAGAAGCCCAGAACCTCCATCATCATTAGTTCACTTTCTTCTCAGCCATGTGGGACATGCTCCACATTACATCACATTCTGGGTCACCAAAGAAGTCCGAACAAACCTCATACGGAGGAGAGCATTCCAAGTTTTTTTACTAACCACAAAAGAGTGAAGTCAAAATCTGTGACAACGGGAACATGAAAACAATCACAAATACATTGAAGCTAAACAGCACACTCTTGAATAACAATGAGACTGAAGAAATTGAAATGGAAATTAGAAAACTGTCTGAAAACACAATATCATAGAAGCTACAAGCTGCAGCAGAAAGCCGTGATGAGCGGAGGTTTGTAATGATGGATGCATGCATTTCAAAGAGAGAAAAAAAGCTCAAATAACCCACCTTCATACCTGGAGGAATGAGAGGACAAACTAAATGTAACACTAACGGGAAGGAGATGGCAGAGATTACCGCAAATGAAGGGAGAGGGAAATAACCCAAGAGTCGAAGATGCTGAAAGATGGATTTTTGAAATCAGAAAGCTGCCAGACCATTAGCTAGATTGAGAGAAAAGAAAAGGAGAGAGGAGGCAGATAAATGAAATCAGAAATGGGAGGGGGATTCTGTAGTAGATGCCGGGCCATTGACAAATATCATAAGAGGTTCTTAGAGGCAAATACATGCTAATAAATCCTATAATTCGGACTTGAATGAACTCCTAGGAATATACAATCTGATAAGATGGAGTCAAGAGGAAATATCAAGCTTGAAAAGATTGATGACAGACAAGGGGTTTAAATCAGTAAATAGCACCCCCCCCCCACCGCCCGACACATACACACAGACACACACAAAGAAAAACCCAGGACTGGTGGAGTCACAAGTGAATTTGTTACAAGCAAACATTTAAAGGACAGTGGGGAAAAAAAATAAATGTCATGCCTATTTAGACTCTTTCCAAAAGCAGATAAGGTGACATTCCTGAAGTCATTTTATGAGACCAGTGTCACCCTGACCCCAAAGCCAGACCAAGACACAAGGAAAGAAAATTATAGGCCAGTATGTTTGATGGACACACCTACAAAAGTCCCCAGTAAAGTCTTAACTAACTGAATGCAATAGCCCATTAAGAGGATTACACACCAGGACTAGGTGGGATTTGCCCTAGGTGGTTCTTAAGGTTACATATGCCAATCAATCAACATGACAAGCATGGTAACTGAATAGAGAATAAATCATATAATCATCTCAACAGGACAAACTACAACAGTCTTTTATGATAAAAATTCTCGGTGTGTTAGGTGTGGGAAGGGCTTATCTCAACACTGTAAAGGCGGTGTATGAAAATCTTTCTGCTAATGCCACGTTCAACAGTGAGAAACAGGGGCTTTTTTCTCTAAGATCTGGAAGTAGGGCAAGGACGCCCACTCTCATCCCTTCTATTCAATGCAGTACTAGGAATCCAGGCAAGAAGAATTAGGTAGGAGTGAAGGCCTGAGATCCCCGGGTCAGATGAGTGGCATCCCTAAGTCAAACGCTGGAGAATGTTCTGATGTTCTGACTGAGGACCATGAGTAGAAGGGTGGCCCAGTTTCAGAAGAGAAACACTTGGAGTCAGTAACTGGGGAGTCTCCACTCGCACGGCTACCGTCCACCCCATTCATTCTCTCTACTGTGCCATCTTTGCTGTTCTGCATCCGCCTAATTTCACTTAGCTGAATTCACACTACCCTCTAGGCTTATCTAGTCAGACTCCCAGCCAATTAGAAGCTGCTGCCCAATTGGAGAGCAGTCAGTGCACTTAGCCCATTGACCCACTGCCTATCTCCTCTACACACACCCTTCCCAGTCATCCTCCCAGCATGCTAAGCCACCAGAAATCCCCCTTTCAGCAGAGGAGGGACAAGCTTGGAAGCCTGATGAAGTGCTGAGAATAATGATTACAATATCCAGCCACAGGAGCATCCCTCACTCAGTCTAGGCTGTGCCCCTAAGTCACCTGCAACATCATTTATGTGACGACTCTGAAGTCGCGAAGCTCAGGGAAGCACAGAAGACAGGGAGCATTAGTCAATCGGCAAAGCCCAGCAAGATGGATCCGTCTAGAAAACTGTTTCACGCTATGACAGTAGCTTATGCTGTGTTTGCATCTCATGTGTCCACAAACAGTAAAAAGGCAAGAGAAACTTTCAGAGGTGGAGGATGTCCTTACCGTATGGACTGTAGTGAGACTTTCTTGGGTGTATAATTCTCCCAGCTCATCAAGTTGTGTACGCTATGGCACAGCTTTTGAATATCAATCCTGACTTGAGAAAGTGATTTTGTTTTTATTTTTTTAAAGAAGACAACTGGTGCTATAACAAGATGATTCTGTTGTTGAAGGGCCTGCCATGCAAGTTTGAGGACCTGGGTTCAGATTCCAATCACTCACATAAAACGTGGATGTGGGCTCTATTTCTCTCTCTCTCTCTCTCTCTCTCTCTCTCTCTCTCTCTCTCTCTCTCTCTTACACACACACACACACACACACACCCCTAGTGCTGGTGGAGAGGCAGAGACAAGTGGATTCTTTAAGTCAGTCTAGCCAAATGACGAGCCTCAGGTTCAGGGAGAGAGCCTGTCTCAAAATGTAACATGGACCCACATGCATGTGTACACACACACTACACACATGCATACAGGCAGAAGATAACTCAGTTAAAACGTGTGCAAAATAGTAGTTTGTCCAGACTTTCCTCCAAAGCAGCTGTTTCACACAGCTGGGCAGTGTGCATGGCAAGGCATTCTATCACATGCACGCTTAAGGACATGCATATCAAAGCGCAACGAGGGAGCATTCCATGCCCTCCATGGCCATTATACACACAAGATGGACAGTAACTGCATGGAACAGCTAGTTGTGGTGAGGATGTGGAGAAATAAGAATCCTCTCAGAAGACTGCTAAGAAAATAAAAAGGTGCAGCTTTGGGCTAGCAAGATGTCTCACCATGTCTAAGTGCTTGCAGCCAAACCTGAGGACCTGAGTTCAATTCCCAAGACACATAGAGTGGGAGGAGAGAAGCAACTCTTGCACAGTGTCCTCTGACCTCCACATGTGCATTGTGACATGCACACCCCCCCTCACATGCATACATAAGTAAATGTAATACAAATTCATAGGCAGTTTCTTTAGAAAACAGCCTGATTAATCAGTCTGCAAAGATTTAGACAGAGTTGGCACAGGAATATACCCAAAACCAAAAACATGTTCACCCAAAAACTTGGGCTAAAATGTTCTTAGCAGGACTGCTCACAAGAGCCAAAAAGTCGGAACAGCCCAAATCCCCCTCAATGAAGAAAATATACAATGACCACATGATAGAATATTACTCAATTGCTAAAAAGAATGATTCTGGTTCTCCAACATAGGTGGAAACCCAGATGGATCTTAGGAACATGGAGGGAAACCAAGCACACCGTATAAAGCCACTGTATGAAAGGTGTAGGAAGTTTCAAAGAGATAAAGAATGGGGAATGGGGGCTGGAGGAAGGGGGTGGAGAGTGACTCCTAGTGAGTGCGGGATGTCTGGAGATGACAAAGCGTTCAGGAACTAGACCACAATAAGAGCTACACACTGCTGTGAATATTAGAAGCCACAGATATACATATTCATAAAAGATGAATTTACACAATGTGAATTGTTTATCAGTAAAAAACAGGTGGGATGGGAAATCTTAATGGAGACTGTAAAAATGGCTTCATGGAAATGACCATGCCCACAGTGGCCCTGAAACCACATGGGCACCGTGGCGGTTTCAGGCTCCTTTGGCCCCCAACCAAAGGAGCTGTTTTGGGGGACTAGGGAGCCCTAGGAGGTGAGGCTTAGTTGGTGGTAGTACACCGTTAGGGGCGAGTTTTTGAAGGCTATAGCCAGCATGTTTCTTCCCCTCGACCCCATCCCTCTCTCAGCCTCTGCCACACACTCCTTGTCTAAGCCACCCTGCCCCTCTGAAGTTGTGAACCCAAGTCTCTTTCTTCCTTAAGTTCCTTCCATTAAGTGTTTTGGGCACTGTGATACAAAACTGAGCATTACTGCCCAGTACCCACTTTAGGCAGGTGCCAGGTGTCATATGCTGCATGCCCATTGTATGCCAGTCCTCCTCTGTCTGCTCCATCCAGTCAGTCTCTGCAAAGGCTCTGAGGGGCAGGTGTATCTGACCCGTTACATAGACGAAGAAGTTGGGGCTCAGGAGGCCCATAGTCTCATCACTGAGGAGGAATTCTACGGATGACTGAAGCCAGATCTCATTGTCTCTTGAGCCTACATGCTTGGTGCTTGGTGCATTAACTTTTCCTGGGGAGACATGAAAAAAATCTACTCATCCCAGACAAGATGCCAGTGATAAACCAAGTGAGGAGTCCACCAAGGTTCAGCTGGGGAACCTGTGAGTCTATTGGGGTTAAAGAGCATGAGGGACCCCAAACAGTGGCATTACCAAAGAGTCCCACCCCATCACGAATGTCAACCCAGGAGAAGGAAAGGCCTCAATCCTAGGTGAGGGTCCATCTGTCCTGGGAGCCTCCCTTCCCTCTTCCTTCTAGGTTGTGTTGATAGTTTCATCCTCATCACTGTAGACTGAGCTACTTCTCTATTGCTCTGCTTAGTTGGTTGCCATGGCTACTGGGCCAAAGTCATCTCTCCAAAACTATAGTTAGGTAAGCATGTTGAGGGGGAACAGAGAGTACCATTGCACCAACCCTCTGGGTAGACATGGATAATGGGAAAAAGATGTGTCCTTCTATGGTGAAGTGTGAGGCAGCGAGAGCCAAGGCAGGGCCAGGTGGGCTTGTAATGGCTCACTCAACGCTGAAGTAGAAAAGGGCCTGGCCTAGCCATAAGCTCAGACCTTAGCAGAAAGTCGACTGTTTGGGAAGAGGTTTTATTTTGATCAAGGCTTGATCAAATACACACCAGAAAAAACTAATGGGATCAAGGATTTATTCCACTCCCAGTTTCTGTTAGAGAGTGGCCTGTCCCTTTAAGACATTGGTCACGGTGGTTGGAGAGATGGCACAGTGCAGTGCTTAAGAATGCTTGCTGCTCTTGCAGAGGACCTGAGTTCATTTCCCAACACCCACATCAGCAGGGCTCACAAATACCTATAGCTCACTTCAGTGTCCTTCTCTGGCCTAGATGGGTACCTGTACACACATGGTACACACACACACATACACACACACACACACACACACACACACATTAAAAATATATAAATAAATAAAATATATTTGAAAAAAGGACACTGGTTACTATAAGACAAATCCCACGGGCTGAAGAAATCATCGGGCCACACACACCCTTGTAGTTTTTCCTGAAACTAAGAAGCCATATACTGTGGTCTCACAGCAGTTCCTAGTTTATAGTCCTAACCAATACTTGTTTCCTCATGCTCTTTGTCATGTCTGCTATTTAGAACTAAATCATGTGGTGTGAAACTTCCCACTAGCTTGTATTGTAGTGTTTTGAACGAGAATGCCCGTAGGCTTGTATGCTTGAGTGTTTGGTTTCCTGTTGACAGACTGTTTTGGAAGGACTAGGATGCATGGCCTTATTGGGAGAGGCGTGTCACTGGGGGTGGGCTTTGAGGTTGTAAAAGCCCTTGTCAAGCCCAGCGTCACTTTCTCTCTGCCTCCAGCCTGAGGATGAGGATGTAACACTCTCAGCCATGGCTCCAGTGCCATGCCTGTCTGCTCCCTGCCATGATGGTGGGCATGGACTCACCTCTGAAACTGTAAGCGAGCCTCAATTAAATGCTTCTCTTGTAAGCTGCCTGGGTCATGGTGTCTCTTCACAGCAATACGACCTTTCTTCAGGAGCTTTCTCTGAAGGCTCTTCTGGTCTCTCCTCTACCCACCCTGTCAGCCTGGCCATGCAGCTGCCTCTCTTTTGCTCTTTCTTTAATCAGAAGAGATGTCTTTATATTATGTGTGCATGTGGGGATATGTGCATATGAGTCTGGGAGCCCACAGAGTTCAGAAGAGGGAGGCTGGTCCCCTGGAGCTGGAGTTACAGGTAGGCCAGCCATGTGAGTGTTGTAGGAAACATTGAGTATGTGTCTTTTCTATCAAACACTTGTGTTTACAACAAAGAATTCAAACCTTTTTATTTTCCCCATTGTGAGACTTCTACGCAAATGTTTTAACCTCTCCATGTAACCTGATAAAACTTGTGCTTACACAAGAGCCCTGCTGCGTTCTAAGTACGTAAGCGACTAAAGTGACTAAGTGGCTGACCTCCTCTAGAGCCAGCCTCCTCCCGAGGAGTGTCAGCCGCCTCCTCCTCCTCCTCCTCCTCTTCCTCTTTCTTTTTCTTTCTTTCTTTTCTTTTTTTTTTTTTTGGTCTCAATTATTTTAAAACTAGCCAATCATGTAAGACTGTGAGGTTGGGCCCTAGCCAATGCGAAAAGACACAGTCACTACCTGCATTGGAATGAAAATAGAGTGCACTTCACTTCCTGTCTGTGTGTCCGGTCTTCCCAGCACACCTCCCTGACCAAGAGTAAGGTTTACCTCGTCCAGACACTCCAGTTGGAGTGGTCGGTGGTGTCTTCTCTACGATCCTGAAGAGATTTCAAACAGTGCTGAGAACTGAACTCTGGTCCTTTGCAAGATCAGTGCTGTGGGCACCCTGGGCCAGAAACATAAACAGATAGGCTGCATCTTTCCACAATGTCAGAATTTACTGAATGACAATAAAGTCATAAGGTTTAGTGGTTCCAATGACAGGAATTTACCATAAAATCCACCTTGGTGAGCTGGCTGAGGCGGATGTAGTTCTTTATTCTAGTCTTAATTCCAAATACTAACTCTCACACACAGCACACAGTTAATGTATCCGTGTACCTGTCGGTGTGTGTGGGTTAGAGAATGTATATGTGGTAAAGAGGCTACAGCTGAGTTCAAGAGGCTTCAGAAGCAGCTGAGAAAGTGAGGAAATGTCTCTACAGATTAGATAACAAACCAGAGTAGTGGAGGAGGGAGCTGCCGGAGTCAGGTTTGAGAGCGAGGCTGCAGAATTCAGTTGTGAAGGTCTGGAGCAGGAAACAGCGATCAGGTCCAGGTCCAGTTGGGAGAACAGGTGGCTGGGCAGGCAGCCAAGGAAGATGCATCAACAGTGGGGGACCAAGCCAAGTGGGGGAGTTGTCACTCCTTCAAGCACACTCCAGACGATAGGTTGGTATGGGACTATGGCATCTCAGTGTTAGGTGTCCATCACTTTATGGGATTGGATGAGGGGGTGACACCTTTTCCTTACTCTGGTGTGTCTGGTAAGTTCTTAGTCCTGGCTTGCCTTATATGATTTTAATCCTCCATGTACCTCCACATTTTCAAGTCTTCCTAATAGACAGTAGGCTATCTCCTTTTCTACTCACAGGAAAAGTCATTTTATCGGTCCCAGTTTGTTGGGGGGTGCCAGACAAGTGGTGTAGTTTCTGGGTCCATCCCGTGGCTGCAGTCATCCTTCTCCCTCAAAATGGAGTCAAGCTGCTTGTAAAATGAAGTGTCCTAGGGCAATGCACATCTTGGAAAACCACTGTTTAGGCAACATGGAGTAACTTGGAGTAGGTGTGTGCTCTTATCAGCTGAATCCCATACGTTATCTCCTCCTTCTAATGAAGCTCCCTTCCAGGTTTTAAAGGAAGGCTCCTTCTCCGTGAGGGTCACTGTACCATTTCTTCGTAATGCTCTCCCACCTCAAAGCCTCGTCACAGTCTTGAGGTCGTTTCTCCTCTTAAGCCTGTTCCTGAAAGGGTAATTATGTGTCAGCCCCTGTCCCCAAACCAGTCACTGCCACTGAGATCTGAGTTGCAGACAGTTCATTCCATTGATGGTCACTTGACCCCAGGTATCTGGGGCAGATCACCATGGTGATGGAAGTGTGTGGGAGCAGAGTGGGGTGGTAGTGGTGGAGGAGGGTGCTGGTGGTGGAGGGGTGGTCATGGTGGAGGTAGGAGAGGCAAGGAAAAGGTGTCCAGAAGGACCCACTCCCCTGACATTCATTCTCCAGATAGGCTCTTTCCCTCCAAAGTTTTCAGAATCTCCCAAATTAGCACCTCCAGCTAGGGACAAAGTCCTGAGCACATTAGTCATTTTGAGAGACATTTCACATTCAAACCATTACAGGGGCCTTTAGCCTGTGGCATTTAGATTCAAAAGAGAGTGACTCAGAGATGACTGTGTGCTCCTGCCTAAGGACTGGAATGTAAAGGCTGTTTGCTTGGTCTGAACCCATCTGAGTCCCCGAAGGTAGGTGTGCACAGGCACAGAATGTACCTGCCATTGTTTTCCATCTTCGGTGGCCACCATTGGGATGGCAGGAACTGGAGATGTTTGTTCTTGTTGCTCCTGGACACACAGTTCTTGCTCTTCTTTCTCTGGGCAGGGCTGGCCCTGCTTGGTATTTTAGTTACTGCAAACAAAATGGTGGCAGGAGAGAGGATGCTCACAGAACCAAGAACCTCCAAGAGTATGATGCCTTAAAGTGTAGTGTCAGCTGAGGGCCTTGGGGAGGAGACAGTGGCTCTGTGCTGGGAACAATGACCACGGCTCCATCACTGCACAGTTCTGTAAATTTGATCCAGTCCTATGGACCCAGTTAGCCTCAATCATCTTATGCCAGACCAATGCATGATCTAAGGAGCCATGACTGCTCCACCTGGCCAAGCTGGGCCTCAGCCAGCCTCAGGATCACACCACATCAACAGAACTGTACTGGGACATCAAGGAATGAGGCCTTGAAAGTTCCTGGGAATAGGCAATGAAGGGTCCCACACATAGGAGCACACTGCATTGTAGAGGCAGGGAGGTCAGAGCAAGGACAGCTGGTGCCACCAATGGTTGGGGTAAACTCAGGGGACACTTTTGGAGGCACAAAAGAACCCTATTAGACATGTCAGTGGTCTGCAAGAGAAGGGTCAGGCATCCTCATAAGCATACAGTAGGTATGTGGGTTTTGGCGGCTGAGTGTTGTAGTGATATATTGTGTACCCTAATAAACTTGATTGGAGGACAGAGCCAGCCACTAGATTAGACACAGAGGCCAGACAGTAGTGGCACACACTCTTAATCCTGTCACTGGGGAGGCAGAGATCCATCTGGATCTCTGTGAGTTCAAGACCACACTGGAAACAGAGCCAGGCAGTGGTGGCACCCACCTTTAATCCGAGTACTGAGAAGCACACATGCCTTTAATCCCAGGAAGTGACATGGCTGAGCAGAGAAAGGTATATAAGGCGTGAGGAAACAGGAACTAAAGCAGCTCAGCTGAGAGCCTTTCGGGTGAGGACTCAGAGGCTTTCAGTCTGAGGAAACAGGATCGGCTGAGGAGTTGGCTGGCTCTGTTTTTTTGTTTTTGTTTGTTTGTTTTGTGGGTTTTTTTGTTTGTTTGGTTTTGTTTTTTCGAGACAGGGTTTCTCTGTGTAGTTTTGGTGCCTGTCCTGGATCTTGCTCTGTATACCAGGCTGGCCTCGAACTCAGAGAGATCCGCCTGGCTCTGCCTCCCGAATGCTGGGATTAAAGGCGTGCGCCACCGCTACCCGGCTCTGAGTTTTTTTTTTTTTTTTTTAATTAAAAGACCATCTAAGATTCGAACAACAAAGTGTGACAAGCAGAGTGAGGACCAGGGCTTGGGAGTCTGGTCCAGCACCTGCCCATGGTCAGCTGAAGCACTGCGTGTCAGATGTCAGGTCAGAGATGAGCTGCAGGTGTCAGGGCCAGAAGTTGCAGATCTGATTAATTTGAAATGATAATGGGAATCAGGCAAAACCAAGAGCGCCATGGGGCTGCAGCCCACGTGCCAAGGCAGATGGTTCTGCTGAGGGTGTCAGGCCCCGGAGTTCCCGGCAAGTGCCCTCCTCCACTGCTGGGATGCAGCCAGGCTCAGCTGGGCTGTCTCAAGCCAGAGGCAGGGCTCTGACCAACACACACACCAGATTCATGCCCTGGCCTTTCTCTATCCTCTGGGCACCTCCTTTCCCTAGGGGCTTCCTCTGGCTCCCAGGACCTGGGCAAGACACACAACCTAGCAAGGGCTCCCCTGCATGCCCTCAAGGACTCTCCCACAAATTCCTCAATACCTCCAGGCTTCTTGAGATTATGCCCAGGCAGTCTAGGTGGTGGTCCTGAAACTGTCTGGGGCTCAACTCTCAGAACCTGGTGTATGCTGCTCCAGAAGGCATAGGGCCTTCCATGGCATAGGTCTAGTTCAGGGTCTTTTGGATGGGGAGATGAGTCTGAGTTGTGTGGTATCTTGGTGTAACTCCATGGATCCTCAAAATATGAAGGGAGATGATCAGGGTCATAGCCAAGCCAGAAGAGGACCTGACGGGTCATGGCTGGCCTTGAGGATGGGGAGAAGCCAGGAGTCAAGGAATGTGAGTGGCTTCTGGAGGCCACAATAAACTAGGAAGGTTCTCCCCTGAGTGTCCAGAATGAACACAGCCCTTGATTTCTCGATATGAGCCAGTGAAAGGTGGTTCGTTCATTGTCCCCTGCACTGTGAGCTGAGACACCTATAGAGTTATAAGCACCGCATTGTGACGACAGCAGCAGAGAACCAGTCACACACCAAAACTGGAAGAAGTGACTCCAACCCACCCATCCACGTTCCCAGGAGGATACCAGTGCTGGGCTGAGGGGTCCATCATCACAGTCACCCAGGGCTGTAGCCATGCCCTTGGACAGCTCACAGCTTCTCCAAGTCCATGCATGTTGGAGAGCTGGGGGCAGCAGGACACCGAGGCTGAGCACTTATAACTCTTCTCTACCTGGGCTCCCTTCTCATGGAAGCAGGGAATTCCTTCTGCTAGGGTTCTGAGGACTCAGAGGCTATGGGAATCCTTTAGGAGAGAGCTGCCCTGGGCAGGAGCCACAAAGCAAAATGCAGGGAGAATGTACAGAAAAGGTACTGCCAGTTCAGACCAGTGTGCACTTATGATGCGCCTACTGTGTGCAAGGCCTAGGCTGAGTTTTATTAGGGATCTGAAGAGATGATCTGTGTTCAGGGGTGGAGAGACCAGGGTGCCCAAAGTAGTGTCACGAAGAAAGGTTAGATCAGGTGTCAGTGAAGTGAGTTACACAGAGTGGCGGGTGAGGTGGGAGAGTGGGGGGGGGGACGGATGGGACAGTGGCTCCAGTGCTTTCTCTGTCACACTACAAGAAAAACTGCAGGCATAGAGACAGCTGAGCAAAGGTCACAGGTGGAAGAGAGTGAGAGGGAAGTCACGTGACCAGAGGGTGAGCTGTGGTGGGGAGCTGAGAGCCAAGGCTAGACCTGGGGTCAGGGGCCTGAAAGTGCAGCTGAGGACTCTTGGGCTTGCCTCAGGGTGTTAGGCAGCCATGTTTGTTTTACAAGACTCTTTGGATAGATAGACAGGGAGCTAGGGAAGGGAAGACTGGAAACTGAGGCCAGGGATGGACTTTAGTCCTGCCCACCCTGGAAATGATAGCTGGGCAGGCAGGGGTACTGGGTGAAGACAGCATGGCGTGGATCTCCAGGTGGAAGCACCAGGAACGGGTATCAGGAGCCGAGAGGAGTGCTAAGAAGAAGGAAGGGTCTGGAACCAAGCTCTGAACTGAACTGTGCATCCCGAGAGCTTGGCCTGGGCCCCTGAATGGGCAGAGCCCTGGGCCCCATCTCCGCTTGCATGTCTCTTCATAGCCCTGGCTTCCCTGGGGCCACTTTCCTCTGAAGAACAAACTACCCGTCTGCACAAACCCCCTGAGGGACCTGCACTTCTCCTGCCCTGGGCTCCTAGATTTCATTACCTCTAATGAGCCCATCCGAGGCTGGGCAAAGGCAGTTACCAGCGCCAGGCCTTTTGGTAACCACTCTGGGAGCCAGGCAGGCATGCAGCCCCACTGCACACCACCCACTGCCTCACCGCCTCATAATGAGAGGGTGAAATCCGGGAATTAATGAGGACGGGAAAATTAATCACAGGTTTGCTGGGCTCTCTACTCCCGAGGAGGCCTTCTGCAGGTTTGGGACCTCGGACCTGCTCCAGGTCTAGGGGTGGGGAGAAATAGTCTGGGTGCTGTGAGCTTGCCATAAACACAGCCTTCCCCCGCCTGGCCTTGGGGAGGAGGCCTCTGGGGCACATCTAGCAAGAGCAGGAACTCCAGGAGCAGAACTGAGTTCTGGCCTCTACCTGCTGTGTAGCTTGAGGGTGGAGTCGGAGCCTTTTAGAGCTCCAGAGTTCTCTACTCCTAAAGGAAAATAGTAATCTGGTCAGTAACCTTAGTGACAGAATGCCTGGGGTTCACTCAGGCCCCAGAAGATGGTCAGGGAGACAGAAAACTGTCCACACGTGACAGTAAAAGTCCCCGTTCTTCGTTTCAGCAGCCTAGCCTCTCCCAGCTGTCTCCTGAGAAAGGAGGGTGTTAGGGAGGCTTCCAAACAGGTGGGTTAGGAACGGGGAAGCGACCATGGAAGCACAAGACTCAGGAGGTGGAGGCAGGCAGGCCTGTTACTCAGGGTCATCTCTCAGCTATATACCCAGTTCCAGGCCAGCCTGGGCTACATGAGACCCTGCTTCAAAATAAACGAAACGAAACTAAAAAAACAAAGAGGTTAAAATAAACAACAACAACAACAAAACAAAGAGACTTGGAGGCCAAGGAGGCTTCCCTGACAAGGGCCTCTGAGTATATTCTACTCCTGCTGTGAAGGGGTAGAACACAAAAGGACCACAGGCGCTCTCTTAATGAAGCCTACTCCCCTGACAACAACCCCATCCTTCAGTAAAGACCGAAATCCACCTATGAGTGTAGAGCCCTAGGACCCCCTTCTCAGGCCGCATCTCCCATTACTGCTGTGGGGGCAGGGCTATGAAGGTTCCAGTCTGTGAAGAGTGCTTGTCCAGTTTGCTGAGGTGTTTGGACAGGAGGAGGACACACGCTTGAGGAGTCTGGTTGGGGCCCAGGAGGGTGAACCCCTCTGTCCTCAGGGATGTGGAAGCCTTCTGACCTGCTCCCCAGGTCCAGTCTTTTCCAACCCAGGGTCAGCCTTCGGTTTTGTAGCAGAGAGAATAGAAAGTCCATGAGGGGTTATCACTTGAAGACCATAATAAACAGCCTGGGGCTTCCAGTTGCTGGCATACATAAATACATACAGACATATATATGTGTGTATTTTATACATATTATATAATGTGTGTATATGTATATATATACATATGTACATATATGCATGCATGTATGTATGAATAAATATATACATGAAAACATATTGCAAACATATTTTCAATCTGTTTCTAAGTAAAGTAAGTTTCCATGAAAGGAATCTGGCTTTCCTAAGCTCCTAATAGACTTTGCCAGTGAGTGTGGCCCAGGGGCTGAAAAGGACTTTCCCTGAGCACAAGTGAGTGCAAATGCCCACAGAGGCACAGGTAGATTCAGGGATCTTGGCTTGCAGAGGTCCTGAGGGAGATGCTGTTGGAATGGGAGTGCTGCATGGAGACCCCCAAAGGATCCCCAGGACTGAGCTACTGTGTAGAGGAACTGTCGGAACCTGATCTTCTCTAGGAAGGCAGACATACTGAGGTAGGCACTGGGAAGGAGAAGCCCTGCTTGGGCCCAGGAGGCCAGTGCAGGGCCAGCTGAGGCTCCATCTGTGCAGTCCCATTGCCGTGGCCCCAGGAATCCCGGCCAGCCTGTACATGAGCCCCAGAGGGACTGGTGATCACCCCATCTACCCAAGACGGACAGAAATGCTTCCCCAACCAGTGGGTAGTCTTGCCATTTCAGGCCATTTCTCTGGAGACATCCTTCAAGGACTTTGGGACAAGGACTCCATTCTGAGGAAACCACATGGACCCCAGCACTGCCCTGTCTGTAGCTGGCCTTATCTATTCACTCCTTCGCTCATCTCTCTCTGTTGTCTTGGGACCAGCTGTCCTCTGCCAACCCCGAAGTCAGCCTCTCTTTTCCTTGTAGCCCTGCAAAGGAGTGGATGAGGACCTGGGAACTTGCCTGAAGGGAGAGGGTGCTGGAAAACTGAGTGGAGGAGGAGAGAAGCAGGCCAAGAGGGAGGGGGCAGCTCCCAGGAGACAAGGACCTAAGGGTTAGACTCTAACTGTCTTAGGTTTCTATTGCTGTGGTTAACACTATGACCAAATGCAACTTGGGAAGGAAAGAGTTTAATTCAGCTTACACCTTACAGTTCAAGGCAGGAACTCAAGTTGAGCAGAAACCTGGAGGTAGGAACTGAATCAGGAACTCTGGAGGAGCACTGCTTGCTGGCTGGCTCTCTATCTTTTGCTCTACTTTCTTGTACTACCTAGGAGGACCATCTGGCTGAGGATGTTACCACCCACAGTAGGCTAGATCCTCTCAGACCAATCATTAAGAAAATGGCCCAAAGGCTTGCCTACAGGTCAATCTGATGGAGGCATTTTCTCAAGTGAAGTTTTCTCTTCCCAGATGATTTTAGCTAGTGTCAAGTTGACAAGAAAACTATCCAGCACAATTGACACCTGGTCAACATGACATGCCAACACATCACTATTAAACCATAACCTGTCTTTTCTTGTTTATCCCCAAGATCTCATAGTAAAGGGTATGCTAAGGGCTCCAAGCAGTGATAAAGGGGCAGAGCACTGGTCACAAGCTAGCGCCTGGCATCCAGAAGGTTCTGGAAAAGTCTTTCTCCATACCACCCTGCAGAACTAGCCTTCATTATACCCTGTCCTCCCTTCCAGATGGCCCTACCTGAGATTCCACTGGCATCATCACCATGTCCCCCCAACCCTCCAGATTCTCAGAGCGAGGTATACCCTACTGCTCTCCCCCAAACCACCCATAACAGAAGCAGAAAGGGTGAAATGGTGGTAGAAACATGTGGACCTCAGAGTCATACCCTTAAGCTGGAATTGTCCTTACCCAGAAGCTGCCCCTCTGGCAGGGTGAGCTCTGTCTGGGTCTTTGTGTATGCTAATTGTAAGCCTGTTGGCTGTGTCTCTGAATAGGTTTTTCTGGTTGCTTTAATAATGAAATGTTTTACGACATAAAATATTTCTCCTTATTAGCTGAGAAAGGTCAGGAGCCACACTGTGTCTTTTTTGTTGCCTGGGCAATTGGGTCTGACCTTTAATTACGAAGGAAGCATGCTGCTGTCTCTAGCAGCTGGCTAGTGGGGGCTGCTGTTGCCTAGGCCCTTTTGCCATAGTCTGTGGCTCCTTGATTGCTCTTTGGATTGCCTGGCCTCAGTTTCCCTGTCTTTGCCAAGTGTTAAATTAGACTCTGGATTCAGGGCACTTTGGTTTACATCCTGGGGATTGGGCTCAGTGTATGGGGATGGGAGGGGCATGTCTCTGGGTTGAGAGCACAGATGGGGGTGTTCCTCTCCCCTCTCATGCTCATCTGGCCCAGAAGCTCTGGTTCTGGCCAAGGCTCTGGAATTGGGTAGTAGAGGACCCTTGATTCATCCTGACTGAGTGGCTGGTGCTTGCTCCTGACTACGCTGGGTCTCAGTTGTCTGACCCAAGAAGTCGATAACCTTCCCCCTACCCCACCCCCCGCCAAAATCAGCTCATTTAGTATTTGCAGCCCTTGAGGTGGGGAGACACTGCAGCCTTGCTGCCTGGGAATGTCTGCTTCAGCAGAGTGGGGAGCAGCAGGTTCAGGCCTAGAGGAGACAACAGGCATTTCTGCCACCAGAGCCTCCTGAGCATGTTGTACGGATGGTAGAGCTGAGGCTCTGTGAGGCCAACCAGCCTGGGTTGGCTCAGGCTGTGTGGAGACAGGCTCTGAGCTGAGTGTGGGACCCTCACATTCATTCCCCTCTTCTGTTGCCTTTGCTTGGAGAGAGGGGGGCGGAATTTTGACTAAAATCCTAAAGAACTGTCTTCACTGGGTGCCATGGGAAGGACTGGGATTAAGGCAGCTATGGAAAGAAGCAGGCCCCACCTGCAGAGGGATGCCAGGCCCAGTAAACAGTCAGGGTAGAAAGCTGGGTGGGGTCCACCCTTCCCATGATAAATGGGGTGACTCGTGGGCGCCGTCAACACACTAGAGAAACCCAAGGAGCCTGAGATTTGCCCTCTGCACAACAAACCTTGTGGCAAAAGCAACTGGAAACGGAGGGCTGCCAGCGCCTTGGCTGCCTGGCGCTGCCCGGAGCTCTGTGGCCAGTAGCAACCACCCAGGAGTGGCTCCGGAACCATCCTGCCCTGAGAGGGGATACTTGGGAGGGACAGAAGGAGGAGAAAAACATGGAACTTTCTCTAACAGGGTCCGTGCACTGCTTGCCAGGTTTATACTTTGAAATGAGAAGCAAATGTGGGGAAAACATGTCAGACATCCCAGGCTCTGAAACCAGCTAATGGTTTGGAGGAAGAGGAGGGGGTGGTGACAGCTTGTGTGAGGTCAGTGAGGCTCCTCCATCGGGGGAGAGTCCTCCTGACTGGCAGTGATAACCACTGAGCCGCACCTGGCTCTTGGGCTCTTGTCCAGAGGACGGTGTAGGCTGTCACATGAATGGAGTTTCTGGGCTGGAGTCTACGGCCTGGAGGCCGAGAACCTGCGGTGCTGGACTTGGAGACATGCGTGAGAATGTCATCCCATGTCTGCAAGGTTTCCGTGGGTAGAAGGAGGCAAAGACATTCATGGAATCAGAAGATGCCCTGCTGCAAGCCATAAAAATATATGAAGTAGGATTTCAGCTGATCATGACAAGCTATACCTGGAAGAAGCCAAGGGCCTTCCAGAGGTCAAGCTGAGGCTCAAGGAATCTTGGTGATACCGGGTTTTGATTATTAGCCATTTCCTGCTATGAATTTCTCGTGTGTTATTATAGCTTTTCCATCATTCATTGGGTACCATTTCCCCTCTACTAATGGAATATTTAGGTAACTATACACAGTCAGAACCCCAGTTCAAGCCTCCCTGTAATTATTGCCATTGACAGCATCCGGCCAAGACCATCCCCAGACAGACAAAAGTATCTTATCAGAAATACCGCTGTACTCTCTAACAGACTTAAGCATCCAGACTATCTATTTGAGAAGGTCTGGTGGATGTGCTAATTAAGTTTAACTTTCTCCCTTTCCAAAGTCTTATCTCTAGTTATAGATCTACTTTTAATTATTAACTCAGAACTAAAGGGTTCTGACTTACAGGTACATCTAGCTGTGACAGAAGTTGCCTAGCCAAGTTGCCTAGCGACCGTGCACACTGGCCAGAAATGGTGGGAGCTGAGATATCTTGGAGAGATATGGGTCAAAGGGATAAAAAGGCAGTTTTATTTTCAGAGAAGGAGGAGACAGAGAAGGAAAAAGGGAACGGAAGAACTAGATGGGTAAGACTGGAGAGGAATGGACTGAGATGGGGAAGAACTAGATTGAAGGGCGAGAAGAGAGGACCAGAGGAACGAGATGGAAGATGAGGAAGAGCCAGATGGGGAAGAACAAGATGAGAAAGAAGATGGGAGAGGAGCTGAGATGGGAAAGAACTAGATGGATAAGAACCTAGATGGGGCAGAACTAATATGAAAGAATTGATAGAACATAGAGGGGACAGCAGATAAATGTCCAGAGAAATCAGGCAAGAAAGGAGCTAGGCACGAGAGCAGAATAGAAGCTGTGTAGAGAGAACTGACACAGAATAATAAAGTGTATGGACTAAGGAGTTTCGTGTATGTAGATTCATTTCTTATCATCATAGATTAGATTACCAGCTGGTTGTAGATTCTTCCTGGGCCCTGGGAGAGGACTGTCGAGGGGCTGGACCCCTGTGGTGCCCGAAATTGCCCCTCTGTATCCACCACTGCACTCCATGGCCCTTCCCTATACCTAGAAACTCTGGAGACAAGTCCAGCCCCAACTCTCCCAGCCATCTGCACTCTGAGGGGCTCTCAGATTTGAGGATGGAGGATGAGGGCAGACTCTTGGGGATCTAGGGTCACCCATTCTTATGGGGCTGCTCTGTGGCTCTTGTACTTTCTCCTGCCCTTAGATAACCACTTACTAAGCTGATGGTCCCCAGGAGGTTCCCTCTCCCGGGCCACACAGAAGCCATGTGATTGGTGTCCTTAGGTCTGTTTGCTCCACACCTCCCTAAGTTTCTCACACTCAGAGCCAGCTGAGACTGGAGTGAGCGCCCTGTCCCTGGAGGACCTTCATCTTCAAGGAAGTGGGAAGAAAGCAACAAGCCAAGGAAGGCCCAGCAGAGTCCGGAGGCTCAGTCTGGGTAACAGCAAATCTGCCTAGGACTCATGACTCTGCCATTTAACCTGACTCCATGGGGAGCCTCGGAATCCCCATGTCTTGCAAGGTCAGAGGATCTCCTGCCTCTCACTGAGAGTTTGTGAGGAAGGTGTGGCCGTCATCTATAAGCACACATTATTAGCCCCGCCCCAGCTCTGGGTGGCTATGTGCAAAGTCAGGGTGGCAGGACTCTTAGCTAAGGGACCTCTAGCAGAGTCTGGTCCCCAGCCCTGTCTGTGGCACTGCTGTCTGCTGGCCTACTGGTGGGCAATCTGGACACTTTGTGGGAATGGGCACCTGACTGCCACAGCCTCGAGTGAAGGCACAGCACTTGATGTAGAGGAGAGGGCATTTATGGAACTGATTCCCAGTACACCACTGGCCAGCTATGGCCATCCTCCTGAAGAGCTCAGGGGCCTCCTATGGGCTTCCAGAGATGGATGTAAAATAACTTCCTAAAATAATCCAGAGATGCCCAAGTTACCATCCCTGAGCCAGAAACTCAAGGGAGTGGGGTCTTCCTGGGAGGACCTGAGCCTGGGCAGACAGCCCAGAGGTAGTGCTGGGGGCTTCTCTGAACTTTTATTTTCCTCTCCGTAGGACAGTTAATGAGCCTGGCCTGCTGTTGCTGTGAGAATTAAGAAACTGAGGCGCAAGAGCTCTGTAGACTCGGACATGACCCTGGAGCTTGCTGGATGGGTTATTTCTGCGACAGAGGTTCTATACATGTCCGACTTTCCCATATCTTGGCAATGAGAGTGCAGCTCCAAGACGCATGGTGGGGGCTCCACCCTCCTATGCTCCACCCAGTCACCGGGGAGTCTGATGAGCAGAGATCCATGGAGGGCAGCGTGCAACTGGGAGCTGCAGGCTTTTAGCTGCTCTCTGGGCATTCACAGGGCTGGGTCAGGACCCACACACCTACATGCTGTAGGCACCTGTCTGCCCCACCTCCGGGACATGAGTGGTATCGGTATCGATGAGCTGAAGGGACAGAGTTTGTGGCTATCTGGACCATTCATACCTATAGCTGTCATAGAAGGCATCATCTCCCATCCCCAGTCCCTGGAGGGGCTTCAGCATCTCATAGAGTCTGCATGTGGCCATCCAGGCTTGTTCTAAAAACCCAGTGAGGGACAGAAAGCATAACTTCTCTGCCTAGAAACAATAACTGCATGTCTTCAGGCTGAAGGATGCTGGGTGTATGTGGGGTCCTGCCTGAGAAGTTCAGTGACGGGAGTGAGAGGCTACTCTCATTCCTTTCTGGGGATTCTAGTGGGTGGGAGAGCCAGGGTGCTGGGCAAGTGAAGAGGCATCCTAGTTCTGCTGTAAGTGTGGGAGACTCTGGGATGGGACCAGTGTCTCAAGGTCACAAGAAGCAAAGTTGTAGTTCCCAGTAACACTCCTGCAGGTCCCAGGAGGTCTCCAGGGTGGGCCTCAACTAAATTTCAGAAGTATAATAACTGTATGTCTGAAAGGTCTGGGCTGGGAAAGGTGGTCCTGAGACCCATTCTGGCTCACCAAGAATCAAACTTAATTTCTGTGTGGATGGGATGTCTCAGCTGGTGGTGGGAGGCAAGCAAACAGATTGTCTCTGGCTTTTGGCACCACTGAATTGACTCAGGCTTTGGGGAAGATGTGGGAACAAGGTGGAGAGAGAAGGCTTTTCATCTAAATCAGAAGAACTGTGCCCAAGGACAGCATGGACCCCTGGTGAAGGTCTAGCCCCTAGTTTCCCATCCCTGCCCTGCTCTGTATCTTCCTCAGATAGTGGGGGAAGATTAAACCCAGAACCAGGAGGGAGACTGTGTGTGTGCCTCCAGCCTGCTGGGTGAGAGTGTGGGAGTGAGACACCTAGCTGGTGCTTGGTCTACATCTTGATTAGCCGAGGTGAGACTAGTGCCCTGATGTTGAACCAGTCACCGAGCCAGGTGAGGTTGGGACCAAAAGAAAAATCCCTGCTTTTTTCTGCCCAAGTCCCATTGCCAGGTAACCTGCTATGACCTGACATCAGGGGTGACATTCCTAGATGCTGCCCACCCACAGGCCACCCTGCTCTCAAGACCTGAGTCACATCCTATTTAGTAGCTTGGGATGGCTTCACTTTGCATTGAGTAATCTTTAATAGGGTCATTAACGAGCAGATGGTAATGGCTGTGTTGCCAGAGACTATACTACCTCTGCCAGCTTTTGCAGGACCCCAGCGGGGGCCCTGGTGCTTCCATGGGTCTCTGGTTGACACCATTCCAGACTGATGACTCAGCAGGGTCCAGAGGGTCCATTTGGGGAACTGGAGCCTGGCTATGTGGACGCTGGTGGATGAGGTGGGTGCGTGAAGGCCAACTGTGAGCATTGAGAGCATCCTGGGCTACACTGAATAGCTCTTTCCTTGTGATAAGCCAAACTCACTATTGCCCCACTCTCACAGTGGCACCAGGGGCAGGCGGTGTCAACTGCACGGTAGGGAACAGGCAGGAGGCCAGGGACAAAAGGTGTCTTTCCAGGGCACGCTGGTGGAGAAATGCAGCTGGGGCAGACCCAAGACCTTTCAGTCTTCACGCTGTACTTCTGCCCACTGGAGCTTTCAGGATCTCCTGGAGCTGTGCTCAGAAAGAAACCCAAGACAAAGACTTCTGAATCTGGGAGCAAATTCGACCTTCCCTACCACTCCATTGTCTTGAATCCCACTGAAGGCTTCCCAAGCACCCAGCACCCAGGACCATCCCTAGAGTCCCAGATGATCTTATCCACCCTACCCAGGATGCAGTGTCCCAGAATTTTCTTCCAAGTGCCACTTCAACTGACTCTATCCAAATCATGTCTTCCCATATTCCCTGGTCCTTGATATGGGAACATAATTCTGTGGGAAAATTCTTTTCAGGGCTAAGAAAGCATATAGGGCATCTCACTAACCCGCAAGAGACAAATTTATCCATTTCCCTATCTTCTTATCCACCCAATCACCCTATCCTCACCCTTCCATCTGTTCCTTGGTCCTAAATAGTGTCACCACAGCCTGACTCCAGGGCTCTTCCAACCTCCTTCAGCAGCCTCACTAAGACAAGCTTACCCTCACCAAGTACTTTCTCCACGAACCCTTGAAGGTCCTCTCCACTGCTCCCTGACAAGACCCTCTACGGAGAGCTTCATGATAAGCTTCCGATGACAGTTCTGATGACAGTTGACGCCCTTTCTCTCCCTTCTATGCCTCTCCCACGGCTTGTGCCCACTTTCCAGAGCAGGCTGCACTGTGGAGCTGAGAGGCACAGACATAGGGGCTACCCAACAAGGGATAGCTAGATGAGGAAATCCAATGCCATGTGACCCCAACGATATGCTTGGGAGGTCTGAGGTGCTGGGCCTCAGGTGTCAATCACTTGGCACCAACTGTCAACACAAAAATAACATACAGTATAGCAAACTCTAATTTCTTTTAAGATTCTTTTGTTTTTTAAAGGTGTCCAGGCCTGAAGTTCTTTTCAATATGTCAGGCTTTTTAAAAAAAAGATTAAAATGTATCAGATTATTAAATAGAACTGCTTCAGACTTAATTTAGCAAACTGTAACATTTTTATCATTTTTATAAAGCCCTTTTTAATGAAAACCGTCTGCATGGAGACCAAATATCCAGACCAAAATCAGGTTTTCACTGTATATTTGTTATCCCTGAAGATGTTATTTCCAGATTTTACAGAAATAATAAATTTCGTTTAGAAGCCCAGGCCTCTGAGGTGGTGCCACACATCTCTGAATTTTCCAATTTGCAGTTCAAGAAGCTAATCCTGCTGTAATTCTTCATACTTGGCAATCCCCGGCCGCAATTTCATACCTCCATCCTTGCCTCTTTGTAAATGTGAGGGCTTGTAGCAACATTCGACCCAATATGTTTATTTTACATGAGCCTAAAAATGCTGTTCCAATAAGCATAAGCATATTTTCTCAGTGACAAGATGTTTTCTTCTTGTGGCTCCTGATTTCACAGGTCACTGCCTGTGGCTGTTTCCCACGAGCGGTCTCCTGGGTCTCCTGGTGCCAAATGGGAGGCGTTGGAACCAGACAGTGGAGAATCTGTCAGAGAGCTCTATCTGCCCATCAGCCGTCCAGGTCTGTCCTGGACACCCTTCCATGACACCTCATTACCAAAGGTGTGGTGTCCCCCTGGGGAATCATAGCTATTGTTAGGAGCACCTTGAAAGTGACTTCTTAGGTCCCAGGCCTGCAGCCTGTCCTGGTGGCCGCCCGATGGCCCTGTGCTATGTGGGAAGCAGAGACAGGAAGAGCTTAGGATCCCTATGAGGTAGAATACGCCCTGCAGCCCTGGCTGGTGAGGCCGTGACTGGCATATATCCAGTGGGCATGAAGCTGGCCAGTAGAGCCAGAAGCAGGGGCACCTACCTGGCTTGTCCACTGTGACTACAGAAGTCAGGTGGGGCCATGTGGTCAGACAGGCTCTTTTTGGCTCTTACTAGAGTACATCATATTACCTCAGGGACCTCTGATGACCAGAAGGGAATTTGGTGTGGATGGGGGTACCCACAAGCCAGAAAGGGCAGTAGCCTAGCCGAGCCACCAAAGCAAACTTGCCAGCCAGGGGCAATCAGAGACCATGGGAGTTTTACAGGCACAGAACTGAGTTCAGAGCGAGCCCGCTGAGATCTGAAGGTACTTACATTCAGAGATAAAGAATAGACTAGAGACACATGGAGAGTGACAGAAACAGAGGCGGCCCATTCAGAGGAAAGGTGTCCCCAAGAATGGAAATGGGCTAGAGATGTGGGAAAGGTCTGAGGCATCATGACCCTTCACAGGCCATTTACATAGTCCCTGCCCTGTCCCACATTTGAGTATCGGAAGATTTTTTTTTTTTTTCAGACTGTTCCTGTCTCCTACCTGTGCCCAGGTGTGAGTGGTTCCCAATAACTGTCTTCTCTTACGGTATTCTTGATGGCTTGCTGTACCCTCTTCTCGCCGTGGCCTCGCTTGTCTTGTTTATCACTCCATTCTGACTGGATACTGAGAAAAACATCCAGTCTCCTCTCAGACTGGCTAGGAAGGCAAACTGTGACTAAGCTTATGGAGAGCCCTGTGTGGGGTGCTTCCGCCTCTGGATGCCGCTCTTCTGGGAGGGGGGTTTGCACCCCTAATCTTGTACCTAGTTTCAACTTCACTTTGAGCACTGTGTTTATGGAACTCTGAGAGAAGGAACAATGGTCCCAGCCTATCTAGGATGGAAGACTTCTCTGGAATGTGAGACTCTTACAGCTAAACCAGGCAAGTTTCTGGTAAACAAGGAGGCAGGCTCAGCTGATGTCGCTGTTACTGAAAGTTGTTTTCCGTTGGGGTGGGTGCATGTTGTGGATCATGGCTATGTGGTGCCAGAGGATTTCCTGTGTAACATTATTAATGTTCCCCTCAATTGCTTCTGTGTATCAGGAAATGCTGCCCTAACTTCCTTTCCCAGACCACTGGTCACATACCCTGCTCACACTGACCATTACAGCTGGGCAAGTCGTACCCAGGGCTTGACTGCCTAAGTGGCCTTTCTAAGAAGTCAGTCCTCACAGCAGACCTGGGAGGGTTCAGGTACTAATGAGGGTAAAACTTGCCTGAGATTTCCCTGTGAGAGGTGACATCATGGTGGCTAGCTCTATAGACCCAAGGCCTCTTGTCTCCCAGCTCAGGGCTTCTACCACAGGGCACTGTGCCCAGGTGCAGCCTGGGCAAACCCCACAACCTTCTCCCAAGAAGTTGTACCACTTTTCAGTTCAGCTGAGGTCACTGAGAACTCCATGGGACTTTATGTCACATCCAGACTCACAGTCCTCATCACAGCACATGCCCCCAACTGGCACTGCTTGCCGAACTGGGAATGTTCTGAACTCCGTGCTGTGAAGAACAAAGGTCCAATTCAGCCTCCCGGGGGGGCAAGGGATCTCATTAAGGCCCTGGCAGCCGGTGTGGGGTCGAGGTATTGTTTTTAATGGAAAAAACAAGAATTTGCTGTTGTGTTAGATTAAAGCCTTTGTCCAGGGGAATTAATCAGATTGCTACTGGCTTTCAGTCCTGTAGCCTTTGACTTCCCATCCTCAGAGAAGTCATGGACTAGGGCTGCAAAATTGTTTTATTTCTCTCTTTGTGGTTTAATGAAGGCTCCACAGCAGGGTTTCCAGGGAGGACTGAATCGCCCTTCACCTGCTTAGCATGGGCTCTGAGCAGTCAGTGGTCACCAACTCCTCCCATCCATCTATCCATCCATCTATCCATCCATATATCTATCCATCCATCCATCCACCCATCCATCCACCCACCCACCCATCCATCATGTGTTTTATCTTGTCACCCAGTTCTGGTCACAGTTATTGCAGCTGAGAGATCTCCATACTTCTAGAATCATGTCAAATGCTCCTGTCCCCTGGGCTATAGCTGCCAGAATGTCAACCCCCCCCCCCATTGGACTACAGTACTCAGGTGGGGAAGACATGGGTAATGGATACACTGAATCTTCACCACATGCACTGCCTCCCTCCTTCAGCCACATCAGCACCCAGCTAGTGTCCCAGCCCTCCCTCCCTATCCCTTGTTTCAGGCCAGCAACCCCACCTCGGGGCTGCCCATCACTCTTTTGCAGCGGGTAGGCTCTCACACAGAGCCTAGGCTTGTCTCTACCTGTACACCTTCCTGCTTGTAGTCTCGTGAGTGCTAGGTTACAGGAGCGGACTACCATGCCTGGCTTTACACTTTTTAAAATGGTTTTTTGCATTTAGAAATTTTTACTGACCGTGCAGGTTGTATGTACGGGTGTGCATTTGTACATGAAGGTGTGTTAGTGTGCGTGAACACAAGTGATGTGGAGGTCAGAGCCAGCCATGGGCATGAACGTCCTTGGGAGTTAGTTTCTAAGACACAGTTTTTCCCTGGGATCTGGGGCTCGCTGACTAGGCTAGACTGGTTGATCAGCAGCCACATGGATCCTCCTAGACCTCTCCCGTGGGGTTACAAGTGTGCATCGTCATGCACCCTTTTATGTGGGTTCGAGGGATCAAACTCAGGCTGTCACACTGGTGTGGCAAGCACTTCCCTGACTGAGCCATCTTCCCAGCCCCCAAAGAAGAAAACATCAGAAAGCTCTTCTGACCCCCAGAAGCTTCTGGCTGGTGAGTTAGCTGTGGGTCCCCACACTGTCCCTGATGGACTCACAGATTCTCTTCCTCCTCTCATAGAGGAGTCACCCCTGGATGTCCTGGGTGCTCCTACCACTGAACAAGTGTAGTGGTCATCTTCTTCCAATGTTGTACCAGAGAAGAGAGAGTCACAGTGCCTTGTGTGTCCCTACAATTCTGCCCTTACCACCTGCATAGTGTCATGAGTAGGGGACACATCTGAATTGCTCAAAAGTTGCTGCGAGTTCTAAAACCCATCTTTGTACCCATACAGGGTCTGGCTGCCACTCAGATACAGTGAGAGCTAGGGAAGTGGCCTTTTGCATGCCACTGTCATTGAAGGGTCTGTCACCAAGATACTCCAAGTTCCCTAGTCCACAATGGCAAAACACTCTGTAACTTTGGTCCTTCATTTAGACTGGTATCATCCTAGTTGGATCAAAGATGTGGGGGACAGACAGCTTGGGAATTAGCAGAGAGATGCTCTGAGTGTGTGGAAATGGCGTACACCCAGAGACCAGAATGGAAAGGTAACTGAGAGGCAGGAGGAGGAGACATTTCAAGTGCTTCTCCTTGGCAAAGGAACGAGACCCTCACCAACCAGACCTCTTAAAAATGAACAGAAATAGCTCTCCGTGGAAAAACAGACACAGTTCTGAATAGGCAATTCCTGGAGGAGCAAAAACAGTGTTGAACATCTGAAGAGCCTCTGGGACAGGGGACTTGGAACAGAACAAAATCAGGAGACACAGAGTTCTTTTGGCCAGTGACATGGGCCCAAAAGTTCCCCTTTGACAGCATCCAGGGCTCTCAAGTGTGTGAGCAGTAGGGGCTGGTGTGCACAGCTATGGAATGATTGACAGTGTCTATCCCTGTGGAAGTCTTGTGCCCACCGGGAAATGGCACGGACTCTCGGGCCACTTTTATAGCCCTCACCTAAGATCCTGCAAAAATGACACTTCTTTCATTGTGGGAAGAGTTAAAGGCAAGGTGAGTGCAAGTGTGACTCTGACTGGCTGTGTCCCCTTTGAAGAACCTCCCCCTCCGGGGGCCCCCACCTGCATCCTTAGGACTCAAGTCTGTCTTCTGTGTATATTGTCCCCGGCACAAGCGCATGCATCCTGTCCCTCCTCTTAGCAGCCCTGTGGAGAGCCCCCAGTGACCTGTGACCACAGCCTGCCAAGGGTCCAGGAGTGGACCTGGCCCCAGGGCCTCTACACATCAGTAGAGCCTTCAAGCGATACTGTAGCAATGGTGAAGGTGACCCTGGAAGGGAGGGTCTGGCCACTCCACATTTCTTCTGCAGAACCTGTGGAACTAACCCTGTTTGTTGGCTCCAGATGCTAAATTTGGGGTGGTTCTGTGACGCAGTGGCTGGTGGAAAGAGAAGGGTCTACCTCCAATCGGAGGGTCGGGCCCTATCTGATCACTGTTTGACCCTGTTTTAACCCGAGAGTCACTGACAGGGAAACTGAGTTTGAGACAAGGTGGGCTTGTCTAAGGTCCCTACAGCTTTGCTCAGAGGCTGAAGTCCCTTTTATGATGAGCCTGACTTCTGGGTCCATGAGGGGGCTCAGCCAGAGAAAGACCTGTTGCTGGCCAGTAGAGCTTCATGGGAGGTGAGCCCTTGAATTGTGTAAGGGGTGGACCAAGATGGATGAGGACGGACGGGATAGTCTCTGTCTAGGTAGCCTGCCTTGTGTCTCCCATCTCCCTCCTCCCTTAGTCACTGAGTTCATGGCCACTTTTAAAGGAGGCAGGCAAGGCGGAAAGGGTGGGAATGCTGAGGGGAAGAGAGTGGTTGAAGGCCATGCCAGCCAGTCTGTGCAGTGACTGTCGGGCCTACCTCCAGAGCAGGTCTGTGCAGTGACTGTCGGGCCTACCTCCAGAGCAGGTCTGTGCAGTGACTGTCGGGCCTACCTCCAGAGCAGGTCTGTGCAGTGACTACCTCCAGAGCAGGTGTGTGCAGTGACTACCTCCAGAGCAGGTCTGTGCAGTGACTACCTCCAGAGCAGGTGTGTGCAGTGACTGTCGGGCCTACCTCCAGAGCAGGTCTGTGCAGTGACTACCTCTAGAGCAGGTCTGTGCAGTGACTACCTCCAGAGCAGGTCTGTGCAGTGACTACCTCCAGAGCAGGTCTGTGCAGTGACTACCTCCAGAGCAGGTCTGTGCAGTGACTACCTCCAGAGCAGGTCTGTGCAGTGACTACCTCCAGAGCAGGTCTGTGCAGTGACTACCTCCAGAGCAGGTCTGTGCAGTGACTGTCGGGCCTACCTCCAGAGCAGCCCAGGTGTTGTTTCCCTTTACAGCCCCTCCTTAGACACAGAGGCCGGGGCTGCCCTGAGGGTCCCTGCCCTCCCCCTTGAAGAAGAGTGAGAGGATAGGGGAAGCTCTGGCATGTGGGTCTGGGGCTCATTCAGCCCTTTGGGCTCCAGTTCTGGGCTGTGGGAAATGACACTGAGTTTCTCAGATAGGAGCTAGGACACCCGACTAACTCTGAAGATCAGAAAACTAGACAGCTTTTTTTTTTTTCCTAGTGGAAGTGCACCCTAACAGTATTAGGGATAAACTTGTATTAAAGGTTGATCTGGAATTTCCAGGTAGACAAGGAATCCCTTTTCTTATTTGATCAACTTTTCAGTGCTATGGCAAGGGTAGTCAGCTGCACACAGAGATGACCATGGCCTTTGGTGTTCACCAGGTGTTTCCTTTCTTGGGTGCGAGAGCCAGGACCTAGTCAGAAAAAACTGGCATCTAAGTACTAAACAGCTCTTCTTAGGCAGAGGTCACCTGAATCTGAGCTTCTGCACTTAGGGACAGTGCTGCACAGTCCTCTAAAGTGGAGGTGGCCCGGGGTGTCTGGTAACGAGCCTCCCTGTCATAGGAGGAATGCCTTCCCTTGCATTCAGCGAGAGTGTTGGCTGTGGCAAGGAGCCCGACAGTGAGCGGAGAGAAAGGGAGAAACCCCCAGCTCACCAACGGGACTAATACAAAGTCCCTGGGGACAGTTGGAGCAGAGCCTGAGGGCTGAGCAGTTGGCCATAATCTAGAGAGGTGGAGACAGAGAGGGAGCCTGGGGTGGGAGGTGCCCAGGCCAGGGCAACAGTGGTAAGATGCAGGTAATCCCTAGGAAGCTCCCGTGCCTGCTCTAACAGCTTCAAACCACTATGGGTTGTCTCAGTTCTCAAGGTTTGATGCTGGAGATGGGGCTAATGGAGCTGGAGTCAAGATGCCAGCAGTGCTAGGACCTCCCTGGGGAGTCCGGGAGCCCTGCCGACATGCCTCTCTGGCTTCTAGAAGACGGCATGCTCCTTGGCTTGCTGCTTCCTCACTGATGCCCCTCTCCCATAATTACCTCTTTCTCTTGCCTACCTCCTTCTTCCTTCTAAGTACCCCAGGAGAGCACGGCACAGTTCAGGGCCATTCATGACTATGTCCCCACCTTGAGGTCCTTATGGACATCTGTTGAGTCCCTGGGGATGGCTACTCCATTTTCAGGAGTCGTTACTCTCTGATTTCCTGCAAGACAGCTTCAAAAGACCAATTGGAGATGGCCCGGAAGCCCAGCTGCAGAAGCCCAGAACTTTCTATGAATCCTGGGAGTCTAGGTAGAGGTGAAGGTTCCTCTCAGGTCCCCGGTCTAATGTGCTGTGTATAAGGCCACTCTCAGGCCCTCGGCAACCTGGACCTCACAGTCCCGGTGCTGGCCAGTGTCTTGTGAGCTGGGGCAGAGCCTGTAGCTCTGTATGAACTGTAGCTGGGGCCCAGCTAGGGGCCCTCTGGCCTCCTTTCTGCAGCCGTGGTTCGGCTGGCTGGCCACACATGCTTTACATTAAGGCTGCAGAGTATGTTTTCCATGCAGTCTGGCACAGGGGGGACACTGGCTATGCAGGGACCTGGCGGGCTGGCTGACACGGTGGCAGGGTGCCAAGGCTGTGAGCTCTGGAGAGAGGCCCCGAAACTGAGGAGAAGAAAGAAGGTCCGGGGTGACAGTGAGATCCGGGAGGCCGGGTCTGCTTTCCAGGGAGCTGGATAGGGGTGCCACCTTCAGGGTTCTGACTCTGTCCTGTGAATGACAAGCCAAGGTCACTAGCAATGGTGGGATGGGCAGAAGTCTCAGGCTTCTGTCTGCTTGACCTGGTCCTGTGACTTTAGAAGTTTCTTCTGGTCCTTGCCTGTCTTCAGGGCTGACTGTCCCTGATGGGCCTCCACACACTGAGACTTGGTTGGTACTGGAGGGAGGCCTGGTGCCTTATGTCTGTGGAGAATTCACTGAAGTTTCACCATGGTCCCCAGAATGCTGGCCTCCGGGTGAGGGTCCCACCCCCATCCTTGCATCCTGCACCTCAGCATTCAGAGCTGTCTTCCCAGCCAACACCTCAGCCTAATCCTCCCACTGAACTGCTCACTCTGTTTCCCACCCTGGAGACTTTGTCCGCCACCCCATCTCGCTTGCAGCTCCAACCTCAGTGTTCTGGCGAGAGCCCATACCTCAGAGCTGGTGCCCAGTGCGGTGTTGGAGGGGGTGGTCATTGTCCCTCACGCTACACTTCGCTCAGTGGGCTGGGTCCACAGGAGCTGCTGTGTCAATTGCCACACACCAGGTCACTTTGGATGTTACCTCCAACTTGAACAACGGCACCTGGTACCTCCATGTGCTTACTGGGGGACAGAATAAGTCAGAGCTATAATACTGAGCCTCTGTTGGACTAGAGGACAGCCCTAGGGTTGTAAGTGGTTGGTGGGGGAAAGCTCACGCAGCAGGGAACATATTGGGCTGGGTTATGAAGGCTAAATAGGAATCTATAAGTGGAGAATTTGGTGCTTGGATGAACACATTCATCCCTATGGACCCCAAGTAAGCACATCACAGCCCAGTGTCGAAATTCTACCTGAGACCTGTTTTGTATATCCTGGGAACTGAAAATAACTTGACATTTTTGAAGGCTTATACTTAAAATAGTAAAGAAGAATCTACAGCCAGAACCTTTGCTGAGAGTCTAGCAGGGCCATTTCTGCCAGGGACAACTTGTACAGGGAAGATGCTTCATCAGGCTCTGGCCACACAGAGTGGGGGTCTCCAGCTGTCCTGAGGATGGGAAGAGCTACAGCACTCCAGCTTGTGAATGCTACAGTGTGACCCCCAGCTCCTCTCCCAAGAAGGTAGGATGAAATCATTGTTGTCCCTGGGCTGCATAGACCTACCCCTTCCAGCCAGATTCGTGACCCTTGGGCCTGGGAGGGAGAGGACTCCCACACTCATCTGTGAATTAGGCGTATTTTCCACCGGCTGGCTGGGTCTGCAGGGACCCAGAGAGAAGACATTCCAAGCTTTGTAATGTTTCAGCTCTAATGAGCTGGAGTTCTGGTGGTTACTTCTAATCCCACTGTGTTTACCCCAATCAGCGATCGAAGGCTGGCCGGGATAACTGTCATTCCTTCTGTGATTAGTGCTCTGGCAGGCCAGCCTGTTTTCCAGGAAAGGCCCCTCGTCCCCATCTCTGCACAGGCTCAAGGCATCAAAGCGTCTTCTGAGGCTAAGACCCGAGGCGCCAGGCTGAAATGCAGGGCGTGGTGGTGGACACAGTGATGGGCACTGGGTTTCTTAGCAAGTTCAGGGATTCAGTACCCACTTCTTACCAAGCCTGTTGAGCGACCAGTGACTTCCCAAAGCCACAGCCTTTTCTTAGTTTTGCTCCAATCTCCCTAGAAACATGGCTGGAGACCATGCTTGAATGAAGCAGTTGTTTGAAAGATGACCCCAGTAAATACAAGGGGAAGGGTGAATTTCCAAATAAGTCACCTGGGGGCACCTGGAGCTCAGTCTCTGGGGGTACTGTAGAAGTCACCGTGATGTGAGAGCCCAGTACTACCTTACATACAGTGTGGGAGTGGGGTGCCCCCCCCTCCCGCATGTCATCCTGGTATAGTGACCGTAGCCATTTAAAGCTTCAAAGAAAGTTCTCTTTGTCTTCAAGTCAAGAGGTGTGACCACTGCATATGGAGGCTGTTGTCATGTCTAAAGAGCTAGGGGCCAGGGCCTGTGGCATTCAGAGCCTCTGCCTAGTCCTGTTCCCTCTTCTCCCACCCAGTGCCTGGACTGCTGTTGTTACAGACATGTCCTCCTGAGCTGCTCCCTGAATTGCTCCTGTTTAAAAGGCCACTGTGGCCCAGTGTCATGACAGCTGTAACCTCAACACTGTCACCCGTGTAGACTTCCTGAGTGCCCGTTCTGTGGCAGATCCGGGAAAGGTGACAGGCTTCTTGTAGAGCTGTGGATACCTCTTGGTACAGCTTGTCCTCTGGGCTCAGTGCTGCGTCACACATGTGAAGCTTGGGCTGGTTCTTTCAGCCTGGATCTGCCTTGTCCAACCTGCTTTGCAAATCATTCACCCACTTTGTCAAGCCAGTGTCAAGGCTGTGCTGGCCTCTCCGCCACTCACAAGCCTGAGAGTGCCCGCTTGGCTATAGCAACCACACCCTCGACGACCTCCACCCACTGGACGGCAGGGTCAGTGGCATGATGCATACTTTCAATGGGCTTTTTTCAAACCCTGCTGCTCCATAGCCTTGGATGATATTGGCTGTCTGCCTGGGGATGGCTATCTGAAGCAGTGGAAATGATGGCGGCCGGGGTGGGGGTGGGGATTGTTCCTGCCATTGTGTGAGAGGCCAGGGTGTGGTAGGGTGCAAGGGACCTGGGTGCAGGGATAGTCGGTCCACAGTGCAGGAGTTCAGGAAAGCCCGAGGCTGCCCTCTGTACCATGGCATGGCTCTACCCATAGTTCTTGGAACCCTTTGGAGTCTATGGCCACGCGGGATCCAGGCCACGGGAGCCACTCAACCCTGGCCACGGGCTCACTGCTCAGAGCTTGCACATCTGCTTGGGAAGTATTTTCTTTTTATGAGTGAGTTCCAACTTGTTAAATTTTACAGCAGCAGGAAACTTGTAACCTCACTTAGAAGTTACGAGGGCCTGGGGTGAACACACCCTGTAAAGCCCAGTGGCCCGTGGGAATCTGCTCAGAGACAAGTCCAGACACCTCTTCCAGCACACAGGCAGTACTGAGGCTCCAGGATGACGATGCCTTTGTGCCCTGAGAGTCCATCAGAATGGCAGTGTGGCGCCAGGACCCCCCTGCAGAGCCTGTGCTGGTCTCTCTCTATCTCTTGAACTATTCCTGGCTTCCCGGAACCAGTAAAAGGCACATCCTCCATACTAAGCCAGAGTAGGAACATGACCCTCCCAAGTGTCAACAGCCCAAGTGCCCAGACGCTTTGATCACCAACCCCCAAGGCAAAGGTCCTCTGCAGATAGAGCTAAGTTGAAGAGCTTAATGGTGGGAAAGTGGGGAAGGATGGTGACTGGATTCTATGCTGATCCCAATGTGAAGAGAAGGTTCCTTATAAGGGAAAGAGCCAGATAGTTCCAGACAAAGAAGGCAGGGTGGCTATACAACCAGAAGAAGGAGCTATGACCCAAGGAAGGTGGGCAGCCTAGCAGCTGGGGAGGGTGTGACCTTCCTTCTGTGGAACCTCCATGGGGAGAATTTCTACAAGCATCTTTGCTCTGACCCCAGGGTGACCATTTTAGAGCCCAGACTTCTGGAATTGTAAGATAAATTCACATTGTCACAACACCCTGGCAGTAGGCTCATAGTGGTGCATTCCAGTTTTCAGAGGGACTGACCCACTAGCACTCTAAACCAAGTGTCCATGTTTTACTAGATAGTCAGTATTGAGACCCGACCCAAGCCCCTAGAATGATGGTGTGAGAGTCACATGAGGAGATGGCCAGGAAGCAAACAGACCCTCAGCAGAAATGGCCTCGCCCATTGCTTTGATCTTGAACTTGCCCACACTGTAACTGTGATGAATAATTACTATTGTTTACAAACCATGGTCTGTAGCATTTTGGTGACAGTAGGTAGAGTTGACTTGCACAGAATTTGACCCAGACAAAGGGTGCCACTATAACACATGTTAAGAATGTGACAGGCAATAATAAGGACAGGCTGGGAGGGTTTTGAGGAGCCAGACCAGGCTGTTTGTCACGAGTGTAAGGTGCCCGGTACAGGCTCAGGGGAGGGGTGGTGTTGAGAGAGAGTCTCTGTCTGCTTGGGCTGGTTGATAGAGGGTGCTTGTGAAGATTGCAACGCCAAAGACTGCTCTGATATGTCAGAAGAGCTTTGTGATACAAAGAGCTTGGCTTAGCTGGGATTGTGTTCTGGTGTGCTGCAGAAGAGTAACCTTGGGTACGTAGCTGATTCTTAAAGTACTGAAGGTGAAACTTGGTTCCTCCTGACAGTCTACTGAAGACTGGTAGAGGTGAGAAAGGACTCAAAACAGAATTGCTTTGGAGCGTGGAATCAGGAGCTCACAGCTGAACCGTTTTTAACTATGCTCCCAACCCCCCAGTGTGTGTGTGCATATAGGTCAGAGGCCAACTTCAGGTATCTATCGTTCCTCCTCAGGTACCATCTGTCTTGTTATTTTGAGACACCTTAGCTATACACTCTGTTTAACCAAACCGCCACAGCACCCTAGGTTAGTGTGAGAGCTCCATCATGTTTACCAATGAGCAAACATAGACCCAGAGAGGTCAGGAAACTGCCCCAGGGTAGCTCAGATGGTAAGTGGCAGAATCTGGATTTGAACCCAGGTCTTTGCTGCCACTTTGCCACAGTGAGAAGAGCTAGGGACCGGGAACCAGAAGCAGAAGGAGCTTCAGCTCTGGGATGATGACAGCTGGCTGGAGCTGGCAAGGGACAGTAGCCAGCACTCCCATCTTGCTCCTTAACCTGCACTGAGGTCCTCAGAGCCAAGTACAGAGCTGAGGACGTCTGGAAACTCAAAGGGTATTTTTAACGTGTTTTCCCTTTAATAACTGCCTAAAAATATTTGACCAGTTATAAAGGAAAGGCTGCTTTGCTGTGGTTCCTCAAGCCCCTTCCACACAGAGGATTATGGTCACTAGGAGGACATGGATCTATTTTGGGGAGGCTTTGAGAAGTTTGCTTTTAACAAAAGTGTTGGGGAAAAAAACAGCTAAAGTAGAAACTTCTGATTCCAGCCAGAAAGAAGTGGTCCCCTTCTCCCCAGCCTGTTTGACAACAGAAAAGCCCTTACCTGGGAGTACCCTGAAAGCCAGGATGCCCAGGGCCCTCGACAGCAGAGCCCTATAGCAGAGGCACAGGGATTCCCCTTTGTCTTCTCAACACACGGTGCTGGGGGCTGAGAAGCTCCCTCCCTACATCCCGACAGGCACAGATGCCATCTAAACCCTCACCCAGCAGCAGGCATGGCAAGGCAGACTCCTGGGCTGTGCCTGGGCCCCCTGCGATGGTGCCGGCCCAGTGGGAACCAGCTGCTCTCTGAACATCACATACCCAGGACCAGGGAAGTGGAGAGAGGCACCTGGGCAGTGTCAGCTGGAGTCCTGTTTCATCCCATTGGGGACTTGTGGGGCCCAACATGGAGTTACTCACACTTTACCCGGCAGAAAACAGGCTGTACAAGTTAGAACTCTGCCTCTGATGGGGTTGAGGGGGGCTGCCCCTCCACTTTATCCCTTGGCTATGAGTCAGGGAGCTGTTTTAGCTGGTACTAAAAGAGGAAATGGGGAGCTACAAGCCCACCCCAACTCCAGCCTGCACACTACACCTTAGGCAGAGTGGCTGCTGTTAAATGGCAAGATTAAATGGAATCCAGATCTCCATTACCAAATCCCCTAAATATCCCAAATACAATAAAAACTCACTCATCAGACCGAGAGCCAGGCAATCACAAGGCGGCTGAGAAACAGCAGTCGGCGGATGCCAGCACTGGGGTGAATCAGATGTTGGAATAATCTGACAGGGATTAGAAAGCAGCCATCATAAAAAGCTTCCATGGCAATTATGAACATGCTCAAGATGAGTGAAGGAAAAAAAGAAGAAAGAAAGAAAAAAAAAACCCAACCAGAAAACCTCAGCAAAGAAATAGTAGGCATTTAAGAAAAACGCCAAAGGGACATCTTAGAACTAAAATAGTACAATAGCTGAAATTTGAAAACCTTGCTCTGTGGGCTCAGTGGAAGAGTAAAGACAGCCGAGGAGAGAATAATAAACCCCAAACGGGTCAATAGAGTTCAAAGTCAGACCAATCTGCACAGAGAACGCAGACGGAAGATGCACGGGAACCCAGCAATCAGTGAGATGGGGGCACAGGGTCACACACGGATGTTCTTAGAGTCACAGGAGAGGAGAGGGAAGGGACTGAAGTAGAATTTAAAGGGATAATAACAGAAAATCCCCTGAATTCATGAAAAAACATAAGCCATAACCCTACAGATCCAAGAAGCTGACAGAAACCCAACAGAATAAAGTCAAAGAAACCTATGCCAGGCAATCATCAAATGCCTGAGATCTGAATTCGAAGACGCCTCTTCCCAAGGGGAAGAGTGAGGTTGAGAGAGGGACTCATTCTGTAGCCCAGGCAGACCTGAAACTCACTATATAGATAGTCCAAGCTGGCCTCCAATTCATGACGGCCCACCTACCTTAGGCTGGCAGGTGCTGTGATTACAGATGGGAGTCACCACGTCTGGCTTAAAGGAATATTCCTGAACGAAGTCTATGGTGGAGGGGGAAAGGCGTTGCACATTTTAGGGTACATCAACCAAAAGAGAGCAGGTTCTCTTTTCTGAAGCCAGAGTGCTGGGGAGACCCGGCGAGCACAGGTCAGGTCATGCTTTGAAATAAGGAAAAAAAGAAAAGAAAAGAAAAAAAAAAGAAATAACTGTTAACTCTTGAGTTTGAATCTGGAAAAACATACTCTTCAAGAGTAAAGGGGAACCACATTTACGTTACAAAATAATCTCAATAAGGGGCTAGGGAGCATCCTTAGGAAGTACAAATACTCTCAATGCAAGCCTCACAACCTGGAACCCACGCAGAAAGCCGGATGCTGAGGGTGCCTCTATAATCCAGCATTCCTAGAGTGAGATAGGAGGTGGAGGCAGGAGAATGGCCCAGAAGCTCACTGGCTAGCTAACCTGATATTTAAAGCACAGCAGAGATAAGAGAGACCCTGCTTCAACAAGGTGGATGGACAGAAGTGACTTTCCTGAAGCTGTCCTTACAAACACTCACAATTAACTAGTCAAAAACTTAAAGACCCTCACTAGATGGAGAAGCCGTTGGCGCTCATGGGTAAGAGGAAGGTTAATACCACTCATCTGTATCATGAGCACAGTATCAATCAAATTACCATAAAACTATTTTGTTGATGTCTACAGACTTTTTAGAGTCTAAAAGGAAAAGCCAGAGACCTACAGCAGAAAACACAGTGCCAAGGAAGGTAACCAGAGGATGAACTCACGCTATCCGATTTCAAGATGCACGGAGATGGAGCGGAGTCAACACAGTGTGGTCTTGGCCAAGAAGAGACACACAGGTCCGAGAACTGGCAGAAGAGAAGAGCTGGGTCCAGTAGATGAGCCAAGTGGCCTCTTACAGCAGAGCAAGGCAACAAATGGCGGAAAAGCAATTTCTCAGATCTAGTGCTAAAAGGACTGACTATCCATATGCAAGTGCACATGGATGGTTCTAGACACAAGCTTTACATCTTCCACCAAGATTAACTCAAAATGGACCAACATCCTAAAGGGAAATGTGTGGTCCCCTGAAACATCCTGAATAAAAGCCAGGAGAGAATTCTTCCTGACTTTAGATTTGCTATTGAGTTTTCATATATAACTCACACAGAATGATCCAGGAAAACAGGGTAATTAAATGACAATAAAATTAAAATCTTCTGGAGCCGGGGAGACGGCTTGCTGTACAAGCATGGGGACCTATGTTTGACCCTCAGCACCTTCATGAAAAAGTCAGGAGTGTTGGTGTAACCCATGTGTAACCCCAGTGCTGGGGAGGAGGCAGAGACGGGAGGGTCTACCTAGCCAGCCTACTCAGTGACTTCTGGGCTCAATGAGAGACCTTATAGATGACTCCTGAGGAACAATTCTCAAGATTAACCTCTGTCCTCTATAAATACATGTACACACACATGTGTGTGTACTTGTGTGTGGCCGTGTGAGCGCACACAAAAACACAGAAAAAAACTTGAAATCTGTTCTTTCAAAGACTTTGCTAGAAGAACGGAAAGGGGATGAATATCCATGTGACGTGTGTGTGTGTGTGTGTGTGTGTGTGTGTGTGTGTGTGTGTGTGCTAACTGGCTTGTATCTATATGGCATATGTGTGCTAACCAGGTTGTTTTCATGGGACACATGAATGCTAATCAGCTTCTATTCATGTGGCACACGTGTGCTCATTGGCAGCTTGTTTCCCTCTGACACATGTGTGCTAATCAGCTTGTTTCCCTGTGACATGTGTGTGCTGATCGGCTTGGATCCAAAATAAACAAAGAATTCCTACAACTCAACAAAAGGAACAGAAGCCACCTGATTAAAAACTTAGGCAAAGATCTAAACAAACCCCTCATCAAAGAAGACGCCAGTGTAGCAAACAGTGTCCAGAGGGTGAACCAAGTCATTTGTGTCAACAGGGACTTGCAAACGTAACACCACTGGGATAGAGATGTGTACCAATGAGGCTGGCTAGAGGCCAGTGCCAGGTGCCGGCAGGGATGGGCCGACAGGAACTCTCATTCATGGCTGGTCATAATGCAAACTGGCACAGCCTCTGTGGAAGACAGTCTGGCAGTTTCTTACAAAGCTAAATATAATCTTAGCATATGATCCATCAGTCATGCTCCTCAGTGTTTACCCAACTGAGTTGAAAACTTATGGCCACCCAGAAAACCTGCATATGAATGTTTATAGCAGCTTTGCTCATAATTGTATAAAACTGGGGGCAAGCAAGATGCCCTCGTAGGAGACGGGGAAAAACGGGCCGCAGTTCATCCACTTGGTGGAATAGTATTCAGCAATCAAAAGAAATGGTTCGCTGAGTCATGGCAAAGACACGGGTGAGCAGCAGACACCCATGGCTAAATGGAAAAAGAAATCCTGCAAGCACAATGCTAAGTGAATAAAGCCACTTGGAAAAGGCCACAGGCGGTAAGGTTTTGGGACACTTTAAACAACTTGATGCCATTAGGGAGCTGGGGAGACATTTGTATAGATAAAGCATGAGGAGATTTAGGTCCAGAAAGTATTTCATATCATATTCTAATGCTAGGTATGTGGTACAAATCCATACATACGTGGTGAAACCATAGGGCTTTGTAGCCTCAATTTAATATTCATAACTAAGATGGAAGGCAGTGGCAATGTGTCTTAAACAAATCACAAATGGAGGAGTCAACCTCTGATGGGGAAGAGCTGACTAAGTGAACCCTGAGAAAAGTGGAAACTTGAAGCTGGGAATGCACATGAACGCTGGGTTGTAGCTGATGAAGCTCTTTCCCAGGGTGGCGCAGGTTGGTGATTATGAAGCCCTTCAGTGTGTAAGGCACTTGTCACACAAGTGTGAGGACCTGGGTTTGAACCTGCAGAACCCATGTACATCTGGGTACAGTAGTACATGTCTGTAATCCCAGTGTTCTTATGGTGGGATGGGGAATGGAAACAAAAGAATCCCCGGAAGGTGTCTGTCAGCCTGATGCACACAACGGTGAAGAGTAACAGACCCTTTCTCAAACAAGGGAGCAGGTGAGGATAGACACACAGGTCTCCTTTTGATCTCTATACATATTTGCAGAATGTATGTATTCACTCACACGTGTGAATATATAACACCCCCCCCCCACGCAGATGGGAGTGAACAATCATATAAATAGATGGCCAGTGGTGAGAATCATGTTCTTCTTTGTCATTGCAAGAAGTGTATCTAAAACTACTCAGGTGAGACTGGAGAGATGGCTCAGTGGTTAAGAGCACTGGCTGCTCTTCCAGAGGACCCAGGTTCAATTCCCAGCACCCACATGCAGCTCAGAACCATCTGTTAACTCCAGTTCCAGGGATCGAACATCCTTTTCTGACCTCTATGGTCACAAGACACACAACTGTCATATAGACATACATATAGGCAAATACCCACACACAAAATAAAATTAAAAAAATATTTTTAAAAATTAAAAACAAAAACAAAAACATTCTAGTCCAAGTTGCAATGGATTAGAATTGAACCTTCAACATGACTGCATGCTTAACACACACACACACACACACACATATATATATAATATATATATATATATTAACATGATTGCATGCTTAACATATATATATATATATAATAACATGACTGCATGCTTAACAGATATATAAAACATGACTGCATGCTTAACATAATATAAAGACACATGGCTACATATAAATATTTATAGATGAATACTTTTAGGTACATACATATACATATCATGACACTTAGATTTCTGTTACTGTGTCAAAATACCTGAGGTGATAAACTGTATTGGTTAGTTTTTTATCAACTTGGCACAAGCTAGAGTCCCCTGAGAAGAGGAAACCTCAGTTGACAGAATACCCCTATCACACTGGCCTGTAGGCAAATCTGTAGGACATTTTTTTAACTGATGATTAATGTGGAGGGCCTAGACCACTGTGGGTGGTGTCACCCCTGGGCAGGTCATCCTGCATGCTACAAGAAAGCAGACTGAGCAAGCCATGGGGAGCAAGCCAGCGAGAAGCATTCTTCCATAGCCACTGCCTCAGTTCCTGCTCTGCGTGCCTTCCTGTCCTGACTCCTTCAATGATGGACTGTGATGTGGAAGTGTAATCAGACAAACCCTTTCCCCTGCATTTTGCTTTTGGTCATGCTGTCTTATCACAACAATCAAAACCTTAACTAAGACAGCTTCTGAGTGGTCAGGTAGGGCATAAAGGTATTAGAAATGAGTGGTTATCAAGGCTATTTATATTGTGATCAGGAAGCAGAGAGCCCAGGAAAAGGCCAGTGCTGTGGGATGGTCTGTATGTCAAATGTGTTGCTGATTGGTCAATAAATAAATCACTGATTGGCCAGTGGTCAGGCAGGAAGTATAGGTGGGACTAACAGAGAGGAGAATTGAGAGAACAGGAAGCTGGGTGAGGGAGACACTGCCAGCCGCTACCATGACAAGCCGCATGTGAAGATCCCGGTAAGCCATGAACCACGTGGCAAGGTATAGATTTATGGAAATGGATTAATTTAAGCTGTAAGAACAGTTAGCAAGAAGCCTGCCACGGCCATACAGTTTGTAACCAATATAAGTCTCTGTGCTTACTTGGTTGAGTCTGAGCGGCTGTGGGACTGGCGGGTGACAAAGATTTGTCCTGACTGTGGGCAAGGGAGGAAAACTCTAGTTACAGGCCAGGGGCAAGATATCTTCAAAGACACTCCCTTAGTGACCTCCTTTCTCCAACAAGGCCCCATTTTCCTTATGCAATTTGGCCATGAACACGTGCCTGGACTTAATGTGTTGGAGTGAAAGTCCTCAAGGTACAATCACCTCTCACTAGAACCTTCTTTTTGGAACCAGGCTCTCAATACATGAGCCTTTTGGGAGGGGACATTATGTATTTGCACAGGAACCCAAGGGTTGATATAAGCAAAAGGGGTCCTAGAAACATGGACATCCTAGAAGCAATGAGTGTGTCTCATACTCAGGTTTTGGCTTCTAACATTGAGTACAAGAGGTAGAAAGACTCTTAGTCACTTTTCTATTGGCATTGCAAAACATTATGATCAAGGCAACTTATAAAATAAAGCACTTAATTTGGTTCCAGAGAGTTTGGAGTGTGTTAGTAGGCAGGCAGGCATGGTGCTGGAAGAGTAGCTGAGAGTTTACATCCTGATCCACAGGCAGCGGCAGAGAGCACTAAACGCAAATGGCTAGGCTTTTGAAAAACCTCAAATCCCACACCACAGTGACACATCTGCTCCAACAAGGCCACACCTCCTAATCCTTCCTAAATAGTTTCACCAACTGGGGACCAAGCATTCAAACATTAGCTCATGGGGGTCATTCTTATTCAAACCACCACATTCCACTCCTTGCCCCCATTGGCTTGTGGCCATATCATAGTACAAAATACGTTTAGTCCAACTTCAAAAGTCCCCATAGTCTTTCACGGTCTTAGCACTGTTTAAAAGTCCCATCTGAGACTCAAGGCAACCTTTTAATTATAACTCTCTGAAAAATCAAAAGCAAAAAGCAAATTACACACTTCCACCATATACTGGCCCAAAATAGACATTACTATTCCAAAAGGGAAGAAAGAGAGTATACTGAGGCACTACTGGACCGAAGTAGGACTGGAACCAAGCTGGGCAAACTCCAAATCCTGAAACTCCAGTTCTGGTGTCAAATAGCTTAGATGTTCCAACCACTGTTCCAGCTTTGCTGACTGCAACAATCTCTTGGGCTGGTGCCAATCCCTGTGTACAGCTCTCCTTGGCAGGAATCTCATGGCTCTAGCACCTTCAACATTTTGGGGTCCCCAACACAATCCAGACTTTACCTCAGAAGCTTCACACAGTGGCCTCTTTGCAGGGACTTTCCTGCCACATGCCTGGCCTCAGCAGCCCTCTGTCATCACAGAGAAAGATTCCACAGTCCCTCGATCACTCTAAAGCCAGAAGCATATGGCCGATGTTGCCAAGTTCTGGTGCATGCTCGGTATGGAACCTGGCCCCCTCCTTGAATTACATTTGCATAGGTTTTGATTTGTTGTTGCTCATTTGGAACAAGTGATACCTCAAGTCTTCTCTCTTTGCAGGATTAGCTGGGTGGACACTTGCCCTGGGAGTACCATCCCCTTTATTCCATTCTCCTAAGCTCTTTTGCCATAAACCAAGGTTCCAACATTAAATTTACTGGTGTTATTTTTCTCCAAAATTATATACATTTTGTATTTCTTTTCCCCTGCTTACTCTTTTTCATTGTAGTTCTGCATGGGAGTGATCACTAATAGCCACTTGACACAGTCAATACTAGCTTGTCTTGAAATCTCCGCTGCCAGCAATGTCAGTCAGAAGTCTGGCAGATTCTTAAAACAAGGGCACAAAGCGGCCACAGTGTTTGCCAAAACATCTCACGAATGTCTCAGGTCCAGTTGCTAGTATTGTTCCCCTCTGAAACCTTTTGAGCCAGGCCTCCACTGTCCACATGGCTCTCAGCACTGCTGTCTTCCTACTAGGAGAGCCCATTAAGCTCTGCTTACAGCATTCAACTGCTTTTCTAGTCCAACATCCCAAAGTCTTGCACATTCCTCAAAACAGATAGAAAAACAAAACTGCCCAAACCCCACAGCATGGTCAGGCCTATCATAGCAATAGGGGTACCAACTTCTTAGTTACTGTTCTATTGTCCTAACAAAACACTATTCCCAACTAGTGTTTTCTACCCCATGCTTGTGGATCGGATGTAGGTTCTCAGCTACTGCTCCAGTGCCATGGCTATACAGTGCCATGCCTGCTTGCCTGTTGCCCTATTCCCTGGCTGTGATGGTTGTGGACTTGAACTCTCTGGAACCGTGAGCCCCCCATATTAAATGCCTTTTATAACTTTCCTTGGTCATAGTGTTTTATCATGTCAATAGAAAAGTAACCAAGACAGACTCTTTAGAAAGATGACCATGCCAAGAGAGCCTGTGATGAGCCTAGAGCACGAAAATGGTGGGAAGTGAGAAGGTGCTTAAAACCCAAACAACTGAGCAGAAAAGTCACAATAAAGTGAAGTGAGAGAAGGGGAGCGGCCCAGAGGAGGCTGTAGTGGTCCAAGCTGACACTGTAGCAAAGCATGTCACATTGGTATATCACCCAAATTCTCCAAACTAGATGTCTGTGCATCCACTTGGGCAGATACAATGACGAGGAGCAAGGAAGAGCGCTTTCCTGTACAGGAAACTTCTGAACAATGACAAGCACTTTCTGCGGAGCGTGACTCCATCACCTCCTTAAGTGGAGGGTTATAGTGTAGACAGGAGGCACCAGGAAGCTTCCCTAGAGACAGTCTGCTGGAAGCTGATAGGCTTCCCAGCTCAGCACCACTTACACCATCAACTCCAGCCATGCTGAGTCATACAGGCAGCATGTCCTCCAGGCACACAGTGTGTGTGTGTGTGTGTGTGTATGTGTGTGTGTGTGTGTGTGTGTGTGTGTGTGTGTATGTACTCTCTTCCATGTCATACGGTCCTGTTCCCATCATGAGAGAAATACCGTATAGTTTCCAAATGAGGGATATTCTGAAAAATCCTTTGTGAGCACTCCTCGGAATACTCAAGAGTACCCCAAAACATTAAAAATAAGCCCCCAACAATATAAGTGTAGCGCTCACCCCTTCTCAAAGAAGCTTCTCTTTGTGACAGATGGAGATGGTTACAGGGAACCACAAATCAGAATGTAGAACCTAACTGGTGCTGGGGTGCCCAGCCTCAGTGAGTACACCTGCAACATCACTCCTATACCTAAGGCCCGGGAAACACTTTGGAGGAGAGGGTGGAAAGACTGGTAAGAGCCAGAGGACCAGGGAATCTGCTGAGAGATTGTGTCTCCTAGAAATGACAAGGAGGCATCTCATCCATGCCACCTCAACAATATGGCTTCCTAAGTCCTGGACAAGGACATCAGTAACTTGCTAATGTGGAAGGGGGAAATCTCACAGGGCCCTGCCTCTAAATAAAGAACTAAGCTAAGGAACGCTGAGAGTGAAGTTGTCTTCCCCAGGGATGAGCCCCCTAATTAGTTATCCAATACGAAGTAGTCAGCCCTGAAAGCATATACCTACAAGCAACACTAAACCAACTCAGCAGGTTGTGTTTGGATGTATGTGACAATAGCAGTCCAAAAAAAAGGGCTGTGAATTTGGAAATGAGAAAGGAGGGGTAGACATCAGAGGGGCTGGAGAGAGGGAAGGGAAGGAACAAAACTATGTTTTAATTAAAAAATTACTTTAAAAACAAAAGGAGAACCCAAGTATTCTAGTTTCCATTTTCTGTGACAAAAGACTCTGACTGAGAAAAGGCAGCCTACAGGAGGAAAGAGTTATTCTGGCCAATAGTTGTAGGTTACAGTTCATCATGGCAGGGAAGCCAAGGCCAGAGGAACGTGTTCAGTGAGTCACACCCAAGTCAAGGGCAGAGAGAATGAGTGCCTGTGCCCATGTGCTCGACCCACGTTCTCTACTATAGAGTCTAGACCCAGGCCCAGGGAATGGGGCCACACACTGTGGGCTGGGTCTTTCCACATCGGTGAATGGAATCATGGCAGTTCTCCCAAAGAATGCCCACAGGCTAACCTGATGTCAGCAATCCCTCATGGAGACTCTCCCTAGATGATTCTAGATTGAGTCAAATTGACAATTAAAACCAACCATCCCACTGAGAAGCCATCATAAACAAAAGTAGTTTTAGGACACAGGACAGGAATGCAAAGGGACCCTGTAAAAGGGAAGAGACATTGTGGGAAGTGTGGAAGCCCACTTTAAAGTAAAGAAAACATGAGGAGTGGACCTGATTGACAGTACATATCAACACGGGTTCCCTTGTTTTGACAAATGGAGCATGCTAATGTGGAACATCAAAACTGAAGAGAACCAGGGTGCCTTGGGCCAGTGAGATGGCTGAGTGCGTGCAAGCCTGCCAGCCCGAGTTCCAGCCCTGACCTCACAAAGTTGTCCTCTGACCTCTACATGTTTTCAGTGGCACACACCTTAATGATTGATTTAAACTTTAATTAAAAAATCAAGTATCAACTTTCATCTTTTCCTTAAAATATTTTTAAAAGAATATATTAGGAGATTCTTTGGGAACTAGTCATTGATAAATGTACCAGCCTGGATGGGTCTCAAGAGCAATGTGTTCTCTGTGAAAGGTCACTCTTAGAGCACCACACGTTTAATTCTCATTAGAGGACATTTCCTATAGCTAGAGGTGGGACCTAGGACTGTGAACATGTGCCACTAAGCCAAATACCCGGCCCTTAGAGATCATTTTAAAACCATAAAGTTGTGGAAATGGGGACAAATTAGTGTTTTCCAGGAACCAGGGGTGAAATACTGTATGGGTCTGCTTACAATTACCATTAAAACAAATGCCTGAGGCTGCATTAGTTATAAAGTGGAGATTCACACTGGGTGTGATGGCACATGCTTTTAATAACAGCACTTGGGATGCAGAGACAAGCTGATCTCTGTCAGTTCAAGGCCAGCCTGGTCTACATAGTGAGTTCCAGGACAGTCAGAGCTACACAGAGAGACCCTCTTTCCAAACAAACGAACAAAGGATGGAGATTCATGTGAAGGGCTGCCTAAGAGACGATATTGCCTTAGTGCAGCTTAGATGGGTCCCTTCCCCTCACCACATGTAGTACGGTAGAAGGCTGTGAGGAGAAATTATGAGTCAGAAGGTAGAGAGTCATCGGGAGGCAGTCTTGCTTCTCTAGGAGCCATAGTCATTTCCTTCTGGAGGCCTTGCCTTCCATGACTTATTTACTTCTCATAAGGCCTTGCCTTTTAAAGGTTCCCCAGCATCTGCCAAGGCTACCAAGCCCACCAAAAACCCAAGCCTTCAACACATGAACCCTTGGGAGACAGACTACAGCAAATAGGCGGTGAGACCACTTGCTGAGTGGGAGACAGGTGTGGGGACCCCTTGGGAAAGGTGGTTACATAAATCTGATGTAGACTCAGATGGCCTGAAGTCCCCACAGCGCTCTACCCAATACCAGTGACAGCTAAGTTTGAAGGTCAGAGTAGTGAACTGTCTTGCACCAACCCGGCCGGTCTCCACATTTTTATGTTGTAGGAGAGGGGTCTCCACTAGGAGAACTGGAGCAAAGATGTGTTGAATTCTAGGTTCTATATTTTGCAGCTTCCTGTGAGTTTAATTAGTTTTTTAAGTTAAAGTCCATTAAAAGTCTGCTTCCTGGGATAGAGAGATAGCTGTGGTAGAGCACTTGCCTGGCACACAAAGCCTTAGGTCCAATCCTCATCAGAGAAAAAAAAAAGTCTCAATATTCTAAAAAAGCAGAGTGTCTTATCACAAACTGCTTCCTATGACATGGTTACACTATGGACAAAATATAAAAACAATTGAGTTGACATTTAAGAGGAAACACAATCAGGCTAACATTGAAGAGAACGTGACACCAAATCAGGAAGAGGCTGGTTGAGACGAAGGTCTAAATGGTTTCTCTTGGTATTCTCCCCATGAGGACAGCTGGATGCTGAGCCCAGAAAAACAGAGAGAACTATGGGGCAAAAGGGAGTGACCCCAGATCTACACAAAATGCCTCTTGGTGTTGGCTTGCATCTGCGTTTCTATGGGACAGTTAAGGCTCCGCAGACCTCAGCACCAGGAGCCTGGACAGTCAGTCAATGTAGAGCCGGAATAAGTTGCTCAGCAAGGGGGATACAGGATTTGAAGTCTAAATTGTTCAAATTGAGAATTCGGTCTTAAATTTCTACAGAACTGCCATTTCCCTGGTGCCAGAGAAGGGCCTGCTGCGCCGTGGGCGGAAGTCCCTCACCTAGAGGCTCTGTTCAGATGGCTCTTTTGGGAAGTTGCTGCCCTGTAACCAAGAGAAAGGCCTTGCTTTAGGCATCAAAACTAAAGGAAAGTGTAGTGAATTTGCCTTTTGAAAAATCTCAAACCAAAGCTCCACAGGACCAATGCAATTGCCACTAATTTAGCTACCTCCTGGGGGGGGGGATAGGTGAACAAACACTGGCCCAAGCAAAACAATCAAATCCAGGGCCTGTGCAGCACATCACCCACAGATCCATTGTGTACACTGAAATCACCAGGGACGTAAGGAAAAGAAAATTACAACCCAGTGCCTGGGGAGCTGGCTCCTTTGGGAAGGTACTTGCTACCTTGTAGGCATGAGGACCCAAGTTCAATCCTCAGAACTTATATGAAAAAAAGGACAAAAGGCATGGTGGCATGCACCTGTCATTCCAGTCCTGGGGTAGGAGAGGCAGTCGATGTGGGGTGCTCTCTGGCCAGCCAACCTGGCCTACTTGGGGGACTCCAGCCCAATGAGAGGCCTTGTCTTTAAAAAAAAAAAAAAAACTAAGGAGGACAGGGTCTGAGAAAGACACCTGAGGTGGTGGTCCTCTGGCTTCCATATGCACATACATGTGCACACTTGCACACATGTGTACTGCACACACACACACATACACACACAAAACATGACTCATAATTAAAATAAATCAAAATAAGCAAAGCAACAGAAGACCCCAATTTCAGAAGAACTTGATACGAACTTTAAGTATTATACATACATTAAAAAAAAAAAACAATCAAAGTTATCTCCACTGTCAATGGATAACTGATGGAGAGTTGAAAATACCACAAGGTGAAGATGCAGCATACATTTAACCTGCCATCTGAGCTTGGCCACCAGCACGCTGTAGACCCTACAGTGTAGATAGAGTGCCTGCTCTTCCTTGCCCAGCCTCCTGAGAGTGTCACATGGCAGAGTGATCTGAAGTCAAAACCAGAAAAGAGGTTGTTGCTGAACGCAGACCGCACCCAGCTGCAAAAATGGAGGGGTCGGATGCCGGGTCACTGGATCATGGACTTCTGTGTATATGCTCACTCTATAACAAAGAGAATCAGGAGAGAAATGAAAACACACACACACACACACACACACACACACACACACACATTAAATGGAAACCTAGAGCTGGATAATTCAGTATCTGAAATGATCTATCCCTGTCATAAATATTAACTCAGAATGGGCCATAGTGCCTGGGGCCGTAGCTCAGTGATGCTGTGCTGTAGAGCATGCACAAGACCCTGAGTTCAATTCCCAGGACGGGAGGAAAAATATGCCAGGATCAAAGACCTAATTGTAAGATGAAGAGCTTACAGAAACTCCAGGGTGTAGCACTAGAGATCGCCATAAGCCCGAGTTAGCGATGACTTTTCAGATCTGACACTACAGACATGAAATGTAAAGAAAAACCTGAACAACTGGAGTTCATTAAAATTATTTTAATCTGCTGAGTGACCTTATCAAAAGAAGGGAAAGACAAGCCACATGCCAAAAGCAAAATATCTGCAAAAGGCCTATCTGCTCAGACTGGTTATCCAAAGCGAACAAGAGCTGTCCAAACTCAACAAGGAGAGAAAGGGAGGGCTCTGATTAAAAATGGACACTTCATCAAAGACATACGGATGAAACACAAGCATAAGGAAGGATACTGGACATCAGTGAGAGCCTGGAAAAGGCTAATTAAAATCAGTGAGATGCCAACACATGCCACCAAAGCCCAGAACACTGATGGCACCAGATGCTGGTGAAGATGTGGGACCCTGGGAACTCTCACACGGGCTGGTATGAATGCAGAAACGCCAATCATCCAGGAAGATGGGCTGGCCACTTCTTACCAAACTAAACATGTTTTTCACCATATAATCCACCAATCATGCTATGTGCTTCTTACCTAAAACAGCTAAACAAAACAAAACAAAGAACAAACAAGCAAAAACCTCACATAAACCTGCATGTAGATGCTTATTGATGCCTTATTTGTAATATATCAAAAACTGGAAGCAGCTAAAATGTCTGCCAGTGGGTTTATGGATACACAGACTATGGTACAGTCATACAATGGAATATTGCTCAGTTCTAAAAGAAAATGCACCATCAAATCACAAACAGACAGGCAGGACCTCGGGCACCTAGTACAAGCAAAGGAAGCCCACCTGAACGGGCAGCGTACTGTGCAAAGCTTCTGGGAAGTGCTCAAAAATCCTAAGCACACAGTGCAGGATGGGACAATGGGGGAGGGAGTATGTAGTGCAAAGGGCATGTGGGAGACCTCTGTCCTTTTTAAGTTTGCAGGAACTCTAGGCATTCTCCGGCAAGCTGTGGAGACAGTAAAATTATCAGTGGTTTCCAGAGCCTGGCAGGAGAAGGGGAATGAGCAAGCAGAGTCTTCTCAAGGTAGAGAGGTACATGGACTGTCATAGAATGGAATGTATATGTTATTACAAATCTGCTCAAATGCGTAGAGTGTACAATAAGAGTGAGGCATAATATAAACTATACAGGGTTTTGCTTGGTGTCTACCTGGAGACGCTAGGCCATTAATCATGCCAAATGCACCACTATAATGAGCAGTGCTGATAATTAGGGTTGCTCGGCTTCTGTGAGGCCGGGGAGTCTTAGAAATCCCGTACCTTCTGCTCAGTTCTAACTGAAGCTACTCTGGAAAAGTACAATAAAAATAACAACCAAGAAATAATGAAGATCTTGGGGAAATGAAATATAAGAGAAGTTTTTACCACGCTACCCACGCCACAAGAAATGAGAAAAGAAATTCTTGAGTGTGAAGGGTGGTACACTCTTGCTCTGACCTGGGAGGAACACTGGAAATAATTGCTATGTGGAAATAGCCTAACTCCTCTCCCTAAAAGGCAATTAATTGTCGGATACTAATCAATGGAGTTGCATTAGTTACGGTCCTGTTGCTGTGATAAAATGCCATGACCGAAGTCACTTTTAGAAGGAAGGGCTTATTTGGATTTAGAGCCCCCCAGGCATAAATGTCCATCGAGGCAAAAGGCACAGCTGCAAGCTGCAGGCAGGGCAGCAGGAGCAGAAGCTGAGAGCTCACATCTTCAAGTGCAAGCCTGAATCGGAGACGGTAAACCAGAAGTGGTATGGGGCTTTTTAGTGCCAATAATCTATCCCCCTTATGGGGAAGGAGTGTAATGTAGATGATGCATTTTGGGCTGAGTACTCCACTATCACTCATTCTCTGTGAGACTGATCATTTTGATATGTTTCTGAATAAAAAAATAACCCCTTATCTCCAGGATTTACTACATGCTTTTTAGTAAGGTGGGAGTTCCTAACTCGCTCACAGAGGGTTCAATGGGAAAAATATATTAATGTGTATGTATATGTCTGTGCTTGCAGTTACATATGTTATATATACATATATGTGCATACATTCATTTGAATACATAGTTACATATTAAAATAATGTATGTGACTCTGAGTGAGGGGTACAAGGGAATCCACTGTACTATTCTTCTTTACATGCTTCATTGGTCTTTTTAGTTAGTGTCTTAGTTAGGGTTTCTATGGCTGTGAAGAGACACCATGTCCACAGCAACCCTTAAAAATGAAAAACATTCAATTGAGGTGGTTTACATTTTTAGAGGTTTAGTCCATTATCATTGTGGTGTGACATGGTAGTATACAGGCAGACATGGTCCTGGAGAAGGAGCTGAGAGTCCTACATCTTGACTTGTAGGCAGTGGGAAGTGGTCTGTCTCACTGGATGTGGCTTCAGCATACATGAGACCTCAAAGCCAGCCTCCACAGTGACACACTTCCTCCAACAAGACCACACCTACTCCAACAAGGCCGCACCTCCTAATAGTGCCACTTCTTTGGGGGCCATTTCCTATCAAACCACCACAGTTACCATATGAAATAACAATGGATTTTATTATGATATTTTCACACATATATCATTATACTCTGTTCATATTTGTCTCCTCATTCTTTCTGTTTTTTTCCTCCTCCAAAATATCCCCTTTCTGCTCTCTCTCTCTCTCTCTCTCTCTCTCTCTCTCTCTCTCTCTCTCTCTCTCTCTCTCAAGTTTGGCTATGAGAAAACTAGAAATGGTCTGTTGAGGGGAGCCCCTTGTAGGCAGGAGAAGAGTAGAATGTGGGTGAAATGAAAGTAGAGAGGTGAACTAGTGGAGATAGAAGAGTTTAAGCAGAAGTGGAGTGATGGGGATGGGAAAGTGTGCATGGAGAAGCTACATGGGAACCTATGAATTTGTAACCTGACTAAAAATCTTAAGAGGGGACAATGGAAGACACGTGATGTGGAAGAAAAAAGGAGGAATCCTGGGACCTAAAGGTGTAAGCAGGGATGGGAGGCAGGGTGGGAGGGAAGGGTATGGGATGGGTTAACCAAAACTAAGATAGATAAAGCAGCCTTATAAAAACTCACTAGACTGTAAGAAAATTAAAAATATAATTAAAAATGGAATCTGAACAGAGGTAACCGCCTGAGTGACCAGCACTGCTCCCAAAAGACATGAATTATTAAATGAAGGTCTCACTGCTAGGTGCAGGAAATCTCCCTGTGAACTATTAGTCAGAGAGGCCCCAGAGGTACCTAGAACAATACATACTGTTTGCCATTGCTTTTGTTTGCACGCCCTGACTAGATGGTAAGATACTGTTGCTGAAGACACCAAACACTTTGGTTGCAATCTTGAACTGAGCAGGAACCTGTCTCCCTGCTAGCTGGCTTTCATGGTGTTAGAAGGTACTGAGCAAGCTACTTCATGAGAAAAGACAGCAGTGGTCTTACCCAGCACCAGACCCTCCATGCTACAATGCAGATCTGCCAGGAAAGGTGTGCTTACAGCTACAGTGGTGGCAAGATTGCTTATGGGGTAACCAATTGCTTTCTGATGGACTATGAAGACTGGTCCACAGAAGGGAAGTCATGCCTGGTACTGTATACATGGTCAAAAGTCATGGCTAGGGAGGTCACATACCCCAGGAAAGAATCTATTGATGTTGCTTTGCTAACTGGTCATATTGCTGACCTGCCTTCTCAAGATTTATGTCAATATCTATAGCCTTGGGCGCTGCTCTCAGCCTTGGTCAGGGAAGATTCTTATTGCAGTGGGTAGCGAGTAAAGCAGAGATGCATCACTGCTCAAAATGCTGAAAATAGCTGCCTGTGAGCCATAGATGAGATGGCTTTATCAACATCCACCAACACCCCCCCTACACACACACACACACACACACACACACACACACGCACGCACGCACGCACGCACGCACGCACGCACGACAAGGTGCAGAGAACATCTAAAAGAGAGACTGGGACGAATGTAAGAAGTGGAGGATGGGGAGGAGGGGTGTGTAATGTTGTCCCTTGGACATGACATGACTGTGGTACACACAAGTGAACAGCAGCTATGATTACCTAGACAAGATTAAGCCAGTACAACATTTTAGTATGGAGGAGGAAGAGGCTCCTGAGGCTCCACCCCTAGCTAAGCAGCTATTGGCAGTTGATCGATGCTGAAGGAGGAGATTTGCTTTTCTTTGGGTGGGGTGACCACTGGTAGCTTGTCCATTCCCCAGTGGATGACCCGACAGCCATGCACATATGGACAGTTCTAATTGGTTCAGTGGGATGTACATTTTTAAAAAGAAAGAAATGTGGAGTTGGGAGGCAGATGTGAAGGGAGTTTCAGAAGGGTATCGGTGCGAGGGAGGTGGTTGAGATCATGATAGACTGTGTACATAAATGGATTAAAAAAATAAGAAACAAAGGAAAACAAAGCAAAAAATGGCTAGGCATCTCACAAAAAGCTGAGTGGAGAAACAGAGTGAAACCATGACAAGGATTCCTATGTACTGAGAAGTGAACAAGACCAAGACTAACAGTGTCAGAGGTGCACAAGGAGGCGGGCTCCTGTGGGAGCACAAGTAGCAACACCACTTTGGAAAGTTGTTTATTGATTTCTCATGAAGCCAAACACCACACACAACCCCTCTGTGACCTCACAATTCAGTTGTAGCTATTCATCCAAGGGAAATAAAAACAGCCACAAAAACATTTTGATACCAATATTCACAAAAACTTTCTAACAGCCCTAAGCTGGAAACAGCCCAAGTAGTCTTTAATAGAGCAGTAGACTAACAATCAATACAATAAAATGCCATCAGACATCAAAGAGAAAACGGTGACTCTAAACGCTATGTCTAGGGAGAGACAGTAAATGCCAGTCAATGGTGTCCTGGGTTCCTTGGCAGTTCCACACACAGCGGAGGAAACCAGCTATGGGGGTTGGGAATCAGAGTAGCTTCAGCTGCTGGTGAGGGCTGTGCATGTGGGGTTTTGAATGAGAAATGTCCCCCATAGTCTCTGACATTTGAAAGCTTGGTTCTGCCTTGCTAGAGGAAGTATGTCACTGGGAGTGGGGTGGTGGTGGTGGTAATGGTGGTGGTGGTGGTGGTGGTGGTAGTGGTGGTGATAATGGTAATGATGGTGGTGATAATGGTAATGGTGGTGGTAGGTGGTGATGGTGATGGTGGTGGTGGTGGTGGTGGTGATAATGGTAATGGTGGTGGTGGGTGGTGATGGTAATGGTGGTGGTGGTGGTAATGATGGTGGTGGTAGTAATGGTAATGATGGTGGTGGTGGTGATGGTGATGGCGGTGGTGGTGGTGGTGGTGGTGATAATGGTAATGGTGGTGGTGGGTGGTGATGGTAATGGTGGTGGTGGTGGTAATGGTGGTGGTGGTAGTAATGGTAACGATGGTGGTGGTGGTGGTGATGGTGATGGCGGTGGTAGTGGTAGTGGTGAGATTAAAAGACTTCTACCACTTTCAGTTTGCTTTCTCTGTGCTTTGTGCTTGTAATTCAAGATGTGAGCTCTCAGCTTCTTGCCCCCGCTGCCATGACCTCCCACCATAATGGATTCTTATCCCTCTGGAACCATAAGTTCAAATAAACTTTGTTCTTCAAGTTGTTGTTGGTCATGGTCTTTCGTCACAGTGACGGAAAAGTAACTAATATAGGATGTGTTCATGGTGTATGGCTGTGGACACCCCGGGGAAGATGGCAGGTCCCATGTTTGGGTTTGGGTCTTAGTTACAGAAGCATAAAAGGCTATGGACTTCTACACTCAAACAGTGTCTTAAATTCAGATAAAACAGCCTAACTTGTTGCTTAGATCCTGTCTGGAAGATTCCCAGGGTCCTGAAAATGGAGTTGGCTCAAGGGCAGGTGCTCATCTACCTTCCTGTAGAGTATGAGGAAAAGCCCCCAATTCCAGGAAACTTCTCAGGCAATCTGCCCCACTGGGGTGGGAAGGTCTAGACCAGCATAGCAGGGACAGCAAGGGGCCTGCCTTTTCCTGGAAGAAAAGCAGGGCATCCCATCGTGATAACCTGCAGGCATATCTCAGGACACTGTCACAACAGCCCCAGGACAGTGCAGGGAGCAGGAAGGCGCCTTCAGAAAGATCCTGGTGTCAGGAAGCACCTACCAGGGGAAGCCCAACTCCAGGGTAGGCCTGGAGCTCTTGCATGGGTCTAGATTTGACTGTACACAGACTTCTAGATTTTCTCACTCATGTGAGTGAGACCTCTGGAGGAGCTGAAGAGACTCAGGGCAGAGTGGAGGGGCTCTGGGGCAAGGCCATTTGCTTTGAGGATGGGACGAAGTCACTGTAGGGGATGTAAGGGGGCAGAGAGAGCAGAGACGAGGGCTCAGAACTGACTTTCCCCTTGATGCTCACAGTCCAGGCTCTGCCCTTCTCAGTGCCCGGGTTCTCCATATTTGAAGTGCAGAAGATGACTCGAGCATCATTCTTCAACTTCCAAGAGATAAAGAGTTATGCTCATCCTCTGTGACCCACGGGGGACACAGAGGCCTAAAGAAAAACCTTCCAAGACTCGTCAGTGGCTCTGGACATGACTGGGAAGGGCCAAGCACCTCCCTAGGGCTTCAGATGAGATCTGGGGACAGAGAAAGTGCCAGACCTGAACTCTGGGGCACCAGTTATCCCCACAAGAAGCTCCCAGGGCCCTAGACCAGCAGTTCTCAACCTGTGGGTCATGACCCCCATTGGTTTGAGTGACCCTTTTGCAGGGGTTACCTAAGACCATTGGAAATATCAGCTATTTACAATTCGTAACAGTAGCAAAATTACAGTTTTGAAGTAGTAACGGATATAGTTTTATGGTTGTGGGGGGGTCACCACAACATGAGGAACTACATTAAGGGGTTGCAGGGTTAGGAAGGTTGAGAACTACTGCCCTAGACAGACCCGACTTTCCCTGGATATAGCTACAGGTGCAGTTTTGGCTTCTATGACCAGCTGGAGAATTGTCCTTCTCCACTGAGGTACTCTGTCCCGCTGTCTGAGCCTGACTTGAGTTCTAGAAGGTAAATCTTCAAAACTGCCCACAAGATTTCCCACAGCGGGTCCATCCCGATCCTTGCTTCTCTCTTCCCAACAGCCCTTACGGGGCAGTCTTGACAAGCAGGGTCACTTAAGGCTGAGACGATTTGGCCCTGCGCTGTCATTGGCATCAAGCTGTAGAAAGTAGCCACACCTAAGTTTTGAAACACACAAGCGTGTGCCCAGGAGTTGTGCCGAGATGGCTTTCAAGGGAGGAGATCGCCATCTTCCAACTGGCCTCTGAAAAAAATAAAAATAAATTAAAAAAAAAAAAGACCCGACTATTTTTCTCTGAAACTGGCAAAGTTGTCAGCCACACTCGGCTGGCCAGTGGCAACTGGCGCTAGCTGGACCACTCTTCAGCCATGATTTATTTGCTGTTTCTTTGAAAGTCCACCTTCCTGGCAGGCAGGCCAAAGCCTTAACCCCATGGCTCCACTTGAGTTGGAAAGCATGGGCAGGCCCAAGGTGGGCATGTGGATGTTGACTTTTGCTCTGTGTTCCTTGCCCTGGAGGCTTACACCACAGGTAATGGAGCAGTCAAGTAAAGAGATGGCAGGGGGCCTTCAGGAGCCACAGAAGGGGGCAATGGGAGGAAGGGATGGGGAGTGCCGACAGTCCTTGGCTCTCACATCCCTCAGCCTGCATGCAGGGCAGCAAGCCCAGGTGTGTCCAGGCCAAGTGTGAGATATCTGAGCTGACCTGGCCATGCTCAAGGAGGTGGAGGTCTCCTTCGTGACTCACCCTGTCCCTGCCAGCCCCAGCTGGTCTTCCTTCCATTAGGGTCCTTGCCATGGACTCAGAGGCGGCAGCTTGGCTGACGCAGAGCCCTCCTTGCGGGATGGAAAACAGGGAGCAGTATGTGTGCTGCCTTTAGGATGAAGCCCGTCCTGGTCCCCAACTGCCCTCCACACACAGCCAGCTCTCCCTGGCAGGGCAGTGTGACAGTGTCCTTCAGGACACTGGAAGCTCTCAAGACCCAGACTCAGGAGTCTGGGGCCAGCCCCTCCCTATCACCTAGCTTGACACTTCCATATTAGAGCTCTCTATTCCGGGCTGTCTCAGAGCCCATGCATCACAGATGTCCCTATTCTCACTGTAAGCACACATGGGGAAGGACTGACTTCTGCAAAGTGGGACAGGGTGAGGACAGTATCCACTGTCCAGATGCTACAGAACCTTTATGTCTGCATGGCTATTATAAAAGGAGGAGGGGTTGAGGGATGGACTAGTAGGCTCCGTCTTGGGTTTTAGGATTATTCCATGGTACACCTGGGAAAACTGAGGCTCAAATGAGAACAGGACATTTTCCAGTGACTCCAAACTCCATGTGACCACAGGAACTCAAGATCTTGAGATCTACTGGTGGTGGAGAGAGGTTAAGAGCACATACTGTTCTTGCAGAGGACCTGGATTTGTTTTCATGCATCCATGTTGGGAACCTCATAATCACCTGTAATCCCAGCCCAGAGGATCTGATGCCCTTTTTTGGCCTCTCTAGGCACATGTCCCTATGTGCACAAACCCACACACAGACACATGCATATACACATACTTTTTTTTCTTTTGAAACCGTTGTAAAAGAATTATCACTAGAGAATACAAAACTGTGGAACTGGTCAAGGAACAGACATGTAGATGCTTGGGAAAGAATAGAGATTCAGAAACAAACTCACATGCATGGCCAATTTTAATTCAAATGTAGAGGTCATTCAAAGAAAGAATTGTCCTCCAACAAGTAGTGATAGAACAGTGGGATACACAGTGCCCTCATGTGCAAAGCCTGAATCTAATACAGCTCGAAGAAAATATATGGCGGAATCTTGCCTATGACACCCTAAGTAGACAGCTAGTTAGAGGATACACAGATTGGACTGTGTGAAACTTTAGTCTGTCAACTTGATTAGATCAAACAAGGCCTAAGGTTTACCTTCAGTGTATCAGTGAAGGTGTTTCCAGAGAGAAGTAGCTGAGGGCAGAGGATGTGTCTTGGATATGGGTACTACCGTGCCCAGGGCTGGATAAAATGGGAAAGGTGGGGGGCAGATGAGCACTGAAATTCCCTTTTCTCTGTCTCGTGGTCTGCTCAGGATTGAGCAAGCAGCCACACAGTCCTGTTGCCATGCCTTGCCCCCTACCATGATGAATTGCACCCTAATACTGGAAGCCATGTAAGCCCTTCCCCCGAGAAGCAGTTTTTTGCTCACAATGACAAAAAGTAACACACACTGCACCAACATTAATTCTTCTCTTGGAAAGGGACTGTGAAGAATTTAGAAAGGTGCATGTAGGGAGCTGGAGAGATGGCTCATGAGTGAGACACTGGCCATACAAGCATGAGAACTGAGTTCAGATCCCCAGCACCCATAGAAATGCCAAGTAGTCATGATGACTTGCTCATAATCCTAGCATACAAGAGGCAGAGACAGAGAAAGAGTAATTGAATAAATCAGATAGGTGATCAAGGAAGGCTTCTGACATTAACCTCTGGCCTCCACACATGCAAGCATGTTTACACATATGCATACACACACGTACACACATGCATACATTTACACACATGCAGGCACATACAGACACACACATAAAATAATAAAAAAATTTGAAGTGCTTTTTGGAAGAAAATATTTGATAATCACACATATAATTTTTTTTTTAAATCACTATCTTAAATGTGTGAAGAACTCTTAAAACTTAAGACTTAGGTGAAAATATGCAGAAAGATGTGAACAGAGGCACTTTATCAGGAGAAGCTGTATGTATGGCCATCAGCACAGATAAGACATCCAACAAAGGCACATTAAAATCCCAACATGGATCCAGTTTCATTCTTTTACATATGCATATCAGACTTTCCTAGCATAGAATGGCCACAATGAAAAAACGGACAATAAAGTAATGAACAGGGTGTAAGACAATCGGAGCCCTTGTTTGATCCTAGTTAGAATGCAAAAAAAAAAAAAAAAAGTTTTGCTGTTGTTATTGAGATAAACTTTCATGATATAGCCTAAGTTGACCTTAAACTCAAAGTAAGCCTTCTGTCTCAGCCTCCTGAGTGCTAGGATTACAAGCATGGAATGTAAATTTTATATGCACTCTGAAAATGGGTTGGCAGTTTTAAAAACTTTAAAAAAACAGTGTACACCATAGCAATGTACCTTCCAGAGATTTATCTGAGAGAACTGAAAGTTTATATTCATATGAAAACCTATAAATGGAAATGGCTTTATTTATAAACACCGCCAGCTGAAAACAACACTATCATTTCACCAATTGATGCCCAAACTCAGGGCTATCTGCCAAATGGACTCCTGGAAACCAGCAACCATCTACTGAAATGGGAAGCAATCTATTGAAACTAAAAATATATATGTGACAAATGGAAGAGGCAGGAATTCAGTGAATGAACTACAGTTCCACAAAGCATAAAAATATTCCTGTGACAAACACAAATTAATAGAGTTTTAACAGAATGCATGTGATCTATAAGACGTCACCCAAAGACCCAAAGTATGAATCGTGGGTATCTAAGAATTTTGTGCCAAGGAAATAGAAAATACATTCAGTAAAATCATTGCAGAAAACTCCCCAAATCTAGGGAAATAGATGTCCATTCAGGTATGGGAGGCTTTTAGACAGACAAGCTCAGAAAAGAACTTTACTGCATCATAGAATTAAAACGGCAAATATACAGAAGAAAGAATTTTGAAAGCTACAAGACAGAAGCGTCAACTCACGTATAAAGAAAAACCCATCAGAACAATCACATACTTCTCAACAAAACTAAAAGCTACAGGGGTATGGAATGGTACCAACTCAGATTACCTACTCAGAAATCTGAGGAGTATAAACTAAAGGAATTCATGGCTGCCAAGTCAGAACTTCAGCATATAGGTGAAGGACTTCTACACACGGAGAAGGAAGATAACACACTCATAAGGCCACAAGAAAGAGTAAGCCACACTATGACAGTAAGGAAACTGGAGAGTAGGAAAGCACCAAACACTATGAAGTCAATAAAATAACATGAGTCAACACACACTTTTCAGTAATTACTGTGAATATTAATAGACTCAATTTTCCAATCAAAATACCTGGACTAAAAGACTAGATTAAAATATAAGATCCATATCCTTGTTGGCTACAATAAAAAAACACCACACTAGGAAACACAAACAAAGTCTTAGGATGAAAAAAATGGAGAAAGATCCTTTAGACTAAGGGAAATAAAAAAAAATAGGTATGGAAATTCCAATTTCTGATAAAATAGACTTTAAATTATAAATAGCAGAAAGAAATAAAGCCACTACCTGCTGAGACAGTTCACCAAGAAGATACCATATCTCTAAACATTTATGCATCGAACACCAGCACACCCAATTTCATAAAACTAATGCTCCTGGATAAAAAGCAGAGACTGAGCTCAGCAGAATGCATGGTGAGTGACTGCCATAGCCCACTCTGATGAATATACAGACCACACAGACCAAACAAACAGACAGAAAAGAAACACCAGAGTCAAACAATGCTATAGTTCAGTCTTAGTAGGCATCTACAAAATATCCACACAAACATTGCGGAGTCATGCTCTTCTCAGCAGCCCCTGGAACTTTCTCTAAAGACCACTGCATTAGAGAACAGAAAGCAAATATTTACAAATTGGAATGGTGTCCTGTATTCTATTTGATCACAATGAAATAAATCTCGTAATCAACAACAAGGAAAACTACAGGATATAAACCAGCTCATGGAGTTTGAACAATATGCTGTTGAATGATGAATGGGTCATTGAAGAAATCAGGAGGGAAACTGAAAAATTCCTGGAATTGAATGAAAATGAAACCACAACATACCAGAGCTGTGGAATACAACGAAGGTGGGTCTAAAAGGGAAGTTCACAGCTATAAATACCTACTTAAAAATATCAGAGCAATCTGAAATAAATAATTTAATAACTCACCTCAAGGTCTTATAAAAAACAAGAGCACATCAAATTACAGATCAAGATCAGGACAGAGATTAAGGAGGTGAAAAACACAGGATTGGTGACACGAAAAGTTGGTTCTTTAGAACAATAAACAAAATTAATAAATGCTTGGCCAAACTAACTAAAAGTCAGAGCGAGAAGACCACGTTAGTCCATGCAGAGATGAAAAGGAGGTGTTACAACAGGCACCAGCGAAATCCGGGGGATAATTAGGGCACACTTTAAAAGCCTATATTCTAATAGGTTGAAAAATATAGAAGAAACGGGTGAATTTCTAGACGTTTGTGATCTATCAAAATGAAGTCAAGAGGACGGAAACAAACAGACTTAAACAATAAGATTAGAGCAGTAATGAAACAGCTCCCAAATGAAACAGCCCAGACCCAGACGGATTCACAGCAGAATTCTAGCAGATCCTCCGTGACCCCACCACCGCTCTTCCCAACATATCCCGCATAACAGAAAGAGGAGCACTGCCAAACTCATTTTACAAAGCCAACACTTCTTCCAAAACCAGACAAGAACACAACATAGAAATAAAATTATAGGCTGATGAGAATGCACGCTAAAAATCTAAATCAAATGTTTGCAAAGTGAATTCAACTGCAAATTAAAAAGATTATTCACCACAACAACAAAAAAATACTATTTACTGGGACTTGCAGAGAGAGAGTTCAGCATGTGCAAATCAAAAATAAAAGGGAATAATGGGAGAGAAAGGTTTAAATGGGGTGGTTAAATGCAGTTGTCCTGTTACAGGGGGTGACATACAGCATGAGCTATCAAATGGGAAACCCCACTTCCTGAGCTGTTGGTTAGTGAGATACCATAGATCCATTGCTCCAAAACCATCACAGCTATTTCCATTGTTCTTAGTCACTCTCAAGAACTTGATAATAAGACCCTCTTGCTGATGACACCATGTATACCATGTACTTGAGCCATAGGACATAGAGAAATGAATCTGGTACCATCCTGGAAGTCTCATTCTTGCTGGCTAGCTTTCATAGTTCTGGGAGGTTTCATGCATGCTAACGGGGGATAAACCAACAGTCTTATCCAGCTGTGAGCCCTGTGTGTGAGCTCCATTAACCATAGTGGTGTGAATGTTATGGGAGCAACCAACCTCTTTCTGATTGGGTTTAAAGCCTCCTCCATAAGATGGAATTCATGCCTGGTACTGCTAACTGGGCCAGAACCATAGTTGGTGAGGTCATGACCCTAGGCAAAAATCTAAAAATAGTACTCTACTAAATGGACATTAAGTTTTTCTCTTTATGTCTACAGATTGGTACATCTTTCAATCCTCATCAGAGAAGCTTTTTTTTTTTAATAGTAAATGGTGATTAATACAGAGACACACAACTGATCAATGTACAGAGAATAAGGGACCATGGAGTGCTCAGATCTAAATGGAACCTCTGTATCACACCTCCACCACCTCAAGGCTTAGGATCATCATGGAAGAGGTGGGCAGAAAGATTGTAAGAGCCAGTGGTAGTAGATGTCTACACTGAAACAATATTCGCCAGACATGACAAGGCTATTGCACAGATAAAGCCATAGCAGCTACAATTGCATGCACAAGATGAAGCCAAACAAAGTTCCCACATGGGTGGGAGAGGGGCTCATGAAGTTCTACCTCAGCTGAGAAGCTCCTGGCAATTGATGGCTACCAGGGGAAAGGAAGTCGGCTTTCTTTAGGGATGTGGCCCCCGAGAGCATAGCCATGCTCCAGGAATTGGTCCTATACTCATGTGCATACTGGCAGCACTATCTGGACTCAGGGTTTTGTTTTGTCTTTTGAAGATCACAAGAAGTTGGGAAGGACAAGTGGTGGGGTATAGGGAAGGAATTATGAGCAGGGAATGGGGAGTGTGTTTGAGCAAAATACATTTTTATAGATGTATGGAATTCTCAAACAGTAACAATGGAGAAAAAATTCCAATGGCATGCAACACAGACACGGAAAAAAAAAAAAACCACTCCCCAAACAGTATGGAAGCATAAAGAACTGAGAATAATAAGAGTGATCCTGAGCAAAAAGAACAGTGCCAGAGGTCTCACAATGCAGACTTCAAATCACACTCCAGAGCCGTAGTGACAAAGCCAGCAAGATATTGGCATAAAAATGGAAACACAGACCCGTGGACTGTGATAGAGTGCCCAGGGGTAAGCTCAAACAGTGATAGCCACCTGACCCTTGACAAAGACATCAAGAACATACATCAGAGAAAAGGCAGCATCTTCAACAAGTGGTGCTGAGTCTGGCTGTCCACCACAGGAGAATGAAGTTAGATCCCCATCTCTCACCCTGTAAGTAGGTCAACTGAAAGTAGATCAAAGACCCTAATGCAAGACCGGAAACTGTTAGGGAAAATACTTCCGGATCCAAGCCCAGTCGGGGACTCTCACGAATGTCGCTGCCCAGATGTGATTGTACAGAGTTGCAAAGCTCTGTGGATCAGAGAGGATGGTTGAGGGAAGGGACAGCTGAAGGACGTGAGAGAAATCATGTGACACCCGAGCACCCAAATCCTGAGCAATCTAATCAACAGAAAACAGCAGAGCATTCTCAAATACCGAGGACCCAGAACCAATAAGCATATAATATCCAAAATCCTTAGCTTCAGGAAAATGTTAATTACAGTTATAATAAGATTTCACTGTGCAGAATGAGAGTCCTTAAGAAATTAAACAACATCAAGTGCTGGAGAGGGTACAGGGATAAGAGTAATCTTTATATACTGTTGGAAGAAATGTAAATTGATCTAGCCTGTGTAAATTTCTATGGAGGGGCCTCAAAACAAAAACAACAGCAACAAAACAATAACTAAAAGGAGAGCTAGCATATGGCACAGCTATATCACATCTGGGGATACATCTAAAGGACTTTTAAGACAATATGCCACTTAAGTATCTGCACATTCATGCTGATTATTGTACTGTTCACAATAGACAAGCTGTGAGCCATCCTAGGTGTCTGTCCACAGATCAATGGACAAGAAGTGATATATATATATATATATATATATATATATATATATATATATATATATATATATTAGAGTTTTATTCAGCCATGAGGAAAATGAAATTATGCCATTTGGTAGAAGACAATTGTCACACAGATAAATGTTATATATTTTCTCTCCTTTGTGGGCCCTAGAATTCTCTCTCTCTCTATATGTGTGTGTGTGTGTATGTTTGTGTGTGTGTATGCATATATATACATATATATATATATGAAACTGTATATATTATATGCCATGGACATAGAGGGTAGACAGAGGAAATCAGTGTGGGAGGGCATGAGAGGGAAGGACTAACGGACAGGACAGGACTGGAATGGAGAATGTGGAAATTTTCTATATGAAACCCAGCACAATGGATATACTAAAAAAAAAAAATATTCACAAACAGTAAGATTCAACCATTTTTAGAACTCTGGAAATTATTCCCAGGCATAGCAGAAGAGAAAAGGCACCTACTGAGAGAAAAACGCCTGAAGTTTGGTGACCCCAGGGAGCCCATAGCGTTCTCACTGGGGCCACTCTGTCAGCTCAGACAGAAGTCCAACCGTCGTGAGAAGCCTCACAGACAGCAGAAGATGTGTGTTTTTCAGAGCTGGTAGCTCCACAGACTAGATGTCCATCCAAATTGCACAGATAATTTTGCCAATTAAAAAGATTTAAAGGCTCAGAAAACAATCGGCAGCTTGACCTCCCCAGAAGTTCCTGGCAAATCCATCCCTCCGGTGTAGCTAACATTGGATTTAACTGCAAACTCAGCTCTGTGAACATTATCTCCTGCCCAGGGTGGGACTGAAAACAACACGATTCTGCAGGTGGGTCCGGCTGCCGAAGGCTGGGATTTCACTTAGTGCTATCAAGAGCTTAGCTGGAAATTGAAAAGCAAGGCTGTGAGGATGGGAAAAATTCCGATAATGTTGAGGAGAGCTGACAAGTCTGTACACATGCGGAGTTTTGTGCAGGCCAGGAAGGACCTAGGATAGTGGAGAGAGGGCTGTCACAGCTGATCATAAAACCCTGCACAAGCAGGGAGGGAGAACTAGGGAGGGGTTTAAACTTCTTGAAGTTTGAGGATTCTACATACAGACATACACACACATGCACACACACACACAGACACACAGACACACGCAAAACATAGACATACACACACAAAGACACACACACAGACATACACACACACACTCACAAATACAGAGACACACAAATACAGACACACACATACACACACCCTTGAACAGAAAACTTGTGCTATAGGTAATTAAGGAAATCTTCTGACTGAACACAAGCTGAGCATTAAATTGTATTGACACGGGATTGAACCCTAGGAAGCTAGGCTAAAATCAAAAACAATTTTTTTTTTAAGTGAGCAGAGCATGCTGGCTGCACACTACAAGTCAGCTCAGGAAAGCCACTAAGTAGACGGGCAACCAAGCAAAACTTTTCAAAACAAAACAAAAACAAAAACAAAAGCAAGCAAACACAAAACCCAGCAGCCACAGCCTGGAAGGCAAGGTTAGTGACCACGTAAACGTGTTTTCTAAGGTCTAGTTTTTAGGAAAATATAATGACACACACAATGAGACAGGAAAATGTAGTTTCCATATAGGAAACAGACACCCACAGAAGATGTCCCTGAGAGTACTCAGATGTTGAGTTTGGGAGACAAAGAGTTTAGATCAGTTATTAGATATTGGAAAAAAACCATTAAACCGTTCTTAAAGAGCTAAACAAAGGCTGGGAGTGATTCAGTGGTAGAGAGCCTACTCAGCATGTGGAAAGCTCTGGGCTCAACCCCTAGCACCATTAAAAAAAATACAAGAAATAGTAAGATGTATCTCTCACCAAATAGATGACCATAATGAGATAGGCAAAGTGAAGGGAGAAAGTGTAAATTCTGGGGTTCAAAGAATAATATGTATGCTCAAAACATCACTGGAGAACTTCAACAACAAAGTTGAACTCACGTAAAAGAGAATCAGACATCAAACATTTTTGAAGGATTAATACTGAAAGTCAGAGACTGTGGCACCCCGTACCCACTCCCCAGTTCTGTTCCTCCATGCACCAAGTATATTCCACCTATAAGGTCAGAGGTCATGCTTGCTCCTCAGATCCCCCATGCACCATGTGGGCTCTGTCTGTGAAGTCAGAGGTCATATGACTCCAGTGCCTATCTCTGTACCTCCCACTCCACCATACAGACCCATGATGTCAGAAGCCACACACCACCCATCCAAGCCCAAACCCCCATAGGACTACCCCCATCTATGAGTCAGCACCAAGTATCTCCATGACTAAACTTCGAGCAACATCCGGCGGAGACAAAGGCAGCTAAGTGGAGGCAATACCAAATACTACCCAAATGCTCACTCACTGCAGATATGACAGAAGGACCAGTGAACAAACTTCAGATGCACGAATCCCAGGGCAAACCCCGAAGTACTAGGAAAAGCCAGAATGACATGCCTCCTCCAAGGATTTTCAGTCTCACAGCAATGGCTCCCCATTGGGAGCACATCAGATGAAATTATAAACAAAGAATTCAAATGAACAATCATGCATATATTCAAAGAATTGAAAGAGTAACAAACCCCTGAATAAATTCCAAGGGAACACAAACAAACAGCTAAATGAAACAAGAAAATAAATTCAGGATATGAAAATAGAATTCAATAAAGAGAAATACTGATGGAAAAACCAAGCTGAAACGATGCAGGAAATGAAGATTTCAGTACTTGGAATAAAAAGCTCAGTTGAAAGCATCAGCAACAGACTCGAGCATGAGGAGGGTTGAATATCGGGGCTTGAAGGCAGGGGAAAGAATTCATCTGGCCAAGGTCAAAGATAGGTTTTAAACAACATGGGAATGGAAGAAGCAAAGTCTTTGAGATACCATGAAAAAAACCCCAAATCTCTAAGTTACAGGCATAGAAGGATAAGACTTAGACATAGAAAATATTTTCAATAAAATTATAGAAGAAAAATTTCAAAATCTAGGGAAAGAGAGAGGCCCATGCCAGCTAAAGAGATATACCAAACACTAAATAGAAAAGAGCCCCCCCCCACACACACACATCATATACTTAAAACATCAGCTGTGCGGGGCGGGGAAGTGGAGAGATACAGTGAAGCTGTAAGAGGTGGTTCAAGTTACAGAGAGGGCAGACCTAGCAGAGTGACAGTTGACTTTTTAATGGAAACTTAAAAGCCGGAGGGTCTTAGGTTGATATATTTCTAGCTGCCAATCCAGACTAATGCATTTGGCAAAATTATCTGTTGTAATTGAAGAGGAAAGAAAAGCTTTTCATGATAAAAGCAGGCTAAAGGAATTTATGGCTACCAAGCCAGCTCTGTAGAGAATACTGGAAGGAATACTTTGGACTAAATAAAAGGATAAACATATCTAAGAGGCTACAGGGGCAAGGAGAAATGATGCTAGGATAGTTGGTGGGTTGGCAAGTCACTAAAGGCTAAAAATGTCAACCAAATGCTTGGAATTAGTACACAGCTTCCAATAATATCCCTGAATAGTAATGGTCTTAATTGCTCAATCAAAAGACATAGTCTAGCAGACTGGACAGAAAATAGCATCTTTTTTTTCACTGCCTCTGAGACACACCATCAAGGATGCTATATTAGAGTAAAAGGATGGAAAATGGTATCCCAAGCAAATGAACCAGGAAATAAGCAGGTATCACTCTTTTGATATAATATACAATAGACTTCAAACTAAAACTAGTTAGAAGAGATGAATAAGGTGACTTTATACTTACTAAAGAATAATCCAGCAAGAGGACATTACAATGCCAAACATACATGCTCACAGGTAAAATAGATTTTTTTTATTAAATTTTTTTTTATTCATTTTACATACCAACCACAGATTCCCCCTCTCATCCCTCCTCCTGTTTCCTTCCCACCCCCAACCCATCCCCTCCTCCAAAAATATAAGTTCTTCCATGGGGGGACAGCAAAGCCTGGTACATTCAGTTGAGGCAGGACCAAGCCCCTCCCCACTGCATCAAGGATGAGGAAGGTGTCCCACCATAGGTAATGGGTGAAAGTTAGCTCATGCACCAGGGATAGATCCTGATCACACTTTCAGGGACCCCACAAACAGACCCAGCTACACAACTGTCTCACTCATGCAGAGAGTCAAGTCCAGTCCCATGCAGGTTCCACAGCTGTCGGTCTAAAGTTTGTGAGTTCCTATGAGTTAGGTTCAATTGTCTCTGTAGATTTCCCCATCATGATCTTGACCCCCTTGCTCACATAATCCCTCTTCTCTCTCTCTTCAACTGGATTCCTGGAGCTCGGCCTGGTTCTTGGTTATAAAATAGATTTTATAAAACAAAGGTTATTAGTTATAAAGTCGCAGATGAAACCCATACAGTAATAGCAGTGACTTCAAAGCCCCGCCCCCTCTCACCATAAGACATATTCTAAGGGGAAAAGAGCAAACAGAGAAACTTACAGTCAAATGACATCATAGATCAGATGGACCTAACACATTTATAGAGTCTCCCGTCCAACAATATAGAATACACATACTTCTCAGCAGTCCACGGAACTTTCTCTAACATGGAGCATATACAAACAAGTCTCAATAAATATAGAAAGGTTGGAACAACTTCTGGCATTCTTTGCACAAGTCACAGTGCAGTGGAATAAAGACTGAAATCAATAGTAAGAGAGATCACAGAAAATATACAAACATGTGCACATTAAATGGCACGCTAGTTGATTAATTAATTAATGTGTTTGAGCATGTGTGTACACGATATGGCATGTGTGTGGAGGTTAGAAGACAGTTTGCAAGCTTAGAGGCAAATGCCTTTACTTCCTGAGCTCGCTCGCTCGCTCTCTACATTGTAGAGTAAACCACTGAATGGTGATGGTACCATTGAAAAAAAAAGGAAATAAAATTTATAGAAATGAATGCAAATAAAAGCACAATATACCAAAGTTTATGGGATAAAAACAAGGCATTTACTCTTGAGGGGGAAGTTCATAGCTCTAAGTGCCTAAATTTAAAAAATTAGAACTCAAAATAAATAATTTAATGATGTATATTGAGATCAAGGCAGAAATTAATGAAATAGACACAAAAAATTACAAAGAGAATCAGTGAAATGAAGAGTTAGATCTTTGAAAAAATAAATAACATTGAAGAACTGTTATCCAAATTAACAAAAAGAAAGAGAAGACACAAATTAACAAATCAAGGTGAGAAGCCCAACATTAGAACAGATTCCAATGAAATTCTGAAAATCACGGCATACCTTAAAAAGTTATATTCTACTAAATTGGAAATTTTAAAATAAATAAATTTCTAGATGCACATGACCCATCAAAGTTAACATGAGATAAAATACTTTTAAAAGATTTATGGTAAGCAATGATATTGAAACAGTAATAAAAAACTTATCCTAAATGCTTACCCTAGTTAACAAAAGCCCAGGCCCAGATGGGTTCACTGCAAAATTCTACCAGACCTTTAAAGAGGATCCAGTGCCAATACTTCTCAAATTATTCCACTAAGTAGAAAAGGAAGCACCACTTCCAAATGCTTTTTATAAGTGGTAGTATTGTCCTAATATACAAACTAGAAAAAGACACAACAACAAAAAAGAAAATCAGACCAATCTCTCTGATGAACATAGACACAAAAAGTTTCAATAAAACCATGGAAAATGGAATTCAACAACAGGAAGATCACTCAGCACAAACAAGTTGGCTTCATTCCAGGCATGCAGGGGTGGCTCATCATAGTAAATCAACAAGTGTAAATCATCACCTAAATGGACTGAAGCGCAGAAATCACATGATCATCTCAAAGATGCTGAAGGCCTTTGACATTTCGATTCATAACAGCAAAATTGCAGTTGTGAAGTAGCAATGAAAATAATTTTATGGTTGTGGGTCACCACATGAGGAACTGTAGTAAAGGGTCAAGCATTAGGAAGGTTGAGAACCACTGCTCCAGAGAAATAGAACTGTTAGAATGAATGAATGAATGAATGAATGAATGAATATATACATATTTTCTTAGGGTTTCTACTGCTATGAAGAGACACTATGACCACAGCAACTCTTATAAAGGAAAACATTTAATTGAAGTGGTGGCTTACATTTTCAGAGGTGTAATCCATTATCATCATGGCAGGGAGTGTGGCGGTATGCAGGTGGACATGGTGCTGGAAATATCTTAATCAGAAGGCAACTGGAAGTGATCTGTCAGTCACACTGAACGAAGCATGAGCAAAAGAGACCTCAAAGCCCGCCCTGCATACTTCCTCCAACAAGGGCATACCTACTTCAACAGGACACACCTCTTAATAGTGCCACCCCCTTTGGGATTATGCAGGTCAATTACATTCAAACTAACACACACACACACACACACACACACACACACACACACACACATTTATTTTTGCAGTTCTGAATGGACTGAACAGAATCCTGAAGAAGTAGTCTCTAATGTCTGTAAAGGAAAGGACTTGCTAGTGAGAACAAGATCAAGCAGGCATAGAACAAAGAGCTTCTTCCTTCTTCCATGTCCTTATGTAGGCTGCCAGAAGAAGATGTGGCCCAGATTAAAGGTGGATCTTCCCACCTCAAAAGATTTGGATTAAATGTGGGTCTTCCCACTTCAAATGATTTAATTAAGAAAAAAAAATCCCTCACAGCTGCTTGGGTTTTAGTTAATTCCAGGTGTAGTCAAGTTGACAATAAAGAACAGCTACCACACACAGGGTTATTTATTTCCTTGGCGTTTAGTTTCTTGAGTTCTTGTATATTCTAGACACTAGCCCTCTGTCAGATACAAAGGTTTTGTATCAGGGTAATACAATACTCATACAAAGAATTTGGAAGCAATACTTCCATTGTATGGAGTAATTTCAGTAATATTGGTGTGTCTTAGTTAGGGTTCTGCTGCAATGAAACACCATAACCAAAAAGCAAGTTGGGGAGAAAAGGGTTTATTCAGCTTACACTTCCACAATGCTGTTGATCACCAAAGAAGTCAGGACAGGAACCCAAACAGGGCAGGAACGTGGAGGGCAGGGGCTGATGTAGAGGCCATGGAGGGGTGCTGCTTACTGGCTTGCTTCACATGGCTTGCTCAGCCTGCTTTCTTATAGAACCCAAGGCCACTACCCTGGGGATGGCACCACCCACCATGGGCTGGGCCCTCACACATCAATCACTAATTAGGAAAATGCTTTTAAAGCTGGATCTCATGGTAGCATTTCCTCAAGTGAGGCTCCTTCCTCTGATGACTCTAGCTTGTGTCAGGTTGATACACAAAACCAGCCAGTATATGTGTTGGCTCTTCTTTGAAGTTCTGATAGTATTTTGAAGTGAATCCCTCTGAATCCAGATTTTTTAGTTGGAAGATTTTGTATTATCGTTTCAATGTCACAGCTGGTTATAGATCTATTTGAATTGTTTATTCCATCATGGTTAAAGTTTTGCATGCTGTAAACACATAAAAATCTGTCAATTTGCTTTAAGTTTTCCAATTTAGTGGTGTATGGCGTTCCAAGGTATAGCTTTGTGGTTTTCTCAATTTCATCGGTATCTTTTCTAATGTCACGCGTGTGCGCTCTCTCTTTATCTCTAATTTTATTAATTTGTATTTTCTCTTTTTCTTTTGGTTAATTTGGCTAAGAGTTTGTTAATTTTGTTTATCTTTTCAAAGAATCAACTAATTCTATTTCATGGCTCTTGTGAACAGAGCAGCACTGAACATGAGTGTGTGTACACGTATCTCTGGGATGTTATGGGTTCCTTTGAGCGTGTGCACAGCAGTGGTACAGCTGGATCATATGGCAGCTCAGTTTCTTGTGTTTTAAAAACCCTTCATACTGACTTCCATCATGGTTGCATGAGTTTTTACAGCTTCTTCAAGAGTGGACAAGCCTCTCCATTTTCCCAGGTCCTCACTAATACTGTTGTTATTTGTTTTCTTGATAGTAGCTATTCTGGGGGTGGGGAGGGATGAGATGGAATGTCAAAATAGTTCTTGTTTGCAATTTCCCTGATGACTAAGGTTGCAGAACACTTTAAAAATATGTCATAATCATTCATATTTCTTCTTTTTAGAGTTATCGGTTCAGTTCCATGGCCTACTTTTAGGTTGTTGGTTTTATGTTGATGGGACTTTTAGTTCCTTTTATATTCTAATCTCCTATCAAATGTATAGCTGGCCAAGAATTCTCCCTTCCCTGTGGGATGCCTCTTTACTTGGACAGTTTCTTTTAAGGTACAGAAGGTCTTCTAAAATTTATAAGGTCCCATTTGTTGATTTACTTTTCTGAAGAACTGGACCCTGTTTAGAATGTCCTTCTCCATGTACATGTGTTTAGACTCATAATATCCTCTTGATGGATTAGCTGGAGAATGAAGAAACCTTCTTCATCTCCTCTGAACATTTGTGGTTTGCAACCTACTCACCAGATACTAAGATAGCTACACCTGTGTCCCTGAGTTCCGTTAAATATGTTTTCCATCCTTCCACTCTAAGACGGCCTCTATAGCTCATGATAAAGTGTGTTCTTTGGAGAAAAAAAAACAGGAAACTTGTTTCCCAATCAAATCTGCAAGTGTATCTTTAAATTTTTTTTTCTTTTTCCTTTTTTTATTTTCCCCCCTCAAAATAATATTTTGTTGGTCTCTGGAAATTTCCCATTATGCACCCTGATCACACTAACTTCCCAGTCCTTCCATGTCTGCTCTCCTACCCTCATGACCTCCCCTGTGAAAAAACAAAACAAAACAAAACAACAAAAACCCCCAAAACCAAACCAAAACAACAACAACAAAAAAAACATAAAAATAAAAAATAAGAAAAGCAAACAAGTCCAATTTGTGTTATCTACATACTCACTGGAGCATGGTCAAAATCTCTGTGGCCTGCCCCTTCCATAGAACTGAGTCCTTCCTCTCCTGCCACACCCACTGCATCAATTGTGAAGAGCTACACTTCAGCATGTCCATCATGCTTTTTCAAGAGTTCTCTTTGATGGCTTCCTGATTAGACTGTTACTGGTTTTGTTTGGTGGAAGTTGGGGGCCAGGGAAATAGAAGCCTTCCATGACCCTCCCTCTCAACTGTGCATCTGCAGTCATCCGTATCACAGCAAAAGTGGCCTTGCTCTTCCGAGTCAGCAGGAGCGAGGATCATGGGCCACCACAAGGTTTCTGGTACTATTGCAGAACACAAACATGGCCTCCAGCTGCAGTAGGACTACAGACCCAGACAAAGTCTTCACAGGCAACCCAGACTGTGGCCTCCGGCTGCAGCGTAGACTATGGACAGCCACATGGCCTTTTGTGGCAACACAAGCCAAGGACACCAACACAGACCCTGGCTGCAGTAGTATCACAGACCCAGACATGGCCCTCAACAGCAGCATGGACCTGGACGTCACCATGGCCTTAGGTAGCAGGGCAGGCCACTCACATCAATATGGCCCCCACTGCAGCATGGCCCATGGACATCAGGACATCAACATGGCTTCAGGCAGCAGCACAGACCACAGGCATCCACATGGCCTTTGGTGGTGATTCAGACATCAACACAGACCTTGGCTGCAGTAGGATCTCAGACCCAGACATGGCCCTTGGGAGCAGCACAGACCACAGCCTCAACATGACCCCAGGTGGCTACACAGGCCACTCACATCAACATGGCCCCCTGAGGCAGCAAAACCCGAGGACATCACCAAGGTTTTAGTCAGTGGCACAGACAAGTATGTCCACATGGAGCTCATGTGTCATCATTGCCCAAGGCAGCAGGATAGACTGCATACACCAACATGGTCTCTAGTTGCATCACGGACCACAGTGGTCCTTTAAGGAGGTACAATCCAGAAAGTGAACTGTTCCTGATCTCGGGCCTCCATTGTTTCCCAGAGCCAGAATGATCCCACAGCCCAGCCGTGTGTTCAGGGGCTGAGTCTACATCCATCTGTGTAAGCCCTAGGCTGCTGCACACCACCCTGCAGACCGTACTGGGCAATGACATGCTCCAGTGCTGACCTCAGCCCTCCCTCACACCTGTAACCATTGTGTCTCCAGTTCCGCCTCTCTCCAAAGCGCACGTACCACTCCGTTTTTCTCTTTCCCACCTTGCCATCACATATTTGTTCATCACAGTGGCACCTGGCTGGCTTCTGCCATGCTGCCTTACGTATATCTTGTTATTGGGGGAATTGAGCTCATTAATATCTACAGTTATTGAAGGATGTCCATTAGTTTCTGCCGTTTAAAAATCTTGTTTGCTCTTTCCTTAGATTCCTTTTGATCGGTTGTCCTGGGCTGGTGGCCTGTTTGGTGTGTTTACTCTTCTTTTGATGTTGTATGTCTTCTGTTATCCTCTGTAGAGCTGAGAGCTGGTTCATAAATCCCTTGTGGTAGTGGATTCCTCTTCTTGTCCTGTCCTTTCAGTATTCTGTAGGCCTCTGGTACATACAGAGAACATACTGTTCTCTAGATTTGAGATTTTCCTAAGGTTTTATTGAAAACATTTCCTATGCCTTTGGTGTGGTATTCTTCTTTTTCTTGCCCATAATTACAAGATTTGGTGTTTCACGTTGTCCCAAAGTTCTTCCATGTTCTGCTCCTATTTCTTAAAATTCATCGTAACTTTACCAAGTGATCCAGTTCCTCTACTTGTCAAGCCTAATCAGATACTCTGCTTGCACACTACATTCTGGGGATGAGGATTTCCACTGAGCTTCCAGTTTGGATTACTGAATTTTTAATTGCAAGCATCATCTTGGCTTGTTCTTCTTCAGCAATTTTATCTCTTTATTGAATTCTATTCTCATATTTTGGATTGACTTCTTTATTTCATTCAGATCTGTGTGTTTGTTCTTTTGGAGTGCATTCATGTTTTCCTTGAGTTGTTTGAGCATAGTTATAAATATTCTTTGTAACTTCTTTGTCTGAAAGTTCTTCCAAATCATTCTCATTGGGAGCCATTACCAACGGAAAGAGTGCTTTTTGGAGAAGACATGTTATCTTGATTTTTGTGTTTTTTTTTTCTCTGTGCTGGAACTTGAATACTTAAAGTTAATTTGTTAGTTGTGTTTTTCTTTCTTTCACTTAAATGCTATTTTTAAATTCACGTTTCCTTTCTTCTTTCAGTGGGGGCATTTACAATGTTCAAGATAGGATTAAAATGTAGTAGTTGGTTTCCTCCCCGTATCTCGTATCCATGGAAACTCCCATATCTGTGGGCCTTACCCTTGGTCATCTTGACCCTCCTCCCTGGATCTGCAACTTGAACTAGAAGTTTTGGAACCCCCTGCACCCGTGGGCCTTCCTCAGGGGGGCACTTAGCCCACTCCCATCGTCTGCAAAGCCTGCCTCCATGAGCTGAACTCTCTGTAGCTATGGCCATTACCCTGGATCCAGTCCTGTGTCTACTTTGGGTCTAGAGCTTCTCCTGCTGCATCAGTGATTTACAGAATTAGCTGAATGCCTCTAGGCCTTAACCTGGATCAGATGCTCACCCCACCCCGGATCCATAGTTTCTGCTCTCTCACATGACCTACAGCAGCCTTACAAATTCTGTAATTCCCAGAAGCTTCCTGAGCCATCGGCAAGAAAGTTTCCTCTACTTCGGGGGCCTGGTATGCCAGGATGCTGCTTAGCCCTCTGCCCTGGGGTGAATCTCAGGTTCTGTGCTTCTGCTATTCCCATTTTTTTGTGTCCATATCCCATGGCTGGTGCCTGGCTTCTAGAACTGAGAAAAAGGAGCTTTGGGACCCAAGTGACCTTTTCACAGCCTAGCAGACCTCTGCTAGGTCACTGAACAGTGGGAAAAACAAAGCCAGTGTGAGGCCTACTGGAGTCAGAGCAGGGCTGGAGGGGACTTGCCCAGGGCTCTCTGTCCATTGATCTCCTCCTGCCAACAGGCCTTCCCTGGACACAGCATGCATAGGATCCCACGAAGCCTTGACCACAAGCCCTACAAACATTCCTGGCAATGACAGTTGTGATTTGAATGAGGAATGTCCTCCACAGGCTTAGGCATTTAAACACTTGGTTGCCAGTTGGTGGCACTACTTGGGGAGGTTTAGGAGGTGCCATTTTGGTAGAGGAAGAACAGCACAGGGAATACAGTCTCACTTTGTTCCCAGTTTCTCTCTGCATTTGCCTGGTTGAGGAGGTGAGCTGTGAGCCTCTGGCTTCTGCTCCCACGTCTCCCTGCCATAGGCACTCTTAACCCTCTACCATAACCCTAACTAAATTCTTCCTTCTGTAAGTTGCCTTGGTCATGGTGTTTTGTCACAGGAACAGAAAAGTGACTAATAGAATAGACAGGCCAATCCACTCTGTCTCTAATGTCCTTGTCTTCACCACTGAACCACCGTGCTTCCCCTACAAATATACACACTTCTTTTTCCTCCAGCTCTTCAGCTCTGACCCGATCAGGGCTTTCTGCTTGGTCCAGTCTGCTCTGTGCAATCCATCCTGCCTCCCTCCTAGTCCACTCTGTCCCACCAAACTTGATCTCTAGGACCTCCTTGTTATTCCCATGCTCTGGCCTGTGCTCCAGCAGAGCCATCCCTTTCCTCCTGCTAATTTGCTTCATCCAGTCTATCCCTTTGGTCCTCCCATGCCTCTGGGTTCTGTTTTACCTCCTGTGTGCAGCCCCATTGACAGTCCCTTGGCATTCAAAATGAAAGGTACTGTATAAACATCCACTTTGCAAGCTCCTTCCCTGAGTCCCCCTGCCTGTGAGCAGCTTTTCCAGCAAACACCCGCATGAGCTCATGTTGGAAAAAGTCAACAACTGTGAAGGCGAAGCAGACTTGTCTCCCGCTTGATAGCTCCCAGATCCCCTTCTGATCAGCTTCCCGTTCTCAGAAGGCTCTGTAAGACCTTAGGATGTACTCGCCCTGGCGCCTGCCGCCAGCTGGCATCTTGCTTCATCATGACTGTGATGTCCCAGCAGACCCTGCTGCAGCTGGTTGTGGGGTTGTGAGGGGTCCTTGGAGCCTTACTTCCCTCTTCCTTTCCCAGAATTCCTGAGTGTCTCTTGCCCGCTTCAGCCTCCCACAGTGCTGGGATGGTGTTAACCGGTGGTCACAGCCTTTGGAGGCTGAGGTGAGATGATCATGGGAGCTCAGGAGTTCAAGGGCAGCCTGACTGCAGGAGTATCCCATCCCAATTACTGTAATAACAGTATAGAAGCAATGGGTCCCTATATGCAGATTTCAGGGCCCCAGCCCAGCACCCTAGCATCTGGCTGCCACGGAATGAGGCACCTCGAGCATTTGAGAAAAACTTACTGCCCTGTTTACTGTTTCCTCTGTTGTTACTAAACCTCTGTTTGAGAATCCAGAACCAATGGCTTATTTGACAGTCATTTTTCTTTGCAAATATGAATGTACAGATACTTTCCCAAAGAGATCATTCTGCTTACCTACAATGATTGGTTTCACTTGAGGACATATTTTTACTTCCATACATGAAGATGAACTACATTTTTACTGGCTGCATAATGCTCTATTATATGGGCACTTTGGGGCATTGGCTCATTTGTTGAAATTTTGGAGTTTTAATTTTATGTTTTGCCAAAAAAAAAAAAAAATGCTGCAGCAAGCATTCATAGCCACATATGTACACACACTAAGTGATTATTTCTGTGGAAAGCATCTGTATTAGTCAGTTCTCTGTTGCTATGACAAACAAAAAGCAAGTTAAGGAAGGCTTTTGTTTGTTTGCTTGCTTGCTTTTTGTTTTGTTTGTTTGTTTGTTTTGGCCCACAGTGAGGGGACACAGCCCATCATGGCAGAAAGGCTTGGTGGAACCAGTGTGAGGCTGGCCCAACACCCAGAGAACTGGCTGATCACATTCCTTCCCCACCCAGGAAGCAAAGAAAGTGAGAACGCGCAGAGGTCAGGCTATAGAACCCCAAAGCCCCTCCACCGGTAGACTTCTGGTAAGGTTTCATCTCTTGAAGTTTCCATAATCTCCCTAAACAGCACCAGCTGGGCACTGAGTGTCCCAATGCCTGAGCCTATAGCCCCTTTGTAGCCAAATCCCAACAGCATTCTTAAAAGTATCATGGCTCAGTTAAGGAATAAGCTTAATTGAAAATGCCTTTGGGGACCAAGGAGATGGCTCAGAGGCTAAAGGCACCAAGTCTGATGGTCTGAATTTAACCTTTGGGACTCAAATGATGGAAGAAAAAAAATCAACTATAAAAGGTTGTCTTCTGACCTCCAAAAGTGTCTACACACACACACACACACACACACACACACACACACACAGAGTAATAAACCATCAAACAAACAAACAAATAAATGCAGTTGGGGCTATCAAGTTACCCTTCAACATGGCCTTTTAATCAGCCTTTGCTGGCCTGGCTACAATGATTTTTTTGTAAAGTGAATTTGATCATAATAAAACATTCAATAGCTGGATCCAGAGAGGTATCAGTAAGTGCTGGATGTGTGGGGGCCAATTCCCAGGTGGCAGAGTCAGACATAGGAGTTGCTATGGTGGCCCTGACTCAACAGCAGCTGCCTTAGCTTGCTCATCCCAGGGAGCCCACTCACTTCTCAGCCCAGCATGCCTGCTGTGGCTCCTCAGGAAGTCTAGCCACAATCTGCTGACCTGAGGAGCTGCCTCTGCCGCTGCCGCAGCCCTCTGGACACAGCAGTGAGCTTGTGGGCCTTCTCCGCTGAATGTCATTAGCAGCACGGCCCCTGCAGGGGCCACAAATTGCTTGCACCACCTGGTGGGAAGATCCAATTTTCACCTGGGAAAGGAGAGGGTGGAGGGAGGTACTGTCTCTGACGTGTCAAGAACAACTTCAGGCCTAGCTGGGTCTCAGAGGCAGAAGCATCAGAGGACTGCCGGGGCATGTGGGCCTGGCCGGGGCCAGTCCACTTTCCCCTTTCCATCATTGGGGTGTACACACTGCACTTTCTGTGCTGCTGTTTTCATGTCTGAAAGACGAAGGAGGTCTCATGACTCTGCAGGCCCTGCCCTTTCCCCCTGGACCATGCTTGACATGAGAACATACATGTGTTCTGCCAGACTGGGGTGCTTGCTCTGTGCTGAGCAGTGGGCTAGTGCAGGGTCGTGGACAGGACAAATCCGCCAAGACATCTCCATGACAAGGGGCCCCCAGAACATGGGGAGGTAGCCGATTTCAGGCAGCCAGGGGGCTCTGGAAAAGGGCATCTGGCCCCTGATGTAGGCTGTCACTTGTTTATCTAAGAGTGATAATGGTCATAGCTCAGAATCCATGGGAGGTCAGTTTCAGATCTCAATTCCACAGATGCTCACATCCCTTATAAATGTGACATCATTTTTTAAATAGGAGATAACAGCTGGAAAATTCCCAAATGGCCACTCAAGTCCTAGGCTGAGCTGTGGAGTCTGGGCCATGGGGCTGGGCTTGCTGTGTGGGCATAGGGAGTGTAGAGGAATGCTGGGCTTTGCAGGTCTGAGCCAGGCAGAGAGTGCGGGCTGACTGCAGCCTCAAAAGGAAGAGCAATGGCTGTTGAGGGTCGGGGAAGGGGGAGCTCTGTGGTTTTACCTTCTGAAGTCTGGCTCATGGGGTTTGGGGCCTTGGTCTCTCTCCCCCTTGAGAAGGGAGTGCCATTTTCCACTTGAGTGCTTAGGCTTTACTACTTCTAAAGAATGGAGGCCCTGTGGTGAGTGACACTTTACCTAGTGTACGCATGAAGTCTACAGAGAGGGGACCAAAGGACCGGAGCCTCTCTTAAGAGGCATTGATTTCAGCTCATAGTTTCAGAGTAGCCCACAGTCCTAGGTTCTTTGGATTCTGGGCTTAGAAGGCAGAGTATCAGGATAGCAGAAGCATGTGGAGGGTGGCTTCCACCTCATGGAGGCCAAGAAGCAGAGTAGTAGCGGGACATGCCCCCGCTGACCTGCTTCCTCAACCTGGGCCTCACCTTCCACAGGTCCACCACCTCCACCTCCCAATGGCTGATTCACATTAGAATTCATCAATAGGTTCATTAGTCATTAGGTCAGAGCCCTCAGAAGCTGACCTACTCGGGAAGACCCTCATGTGATACCCAGAGATGGGCTGCACTGACTTCCTAGGCGTCCTTAGTCCAGTCAAGTTGGTCAGTCAAGTCACCATCCAGCCTGTCCTGTCCCTTGAGGGATAGATAGGGCAGGCATTTAGTTTCTCTGTGTCTCCTTGTCTCCTCCTCTCTGCCTTTCCTGTCCTGTGTCTCTGTGTCTGACTTTGTGTCTCTCTGTCTCTTCCTCTCTGTGTGGTCTGTCTCTGTGTATCTCTCTGTCTCTTTCTCCCTGTGTGTCTTTCTGTCTCTGTGTATGTGTCTCTTTATCTCTGTATGTCTTTGTGTATCTCTCTGTGTGTGTCTCTCTGTGTATCTTCCCATCTCTTTGTCTACCTCTTCCTCTCTATGTATGCAGTCTCTCTGTCTTTGTCTCTTTCTGTCTCTCCCTCTCAGTAGAAGGAAGATAAAGATTGATATTCTTCATAGGGCCTGTCCCCAGCAGCCTCAGTTTCCCCAGCTGAAAGCCATCAGCACGGACGGACTCAGTGTTCCCATAGTCATGTTGTCTTTTCCATGAGTTTGGCTCTTGAGCGCTATCAGCACATCGTGTCCAGTTCTATTTTGAGAAGCCTTCTTCCCCTGGTGAGCACAATTTTCAAGCCCCTCTTCCATCATACTTTTTATTTAATAATATAGCTTTTCGAAGTAGCCTTCTATTTTTACTTTTCCTGTGGCAAGATAATTTCTAACCTTTTTCTCACCACCCAAGTCAATTTCCTTTGTTAATTTCCAAGCTTCTCCCTCCTACAGGGGCCTCACCTCTTGTTACTTAATTGATTTTTCTATCACATAATTCTGTGATTTCATCAATAAGCAATTTTAGAGCCATTGTCAATTTCTATTTTTTATTCCATTTGATGCGCTCAGTGGCCACTGCTCGGATTAGAAACGAGATGAGGTTTCATTATCTCGTTGATGCCAACTCTCCCCCTGGAGCCTTTCACTGAGGCAAGAACATTTCTGAACTTTTCATATTCCCTTCTAATTAATTATTCTCCATTTTTATTCACTTGCCTGACTTCAATCTTGTGAGTTAAGGGTGTAAATTAACACCTGCCTCCTGTTCCAAGTGTTATTTCTGCAGGTGGACTAGTTCTCCCACACAGTGTCCCCTCCTGTAGACAGGGCAGCACCCCAGGGCCACCTTACTTACAGGGACTGGGATTTTCCAGCCCCTGATTCTGCTGACATCCTTGTCCTCAGTGGGACTAAAGTCCTTCTCTGATTGCTGCTCCCCACGAACTTTGACTTTGTTTAAGCAGCCATGATGGGCTTGGGAAGTCAGCTAAATGAGAAAAGTGCTTCCTGTGAGAGCATAAGGACCCCAGTGACCCACGTACAAGCGGGATGGGTCAGTGTGTGTCTGTAAGGCCAGAGGGGACAGGGGACGTGTAAACAACTGGATCCAGAGTCCCAGAGCTTGCTGGCCAGACAGACAAGTAGGCAAGTAGGTTGACTGAGAGACTCTCTCAAAAGATAAGATAGAAGACACCTGGAAAAATGGCTCAGTGGTAAGGAGAACTTATCTCTATTGCAGAGGACTGGGTGTGGGTCCCAGCACCCACATGGTAACTCCCAACCATCTGTAGCTCCAGTTCCAGGGGATCCAACACCATCTTCTGACCTCCAAAGGCACCAGACACACACATGGAGCACAGACATACGTGCAGGCAGAGTACTCATACATATAAAATAAGAACTCTTTAAAAATAAGATGGAGCTCAGTAAAGGAAGACAGTAGATATTGACCTCTGGTCTCCACATGCACGCACATATGTATGCCCTGGCACACATGAACATGTAAACACACACACACACACACACACACACACACACACACACACAGACAGAGAGAGAGACAGAGACAGAGACAGACAGAGACAGACAGAGAGACAGAGACAGAGGCTAAGATAAAATAACTTTTAAAATACATGAAAAGCTGAGGGCAGGAGGTGCATGGCAACTTCCTCTGTACACGCTTGCTGCCTTGCTCGCGGCAGGCGGCTTTGATTGATGGGGCCAAGACACTGCAGACCCCGTTAGCGGCTTTCACCACCTGAAGGAAAAAGCTGTTTAAAAAATTCCTGATTTCTTGTGACTCGTATCGACCAACTGTCTCTGCCTCTGTCTCAGAGGAAAGGTTATTGGCCATCTCAGCAGAGTGGCCCTCACCTCACATCAAGGCCGATACCTGCATAGCTCAGGCATGGACTGGACCGGAGGAGTCAGTGGGTGCTTGGAAACCATCTGCAAAAAGACATGAACTTCTGCCTCAGGGACAACTAGAATGGACCCTGTCCGTGGGTGGCGGGGTATGCCTCAGAGACTGCAGCACAGCACGGCCTCTAACAACCTTGGTGTAATGCTCAACCTCAGGGTACTTGCCCCAGCCACCTCCTCCCTGTGGATCCAGGCACCTCTAGGCAGGCAGGGTCATCAGTGGACAGCTTCTTGTGAGCTGAGCCCCCTCCGTGCATTGGAAATCAGCCACCCACAGTGTGCAGTGTACTTGTCATGAGGAAGTTGGGGAGCATGTCATTGGAGAAGCTGGGGATACATGATGGCCTCTCTTAAAGACAGCTTTCGGGAGACGTGACCATTAGCCTCAGCAACCAAAGTAGCCATGATTCCCGACTGGCTGTCTTTGACATATCCCACTGGAGTTTACTGGGCAGATGACTCATTCTTTTTCTTCACCACAGACTCCAGGAAGCTTGGAGATAAAACTTCAAGGCTGGTGCTTGTGAGCCCAGCTTGAGGTCAGGCCCCATCCACAGTCCCCCTGCCTCACTAATCCCATTGCTGGCCTATCCCACGCCATCACTATGCAGGGTGCTGGAACTGTGGCAGTGACATGTCAGGCTGTGTTCTGGGAGGTTATCATCTAGTGATGTGTCAAAGTCAGTAAGTCAGACCATCTCAGACACAGATGAATGCTGCTATGAGGATAAAGACGGGAGGAAGGATGGGAACGGCTGGTACAGAGACTGCCTCAAAGTGTTAACTGAGCACAGACAAGACACATCTCCTTGAGGAACTGCGATATTTAGTCTTTACTGTCAAGTTGATAGGGTTGAGAATCGCCATGGAGACAAATCTCTGGGCACGTCTGGAAGGAACTAGGAGGTAATCAGACTGGATTAATTGAGGTAGGAGACCTTATCCCATCTTTGTTCCCTTAAGGTGGGCAGTGCCGTCCCGTGAACAGGGCTCATGAACCAAATAAAGAGAAGAAAGAGAGCTAAGCACCAGCATCCATGTCTCTGCTTCCTGACTGTGGACCCTGCCATGTGACCCACTGCCTCCCACACCAGTCACCATGCCTTCCTCATCACGACCGTCTGTGCCCTCAAAGTATGAGCCCGAAATAAACCCTTCCCACTTTAAGTTGCATTTGACAAATATTTTGCTCAGCAACAGGAAAAAAATAATGACTACAGTAGGTGACATTTTATCTGAACTATTATGACTGAGAAGCCATTAGAGGTAGTATAGAATAGGGTCAGGGCCAGACAGGACCTTGGCTGCTCTAGGAATAATCAAGAGAGGGACGGGGAAGGCCCTTGTCTGTAGGACCTCTGCATACCTACTTGCTCTGGCAACCTTGTGCATGCCTTTCCTGAAGTCCTTCTCTGAAACAGGTAATCGGATTAGCAATTCCTACACAAACTTCTCTGCAATGACAACCCTGTGCCTTTTAATTGTCCATCACCAGCTCACATCCTGTGACTGTACAGTGTGTGTGTATGTACACACACTCAGAGAATGACAGTGTCTGTGTGGCTCAGTGTTTGCCTCAACAGGACAGAGACCCCAGCAAAGCCTCCCTTGAGGTTCTGTAGGGGCGAAATGAGAGAACACTGACCTTGGTCTGTGACTGGTGCCTGGCCAGAGGGAGGGCTCCATAGGCGTCAGCTCACTTTAACAAAGTGTGTACATTTGCCATGTGGGACTGGTTAGGGAGGGCGTGAGTCTGGCCATAGTTACTGACACGATCAGTTACATAAGTTCTGACGGCGAATGTTCTTCGGACAGCTGGCAGGATGTATATAATCTAATAAGAACTCATAACCTCTTTAAAACCATGAAGTGCTTCCCCGGCTAATCTCGAATTTGGTTTGGAGATGACCTCATTTTACGAGAACCAGCCTGACTGTCAGTGTGTGGGTCAGGCGAGTTCCCTGCCTCCTATGGTGGGATCCCTGAGGGTCCACACTCAGCCTTCAAGGAAGGTGAACAAGAATGTCCAAAGGCTGGCTGCCAGTCCGGAAAGTTGGCAGCTTGGGGGTTGCTGGCGGGGTTGGGCCAAGCGGCTTAGACCTTCTCCATGGTCGGTTTGGAAGAGGCATGATGGAGAAAGGAAAAGGTCCTTCTCTGTAGAGTTGAGCTGGGGAGGGACCCCAGGAAAGGGAGTGTGGCCAGTGCAACCGAGGCTGTTTTGTCACCTGGGGATGACCCCGCCCCCCCCCCCCCGGAAGTGGAAGGAGCTGTTGGGTGAGAGAGGGTTCCCATCTTAGAAAACACAGCAGGATGTGGTGCCTCGGGGCCCAGACAGTCTTGGGTCTAGATGCTTAGGGCCAGCCGGAGTTGCCTGGCTTAGAGCTCTGCTCGGCTGACTTTATAACATTACATGCCATGGCCAAGTTTCCCTCTTCTGGGCCTCAGTTTCCCTGATTAAAGGCAAGAAAGGAGAAAGGCCTCCAGGCCTGCACAGATTGTCTTGTTCTCAGAGCTTATGGCACAGTGAACAGTTAGAGGTGGTCTGGAGTGTCTCCCTCCACTGTTGCCGCTATAATGTACGTGCAGGAGAAAGTGGGCCCCAGGACTCAGCTGAGAGTAGATTGGTGGGTCTGCTTCTCCAAGCAGAGCTGTCTCTGGGCACAAGGCCAACCTGGACCCTGAGGAGCCCTGGCCTCCTGATTTTCCTCACGGCCCTCGTGGTTAATTGAGCACAGGACAGTATCTATGGCACGTATACAATAAACATGACTTCAGCCATCTGGAACCGTCTTCCCGCAAGCTGTCCATCACTTTGGGGCCCCAGGCCAAGTTCTGGGGGATGAACTGCTCTGGAGAGAAGGAAGACTCCCTCCTCATCAGAGCCCCACCCTTCAAGTTCGCCAGCGTGGCATCACATCCCCACCACAGCAGCAAGGCCCCCGTCCTAATCCTGACTCGAACCCTGACCTCAGGCATGACATCATGGTTAGGAGTGGTGTCCAGGCATGTGGGACAGGCCTGCAGCCTCAGGTCAGGCAGACAAGGCACAGTGTATACAAACCCTGGGGGGAGGGCTCCCCATGGCTCTCTCTGTCCTCCGTACCGCGGACACCATCGTGAGGCCGTTTCTTCTCCACCTCACTCCCACCCCTGTGGTAGCTAATCAAAGCAAGGGTCTACTATGGTATAAGACAGACTGTAAAACAGTCTTTTTATACTTTTTTTAATTAAGAGTTTCACACACCCATATAATGTATTTTTGGTCAAATCCACCCTCCATTCTCTCCTTTCCAACCCTCCCCTCACTCCCTATCGCTTTCTCTTTCTCTTTTTTTCTTTTAATCATAAAGTCCACTTTGTGGTGCCTGTATGTACATGGGTGTGGGGCCAGCTACAGGAGCATGGGTGGGCTTCCTTAACCAAGACATACTGATTTAGAAGACTTGAAACACCCTCTGTAGAACGCTGACTCCAGCACAGTCTGGGGAAGGTCCGTTTTGGTGGTACCTCGGAGTGATGTCAGGGCACAGCTCTGGAAGATGGTGAGGGACCTGAGAAAATGTTAGGAGCCCAGAGCTGGTTTTTGCTGCCTTTGGAGGCTGCTTAAGATAAACATTTTAAAAACATTTTAAGATTGAGGTATGAGATATGATTACATACTTTTTAAGCCTACAGTTCCATGAATTTCACATGCACAGGCACTCAGGAAACCACAGAGCAGCCATAGAGTATTTATTTTGTTGTCCTCATGTAGCCCAGGCTGGCCTTGAACTCTCAGTCTTCCTGCCTCAGCCTCCTGAGTGTTAGGATTAGAGGCAAGTACCAAGATACTAGTAACTCTAGGGTGTTTCCAATAACAAAAAAGGTTCTGTGCCCACCCCCAGGTGACAGTCACCCAAAGCTAGCCATGGAGCTATCAAACACTACACTGCCTTAGTCTAGTCTGAGCTGTCAGAGGTTTATTCCTCACAGTTCAGGAGCCTGGAGAGTCGAAAGCCCAGAAATTCCTCACAAAGGCCTTTTTGCTCAGCATCCCAAGGTGGGTTGAAGGAGTGAAGAACCGGAGGGGGTGACTCCTTTGCCAGCAGGAAGCCATGCTCTGATAACCGCCTGCACCTTGGATAAGGACAGGAACTCAAAGCCTTCAGACGTCACTGCACTGAGGGATCAGTCGCCATCCCACCAATGTGAATGGCAGATGGTCTGGGGCACATGTGAATGGCCCCATGAAAAGTGCATCCTTCTGGATTAGGGTTCCTTAGCTCCACCACTGCCCTGGAGAGGCCTCTGTCCATTGGTGCTCATCTTTTTCCTCGCTGTGTAGTATTCTGTACAGCAGTGCGGTTCATCTGCCCATGGCCCCAGCATGGCACCTCCTCTTTCAGTCCTAATGGAAGACAGGCTTCTGCCTCTCTCCTCTCTTTCCATTCTCCAGCTGACCTGCAGCTGAGCTCATGGAAATCAAGACTTGAACTATTCCAGGGAGTGGAGCCCATTGAACCAACGTCCCATCCCACTCAAGGAGGTACCATGGCTGGAGGCCTCACTGTAAAACTAAAACATGAATACCACAGGCAAAGTTGGATGCCAGCTTGGGGATATCTCTCGAGGCCTCCTGAGGCTGACTTGTTGGCTGCTCTGTGCAAGCCTGACTCTAGAGCAAGAATCGGAGAGCAAGCCCTGGGGCTTGCATCCAACCCTATTCCAGGCAGAGCCAGACAGCACCTATCCTGGAGAGGTTGAGCTCATGGAGCGTTTAGAAGCCAGAAGGTCACCAGTTTCCCTGGCCCCACACTCCCACTGAGAGGGAAGCCCTAGACTCCCGAGCTGGTGAATTGGTGGTGGTGTGCAGTAGGCCTGTGTGTCACTACATATCCTTAAGAGAATATTCATGGCCTTGGGGAACCAGGGTTCTGGAAAACAGGGTTTGTTTTCTGTGGAAGTGACAGAAACAGGATCCCAGGGACCAGCTAAGTTCCCTCTGGCCTTTTGGCAAAGGCCTCCAGGAGGTTGCACAGTCGAGGGTATCTGGAACCTTCAGGAAACCTGGGTGCTCAAGGGCTGACTGTTTGCTTTCTGCTGGTGAAATTTTTAATTGGGGTTTTCATAAGGGTCAGACAGTTCTGTGATGAAAAGCTGAAAATAGCCTCAGTGGGCATTCTGGCTCGAGAGGCCTAAAAACAGAAACAGTTTTCAAAGAAGGACACTGGGTGCCCGTTCCCAGGGACCCCACCTTGCCCTGAGCAGCTGGGACACAGACACATGGCTCCAAAACCCTGGCCTGACCAAGGCTGAAGGGACCTTTAGGGTTAGCAGAAGAAGACACAGGCCTGCACTCTGTCTGCTCACACTTCCCAAGACTTCCTTCACTCCACCTCCACCCTCCCAAGTCCCTGTACTGCTGCTACCCACGCTCCCACGCCACCCCCATCTTGACAATCCCTGGCCTTGATCAAGGAAGCCGGGGTCTGAGCAGAATGTTCCAGATGGAGAGGATTGCTTTGATCCCCAGTGGCATTCCTATGTTTGACCTGAGCAGTTTCAAGCAGTGAAGATTTTATTTATGACTATTGCAAAGGGGCAAAAAAAAAAAAAAAAAAAGAAAGAAAGAAAAGGATTCCATTCTAGACACAGTGAAGACAGCCTGGAGCCAGCAGAGAGAGTGGATGGGGTCTATGGATGGGACATCATAGCCTTGGCCTTAACGTGTCCTTTAGGTTCACAGTTGGAAACTAAATCCCCAACTCAACTGTGTAGGGAGGTGTAATCTGCAGGAAGCGTTAAGCTCCAAGGACCATCCTTAGAATGGTTACTTAGTCACCAGGAGGTAAATCTCTTATCTCTGAGCAGTTTTTGTAGCAGAGGTCTGGGCGCCTCTTATCCCCGTCTGCCATGTGGTCCTCTCAGATGTATGACAGGATGAAAGCCCTGCTAGTTATTTATGAAGGGGACAGAACTCTCCCACCCTTCCCTATCTTCCCTGGGATTTAAGGCTTTTCTTCTCCCGGGTCTGAAGTCATGTGACTTTCACGGGAAGCGATTTCCCTGATGGCTGTTGGCACAGATTTTTCCCAAACGAGCAGCGGTGGTGGCCGCTTCCTTTTAATCATCCATAAATGCCACATCTCTTGGCACCACTGCCTTCCCGCACTTCCAGCCACCAGCTGTCCAATACTCAGCCTCCTCTAGAGCCAAAGCTCCCGAGAACCATGAACCTGCGTCAGAGGCCCCTTCTTAGGGTCTTGGAACTGAGAGGGAGTGTGTGTGGGAGACACAATCAGAAACCACAGCCTGGTCCAGGGCGGCTGTGTGTGTGTGTGTGTGTGTGTGTGTGTGTGTGTGTGTGTGTGTGTTGCTTCTCCCTCTCCCACATCACAGGCCATTGTCTGCCTGTTCCCACTCCCACTGAGGGTCTCTACTTCTGCCCCTAATCAGGATTTTGTTTCTGTTTCTTCCCCCACAGCCAGGGGCCTGGCATCTGCCTGAGATGAGGCCTGCCGGGGAAAAGTCCCCCCATGCATGGCTCAACTACAGAGATGTAGGATCTCCAAGACAGAGGGGACTCAGAGGTCAGGAGAAAGAGTGTTTGGTGCCAGTGTGCCTGTGGGCTGGGGGTTCATTAGCTTCATTTGGTAAGTGAGAAATATGCTGAAGGCAGTTCAGTCATTGGAACCATTCAACGGAGAATGACTTGGCTCAGGTCATGGCTAGACTTCTATAAAAATGCATGCTGATGGACTTCTGGCTCCCTTGCCTCTGCCCTGGGCAGTCACCAGACTTCTAAGAATGGTAGTCCTGGTTTCCTTAGGGTCTGACACCCCCACCTCTCTCTGCCCACTAGGAACTTGTTCCTGGCTTCAGGAGGCTCCCCTGTGGGGTCCCAGAGGTTACCTTGCAAAACAGGTTTAAACTGGTCTATGCCGCTGTTCCCAGACTCCAGCTTGAGTTTCTGCTCTTAGTCCCTTCCCTGGCTGCTGCTGCCCTGCACCTTGAACAACTACTGTGTATGGGGAGGGATTCCACCTGTTCAAAGCCGATGTTGCGGGATGAATTAGAAGGAATCTGGTCCCGGCCAAAATCAGAAAGCCATCCTGCCTCTTGTTTCTGTCTCGTGTATGTTGTGTGGGCTACAGACACCAGCCACAGCTCCAACTGTGAGCACGGAAAACAATTGCCTCCCAAGGCTCATTATGGGGACAACAACATGACAAGTTAATATTTTTAGTGGTGAATGATGAGGGAAAGCATCCGTGCTAAGTCTTTGGGGAGTCTCCTCCACATTCTACCCAAGATGTACAACTTCCTTCCAAAGAACAAAGTTTAAATAGTTTGTGGGCACAGACTTGATGAAAATTTGACATTTGATAAGAAACTAATTTGGGTGTGCTTTTTTAATACTTTAAAACGCTAAAGTAATAAACAACATCTATAAATGTCAGACTTTTCTATTTTGATTACATTGCTTTGATTTTTATCAACTTTTTTTTATTAAAAATCCACCATAAATGAAATAGAGAAGGGGTGATAGGCGCAAGAAGATAAATCTTACAATTACCCAGACATAAGCGACAGCATCCCATTTTTTCTCAGCACTGGGGATTATTATTTTTTGTCTTGCTACAGTTATTATGATGTCTTTATCTTTGTCTTTGAGTCTAGAAAAAGTGTGGCGTGATGGGAACTGAAATTAAATTGTGAAGTTGAAGGTGGCTTTCCTGCTCAGACAGATGAGGAAGATATCGGGGTGAGGTGGGGCAGAGGACATGTTCAGGTTCTCAGCCTTTGGACGGCAGGAGGAAAGCAGGCTACTGACTCTCCTCCAGGACCTTGGCCCTCACTTGGCTAGTTCTGAAGCTCTCCTCTGGAGTCCTGCATGGCACACCTATCCAGCCTGCCCTACTCCTTGTCCTAGGAGTCTGTATTTGGTTGAAGTCTCCCAGTGACGAGGACTTGCTCTTCTAAAGAAGCAGTCATCCACTTCAGCCCCTGAGCCCCAACATGAAGGAAGTGTTAGTGAGTGCTGCCGAGCGTGGTGGAGATGGACAGATGGGTAGATGGGTGGAGTAATGAGTGGCTGAAGATATGGATACAAGAATAAAGGAAGGCAGATGAATGAGATGGCTGGAAGGAGAGGAGTGGAGGAAAAGATGAAAGGGATAAGGAAGAAGGAAGGGACGTGGAAGGGTGGAAGGTGAGACGATTTTTTATCTGCTGTGACTATTATAATGGTTATTACTGCGTAGGTAGATGGGAGACTGGATAGATGGATAAAAGGAGACTAGATGGTAGACGGAAGTGTGGAAGGATGGGTGGATAGGTAGAGGGAAGATGAGGTAGATGAAGGAAAGAATGGAAGGGTTAAAGGAGAGCAGATGATGGGTGGAAGGATAGATGATAGCCAGAGGAATGGTGAGGTGGATGAAGGAATGAATGTATGGAAAGATAGGCTAATGAGTGGTGGATGGATGAATGGAAGGGAGAGGGGAGGTTGAAGGAGGGAAGAGAAAAGAGCAGGAAAAAGTTTCACTCAGGTTTCAGCCCTGCCCACTGGCAGGCAGTCATGGACCCTGCGACAGTTAGTTTTAACTTTCAACTTGACAGCAGCGTCTCAGTGGAAGACAGTATCAGGGAGGGATTATCTAGGTGAGGCTGGTCTGGGCATGTCTGTGGAGGACTGTGTCATGGAGCTGGGAAGATCTGCCTAGTGTAAACCACACTGTTCTCTGGGTTTGGGGTCCTGAAATGTATGAGTGTAGTGAGGAGGCTGGCGTGCGCAAGCATGAACACATCCATTTCTATCTGCTCTTTACTGTAGATGTGACTTGGCCACTTTGAGGTCCTGCCTTGACCTCCCCACAGCATGGCCAGTTGCTAACTACCATGAAGCCCTCCATAGCCTTGCTTTTGGTACAGCTAATTGTAACACTATATTGTAGTTAAGGATGGCTTCTAGCAAGAAGCTTCTGCCTATTCCAGAAAGGTGACCATCCTGAGGACCTCATAGATTAGGAGCTAGATATGAGGTCATGAAGAGAGATGGTGGCTATGTCTCAATGGCTGGGATAGTTAGCTCTCCACATGGTAAAACTACAAGCTGCTCATATAAGAGTGAGAGTTGAGTCTAATCAGCAGCCAGCAAACCACCTGCGTGACCACCAGGCTAATGGGAAGAAGCAGAGTCAAGGTCAACAGTTAAGGAGCATAGGTCAGGGGCTTCAACCTCTGACTGGATGGACAGTGTGTGAACGGTCATATTTCTGTTTTGGCCAGGGGGACTTGCACAGAGCATGTGTGTCCTCCATTGTATCAGCCCATCATAGCCCAGAGGACTAACCAATCCAAACAGCAATTACTTCAGTCGGTCTAGTTTCTGCCATAGATCCTATAAAAACCCAAACATAGCTGGGCAGTGGTGGCGCACGCCTTTAATCCCAACCCTCAGGAGACAGAGCCAGGCAGATCTCTGTGAGTTCGAGACCAGCCTGGTCTACAGAGCACGATCCAGGACAGGCACCAAAACTATACAGAGAAACCCTGTCTAAGAAAACCAAAAATAAATAAATAAATAATAGATGCTTTCCCTATCTCTCGGTGTCTGTTACTTTTCTCTAATGAATTTCTCTAGTAAAGTCTGCTTTGGTTTTGCTTCTGCTCATGGATGCTGTTTTCTTCATCTCCATCAGTGTGGAGTCAACCTGAGATCAGCTGTGTCAAGCTGACATTTGGTGACTGAATCCCAGCGTCGTAAGTCCCCGGGTCACAGATGCTTGGGCTCAGAAGGGTCCTGTTATTCTCCAAAACAGTATCAGTCCATGGGACATGCAGAGGGAAGCCAAGACTGGTGTGAGCAGGAAAGCGAGAAGCCAGTGTAGGGTGGTGTTAGTGTTGGCCACTTTGCAGAGGCAAGCCAAGGTCTGGTCTTAGAGAGCACGTGAATGGGGACAGGAAAGGTAAGGTGAGGTGACAAAGATGGATGTGGCCATCCTTCTGTGGTAGTCTGCTTTCTATCGTTGTGATCAAATATCTCGACCAAAAGCAATGTACATACTACAGTCCATCACCGAGGACCGTCAGGGCAGGAACTCAAGGCCGGAACCTGGAGGTAGGAACGGAAGCAGAGACCATGGAGGAGCGCTGCTTGCTGGATGAGCCCCACAAGCTCACTCAGCTCTCACTCAGTTCTTTATACAACTCAGGACCACCTACCCAAGCTTGGCACCACCCCCAGTGGTCTGAGACCTCCCACTTCAATCATAAGCCAAGAAAATGTCCCACAGATGGCCTACAGGACATTCTTAGGAAGCCATTTCCTCAACTGAAGTTCTCTCTTCCCAGTTGACTCCAGCTCTGTCAAGTTGAAAACAAAATCAAAAACAAAACTAACAAGCACAATCCCTGAGTGGAGGATACATACCAGAGCATCATGAGTGGGGACAGAGTATGGAAAGGGAGTCCCAACCTCCAGCTATTCTGCTATAGCCACCCTGAGTGCCCCACACTGAGGTTTTGAGTAGTCTTGTGTGAACCTCAGAAAAAGGCCCCTGTCACAGACGGCAGGGGCTTCAGAGTGCATGTTGAAATTGGGGTCTCCAGGCTGGCTCAAGCAGTGGGAACAGACCTAGAGGGCTCAGTCAAAGGAGAGAAGACTTAGGCTTAGGGCAGGTTTAAATTAGAATTAGGGACACCTCCTCAGGACTCCTTCTAGCTCCAAGTTCCAGGCTCTACGGTCAAAGGCTCAAAGAAAGCATTTCTCTGATTCAGAAGTGCCCAGACATGATGACAGATGTCCAGTGTGGCGTGTGGCCCTTGGGGCAATGACAAGTACGTGGAAGTCCCTCACCTTGTCTGAACTGGCTTTGAGAGATCAAGAAGGTGTCTTCAGGTAGAAGAGCGAAGAGAAAGAGCCATTACTGGCCTGGGTGCTGTGGAGGCAGAAGTACTGTGGGCAAGCCTTGCTAGCTGGTGCTCATCATCTGTTCCAAGCTCTCTTTTCCAGAGCTCTCTCAGGTAGACACCGAGGGGAGAACAACAGGGGTTGGGGTGGGTTGGTACTTTGAATGGGTGTCCCCAAACTGGGTAACAGGGCTGGGACATCTCAGAACAGGATTCTATTTTTAAGCCCTAATGGAGCCTCTTTCTTCCCAGGTCCAGGAGTCCACCCTCTTTCCTTTGTGAGCAGCTGCAGAGGCCCCGTGTTCCCCCAGCACTTCAGCCCCCCAGGCCTGGACTGCTGCTATTTAAAAGCATCTTGATCCAGGCCAGAGAAAGGGGTAATTGGGGGCCTGGGAGATGAAAGGGGCAGCCCCCCCACCAAGTGCTGCCCTTGCAGAGGGGTCAACAAAACCCTCCTTGTGGTCCTGCCAATTATAGCCACCAAGGAGAGCGACTGGGCCAGACAGGAGACGTGACTGCCCCCCTCCCCTAGGGTGAGCTGGGGTCACTGCTGCTGCCCACAGAGCCCCGGGCCTCCGGGTCAGCCTGGGAAAGTGGCCCTGGGCTGAGACCCAAAAGCCCTGGGGCAGAGCTGGCCTTCCTTAGCTGGAGGGCATGTCCACACACCCTGTGAGCCTGTGGTAATGAAGGGAGAGGAGGCTGGAGCTGCCCACACCCCAGCAGAATGCTGTCCTTTGGTGGCCCTGGGGCTGCTGAATCCGACCATGCCTCAACAACATGCCATGACTGTAAAGTAATCTAACCACCAGAGATGCCCTGTCAGGACCCATGCATCGGCCTGGGGACTGCAGGTGATACAAAACATCTTGGTCCACTTCCCACCCACCAGGCCAGGCCTGGGTATCTGCACCTGCCCTTCACTGTGCACAGGGGTGTGTCTGCTCCTGTGTGCTAGTTCCAGACCCTGACATGGCTGCCCCCTGGCGTCCCCAGCTTTCCTGCTCAGTGGTACTTGTCCCAAACCTAAAAGACACAGTAGCCCAGCACAAGCTGGGTACTGATTGCTGTTCTTGTTGCCTGGATTGCTTCTTGTCTTCTCTCTCTCTCTCTCTCTCTCTCTCTCTCTCTCTCTCTCTCTCTCTCTCTCTCTCTCTCTCTCTCTCTCTCCCTCTCCCTCCCTTCCTATACTGCCCTCTACACACACACACACACCTCTAATTCTGATAATTCTGTTTCTCTCTCTCTCTCTCTCTCTCTCTCTCTCTCTCTCTCTCTCTCTCTCTCTCTCTCTCTCTCTGTCTGTCTATTTGTCAGCAGTTCCCAAAGTATCCCTCACCAGCATACCCCAGAACTTCTCATTCCTGGGCCTGACTCAGCTTGCTGCAGGAACAGGCAAGATGGCTGTACCTTCCCAAGGAATGTCCCATGTCTGGCAGCCTTTGTAGCCTCAGGAAGATCCACTTGCGGGCTTGTCAACTAGGCAGGACAGGAGGGTGACTGGACAAGACTGGCCTAGGGCCATTAATCATCCCTTTAAGCAATGGGCGGTCCCTCAGCCAAGGAGAGAACAGCTCACCCAGAGGTGGCTTGTATTGGTTATGTACTCTCCCTCCAGTCAGAAGGTTCATATGCTGGAGTTTGGTTTGGTTTGAAAGTGTTTTCTCCCCCTTTCTGCTTGATGTAGTCTTGTTTTTGTTTTGTTTATTTTGATTTGCCTTTGTTGTGTGTGCTTCGGAGATGATTAAGAAAGAATAATCATGGCCAACAAGACCCATATCACAAAGATATCTCCCTTAGAATAATTTTACAGTGTGAGATGTGATGTTAGATTCTTTAATCCATCTGGGGACTGGTTTTCCATTGTGATATGAGGCAATGGTTCGGTTTTGTTTCCTACATATGGCATCTAGTCTTCCCCGCTTGCTGTCAATCAGCCACAGAGTCTGCTTTGGGACTCTGACCTGTTGCATCTGTCAGTGTATGTCATGTTTGATTGTTACAGCTACGTGGGAGAGTTTGAATTAAACGTGATGCCTCCAGCTATCTATTATTATTTCTCAAGGTTCCTTTGTTTATCTAGAGACTTTTATGTCTCAGTTCAAATTTCAGGATCGTTCTTTCTACTTCTGTGAATAGTAATATTGGGAGTCTGATAGGCATTGATGGAATCTGTAGCCATCTTTTTGGACATTGTGGACATTTTAAGAAAATTAGCTTCCCTTCCCTGAACATGGGCTAACTTCCACGTACTTACCCGTCTTCTTGAACTCATCGAGGAGGTTTTATGTTCATTGTACCGGCTTTTCGTATCCTTGGTTAAATTGATTTAGCTTTTGTAGCTACTGAGATGGGATTGCTGTTTTGATTCATTTCCAAATAGCTGTTGTAAACAGGAAGCTTCTGATTTTTATATATTGATTTCCTGCTACGTTTTTTTGAATTAGTTTATTAGTTATAGCATTCTTTTTGTAGTCATTGGGGGTTTCTTTGTACTGAATCATGTTGTATGCAAAAAGACAAGGTTTAGTGGCTCCCTGTCTGATAGGGAAGTCTTTTGTTTATTTTTCTTTCTTATTTAATTGCTTTTGACCAAGCTCTCCTATGCTGAACAGAAGTGGTGAGGGTGGGGATCTTTGTCTCATTCCTGAACTCAGCTTTGTTTGTCCTGAAAAAGCTCTGTTTGTCACCTTTTCCCATATAATGTCCCATATGACTGTCTTGCAGGTCTTGTGTGGTGACATACATTTTATCTGCACATGGTGTGTTGAGAGCTTTTTATCATGAAAAGATGTTGCATTTTAAGAGAAAGGCCTTTACTTTGCCTTTCAGAAGAAAACAGCACAGGATCATGGTGAGTGTCCCTTCAATGTGCTGTTGAATCTAGTGTGTGCGTGGCTCCTTAAGGGTAGTTGCATCTGGCCATCAAGCATATATAATTTTTTCTCCTCTTCCTCCTCCTTCTTTCTAATACCAAAGACTGAGCCCCAGATTACATGCATGCTAGCCAAGTGACCCTCCGCTGGGCTACATCCCCTAGTGGTGGCCTGTTTTTGCGTTCTTTTTCCTTTTTTGAGACAGGATTTTGCTATGTAGCCCAGGCTGGCCTCAAATTCAGGCACTTCCCCTGCCTTCGCCTCCGGCATGCTAGAACTGCACCGCTGCCCTGCTTCGCCGTCATGCTGCCCTGCTTCGCCGTCATGCTGCCCTGCGTGTACGGCTCCTTTGGGAAGCACTCTTACTTCAACTTTTTGAAAGCATTTGAGAAGGACTGATATCTGTGTATTCAATGTTTTGTGGAGTTCAGCCATGAAGCCCTCAGATCCCAGGCTTTTCTTGGATGGGAGGTTTTTTTTTTTTTTTTTTTTGTCTTGATTTCCTCACAGACTCAAGCTTCTTACCTGCTATTAGTCTGTTCAGATTTTCTATTTTTTTTCCTGACTCATTGCTGATAGATCTGCTTTTTCCACCTTCAAGATTATCTGACTTGTTGGCATGGGATTGCTTACAGTGGCCCTTTGTGTTCTGTGGTATCAGTTACAATATCTCCTCTTTTATTTCTAATCTTATTTATTTAAAACTTCACACTGTTTCTCTTAGTTTAAGATCTGTTTTTTGTTTGTTTGTCTTTGTTTTTTGAAGACAGGGTTTCTCTGTGTAACTGTTCTGGCTGTCCTGGAACTCACTTTGTAGGATTTTTATCTTTTTAAAAGACAAGCTCTAAGCCTTTTATTTATTTGGGCTTTCTGATTTTTGTTTATTACCACTCTTCCCCCGCCCCAAGTTTTGGCTTTTTCTTTTAAGCCCTAGAGGTGCAGCATTGGATTATCTCTTTAAGAGCTTTCTTTTCGTATGTAAGTGTTTATCGCCATATACTTACTAAAAGCATATTTGCTACATCCCATCCACTTTGACACACTATGTTTGTATTTTCCTTTGTCTCATTTTTATAAACTTATTTTTATACATTGAAGTATTTTGTTTTTATTGACACCTTTTATACACATCAGAAGCTATTAGTGCATATCTATTTTACACGGTGATGGGTTTTATAAAGATGTTTTCACTCAAGTGTATTGCTGTCAGTGCTAAGTCAGAAACATAGACGAACATGCTTGTGTCTTTCTGCAATGTTAGAGTCGATTAACTAACAATAAATGCACAGGATATAACACTTTACACGGCAGCTATTTGCTAGGTATCCCCACGTTCCTTGGTAACCTGGCTGATATGAACATAGGTTACTTTATTCTGATTTTAATTACTAATATTAACTCTCATACCACATATCACTCAGTAAATAAATCTATATTAGCGTTTGTATGTATGAGCAAAGAATTCCTGACAAGAAGCTGTGTCAGCAAAGGCTGGTCGGCTGATTAGTGCTTTGGAGAAGTTGGAATATTGTAGATGCAGAGCCTAATTACAATTTCTCTTGGGCTATCTTACGTCCTCTAAACTGCCATTACTTGCTCACCTATAAATATGACCTAACTAACATCCTTTGAAAACAGATTAAAAACCATTTGGAACGTACCAACTTAACAAAGCCCAACTTTCCAACAATCAGAGGGTAAAGAACGCTATTATAAGGCAGTATCTAGTCAGAGGGTAAAGAACGCTATTATAAGGCAGTATCTAGGGCGTATAGTAGCGATTTCTCTGCTTAGCAGTAACCTATGTCTCTGATGTCTCCACCAACGTATTTGAAAAGTTTCTTGATTTGTGACTTTCTTTTTCCTGTTATGATAAAACCTTCATTAAACTGCTTCTATGTTGAAAAATAGAATTTGAGGAAATGTAAGTCTGTGTTCCCTTGACAAGAAAAGGAACCCACACCAGCTACACAGAAGAAAGTGCTCCTGTGAAGCAGGCCACCAAGCATCATGAGGTCTGAGAACAGAGCTTCAGAAACAGAAGACAGGATCACTACAGACAAAGGGACAGGGGAACTGATGAGTAGATGGTCCAGGTCCAGGTCCAAATGGATGAGCAGGCAGAGATGGGCAGACAGCAATTGAGTAGGACATGTCAACAGCAGGGATGAAACCAAGATGAAGCCCCAGGGGTAGATGGAATTTTCTGCCTATGGGTCCTTGACACACACACTGGTTGATCAGATGACAGATTGGTGGAGGCCATAATGATTGCAGTGCTGGTTATCCATGTCTTCATGGGGGCCCTGTGAAGGAGTCCTTGGTCTGTTGTGTCTGATACGTTCTTGGGCCTGGCTTCCCCTTATATGACTTAACAAACTTGGGTGCCTGTGTAGTAACAATTAACCTTGATAAATGTATCAGGTGGCACCCTTTAGACTCCCAGGAATAAGTCATTTACCAGTGCTGTATGGATAGATGGTGTTCATGTATCCAATAGTCATCCTCCATCTTCAAAATGGAGTGGAAAACTGTGTGTGAAATGGAATCTCTTGGGTCAAGGCACAGCCTGGAGAATCACTGTTTTACAAACATGGGGAAATTCAGGAAGGGTACATGTCATATACTTTGATCTTATTAACTACCTATACTCTCCCATTTTCATCCTCCCTGTCCTTCTAGTCTTCCTTTTCTCAGATGGTCTTCTTCTATTTCATGTCATATGTGTGTATGTGTTTGTGTGTGTGTATGTGTATGTGTGTGTGTGTGTGTGTGTATATATGTGTGTGTGTGTGATTTTAAATATATATACATGACCCACATGTTAGAGAAGGCTTGCAATATTATTATTTTTAAGTCTGACTTTTCCACCTAACACGATGATCTCCAGTTCCATTAATTGTACTGCCAATGACATGTATCAGTTAACTTTCTATTGTTGTGATTAAATACCATAACCAATATCAACTGGACCATAATGGTGGGGATCATATGACAACAAGCAGGCATGGCAGAAGCAGGAAGCTGTGATCCCACACCCCAACCACACACTGGAGGCCGAGAAGACAAAGTGGAAGTGATAGGAGGCTATAAATAAAATACTCCAAGCCCAACTCCAATGACCTGCTTCCTCCAGCAAGGCTCTGTGTCTTAAATGTCCCATAATTCCACTCCATTCACCACACTGATATCTCCACACCTACAAGCCTAAAGCCTAGGTCTAGACTCACAGCTCATGAACCAGCTTTGCCTGGCCTGTGTACAATAAAACAGCCTGTGTAGCAGCTTTACTCAGCCTAGGTCTGGTCATGCAGCTCCTGCACTGACTCCATCTAAGGCAGGTTAGAATCTCACATCAGACACACAACCAAAGAAAGCAGTCCACATGTACAGGTCACCTCACAAAAACCAAAACCAACATGAATGGCAAAGACAGCATGTCTCTCATCAAACCAACTAGCCTGACAGAAATGTTCTCCAATGAGAACTACCTCAATGAACCTCAGGATCTGAATCCTGAAAGATACGGAATCTGAAAGAACAACCATAAACTGTAAACTTTATCAGAGAGTTCTAAGAGTTTAAAGACGACATCAACAAACACCTCACTGAACAAGAGGATGACAAGAAGTGCCAGACTGATGTCCAAAAAACGTAAATGGTGATGACAATTCAGGATTTGAAAATTGAGTTCAAATATTGAGGAGAACTCAAGCTGAAGTTAAGATGGACCTGGAAAATTCAATAACCCAAATACAAAACTCAAGGGAAGCCTTATAGGTAGAATGGATGAAGTAAAAGAGAGAATACCAGAACCTGAAGTCAAAGGGGGAAGAATTAGACTACCCAAACAAAGAATAAGAAAACTATTTAAAATACATGGAAAAATACAAGATCATGGACACCATGAAAAGATCCATTTCCCCCAAATTACAGGTGTAGATAAAGGAGAAGAACCCCCCCCCCAGGTCAATGGTGTAGGTCAAACAAGGTCATAGAAGAAAGCTCCCCAAATTAAGGAAGGACACATTGTACAGATACAAGAAGCACATAGAACCAGAAAACATTTCTCATAGCATAATACAATAAAAACATTTAATACACAGAACAAAGAGAGGATACTGAGAGCAACATAAGAAAAGCCACAGTCACATATAAAGGAAAACACATTAGAATAACAGCTGATTTCTCAGTTGGAATTTTAAAAGCCAGAAGAGTCTGGAGCAATCCACTTCAGCGTCTTAAAGATCACAGATGACAGCTTAGACAACATTGCCCAGTGAAACTGTCTGCCATAGTGGAAGGAGACAGAAAAACTTTCCATTATGAAAACAAGCTAAAAGAATTTCTGTCCAGCAAACCATCCTAGAGAGATTACTGGAAATAATACTTGCCACTGAAGAGAGGGATAAACAGCTAAGACACAATAGTAGCTTTTTTTATTCTTACTCTTTGTGGGGCCCGTCATCCAGCTTCCAAATAAATACATGGAGACTTATTCTTACTTTTGAATGCCCAGCCTTAGCTTGGCTTGTTTCTAGCCAGCTTTTCTTAACTTATATTATCCCATCTACCATTTGCCTCTGGGTTTTTACCTTTCTCTGCTCTATATACCTTTTTTTCCCCCTTCTTATTCCATGGTTGGTTATGTGGCTGGGTGGCTGATCTCTGTCATCTTCTTCTCCTTCTTTTCTCGCTCCTCCCTCTTCTCTCTTCTCTGGAGCCTAGATTTCTTCTCCAATTTATTCTCCCTGTCTGGCAGCCTCACCTATTTCTCTCTCCTGCCTAGCTATTGGCCATTCAGCTCTTTATTAGACCAATCTAATCTAGGCAGGCAAAGTAACACAGCTTCACAGAGTTAAACAAATGCAGCATAAAAGAATGCAACACATCTTTGCATCATTAAACAAATACCCCACAGCATAAACGAATGTAGCATACCTTAAATTAATATTCTGCAACACACTACAGCAAGAGCATAGATGAAGCTGTGAGTTCTGAAGCACGAAGGAAGGCTAAGAACACAATCAGCAAAGAAAATTACTCTGATTAACACACATAATAACTTTAAATGTCAAATGGTTTTAACTTCCCAGTCAAAAGACACAGGATTACTGAAGGGATTAAGAAACAAAACCCATCTTTCTGTCATCTACAAGAAGCTAATCTCACCTTCAAAGGTAGAGCCACCTTAAAGTAAGAAGATGACCAAAATGCTCCAAGTCAATGGGACCAGGAAGCAAGCAGGTGTCTTTATCCTAAGATCAGACAGGACAGACTTCAAATGAGGACAAATCAGAAGAGATAAAGAAGGATGCTTCATCCTAATCAAGGGGATGATTAAAAAGAAAACATCACAATCTTAAACACACACACACTAAACTCTTACACACTCAGTTTCCTAAGAAGGACACAACTTTTTACATCGACCCAATAATAATAAGTGACTCTGATACCCCAATTTCTCCAACAGAATGGCCATCTGAGCAAAAACAAACAAACAAACAAACACCAGAACCAGGTCTTTTTCACAAAAAAACAACACACGCTCATGATACAAATCCTAGAGAGTTGGGATGGAGGGAACATACTCAACGAAATAAAGGCTACAAAAAAAGACAAACTACAGCCAACATCATACTAAATGGAGAAAAACTCAAAGCAATACCAGTAAAAGGAGGAACAAGACAGGGCTGTCCACTACTCCCACTCTTACTCAGTACAATGCTTGAAGCACTCGCTGGAGCAGTAAGGCAAAAGAAAGAAAATACAGAGAAACAAACAGAAAAAGAAATCTAAGTATTCCTATCTGAAAACGTTATGATATTATACACGAGTCCCCCAAACGCCAGGAGACTCCTATCAACAATTTCAGCAAAGTGTCAGAATACGAAGTTACCTTACAGAAATGAGTAGCCAAAGCAAGCCTAAGAGCAATGATGGAGGAATTATTTCAGAACTCAGGATTCGAGGGCTATAGTAACGAACAGCATGGTGCTGGCACAGAAACACACGTGGATCAACAGAACAAAATGGAAGGAGGGAGGGAGGGGAAGAGAGAGGGGGTTCTGGCAATGACGAAATGGCTTATGCCAAACTAGCCATCTTAGTTATTACAGTGATAAGCCCTAGATATGGTTTAATACAATTCTTGAATACATCAGAGTCTGATAATAACCAGGAATGAAAGAAAGTTCCAGTCTGGAAAGAAGGCACCTACCGGGTGACATCCATATTTACTTGGTATTTCTTTGAAAATCCTCAGCAGTTCAGTGGTGTTCAAGAGAAAATCAACCAGCCAGGAAGTGTGGAGGTTGTCTCCACGGGCTTGCGCAGTAGATAGAAGATATCACCGTTTCTCGAATCCATCTCCCTCCTGACGGCCCCAGTCCTCACACTAGCTCTCCCTTCTGCTCTCATGTCACATGTACTTTGTGACACTTTTGTCACCCTCTATCACTTTCAGATTTCTTCCTCCTACATCACAGCAGTCCCTTTCTAGTTTCATTTTACACACACACACACACACACACACACACACACACACACACTGAAAAATAAATGTTTTAAGTGGAAGGTAGCTGTGCTCACCACTATACCACTGAAGTGGCAGGCTACAGAATGGGAAAAGGTTTTATCAAGTACACAGCCAACAGACAGAGGGCTAATATCCAAAATATATAACAAGCTTTTAAAAAAAAACCAAACAAATGAAAAAGAAAACCAAGATTTTTTTTTTAACCTCATGCCTCATGAGTTCTTTGTGTCTATATTACAGCCTCTAGTTTTGTGTTGTTATGGGATTCCTGTGTGTGTGTGTGTGTGTGTGTGTGTGTGTGTGTGTGTGTGTGAATGTGTGTGAATGTGTGTGTCTGTGCATCTGCATGTGGTTCTCCATGTTTTTTTCTTTAGCTTTCTCCTTCTGTTTGTTGGTTGTTCTAGCCAGTTTTGGTTCTTTTGTTTTTGTCTTATCTTGGTTCACTTCATTACTATTCTTTAGATGCTGCTCTGTTTTCTAAGGAGAGATGTAAAGGGTGTGGATTCTGATGGGAAGAGAGGTAGGGAGGATCTTAGAGGAATTGGGGGAGGGGAAGCCATAATCGAGAGTATATTGTATTTTTTTTTAATCTATTTCCAGCTGGGCAGTGGTGGCACATGCCTTTAATCCCATCTCAGCACTCAGGAGGCAGAGGCAGGTGGATCTCTGAGTTTGAGGCCAGCCTGTTCTACAAAGTAAGTTCCAGGACAGCCAGGACTACACAGAGTAACCCTGTCTCACAATAACAAGCAAACAAACAAACAAACAAAACTCCACTGGATAAACACTTTTAGCAAAGTAGCTGAATACAAAATTAACTTACAAAAATCAGTAGCCCTCCTATACAGAAATGTCAGAGTGAGAAAGAAACCAGGGAAACAACACTTTTCACAATAGCCTCAAATAACATAAAATATTGTAGAGTAACTCTAACCAAGCAAGTGAAAAACTTGTATGATAAAAACTTCAAGTAATTAAAGAAAGAAATTAAAGAAGATATCAGAAGATGGAAAGATGTCCCATGCTCACGGATTGGTAGGTTAATATAGTAAAAATGGCCACCCTACCAAAAGCAATCTACAGATTTAATGCAATCTCCATCAAAATTCCAACACAGTTTTTACAGACCATGGAAGGACAATTCTCAGTTTCATATGAAAACACACACACACACACACACACACACACAAAAACTAGGATAGTTAAAACAATCCTGAATGATAAAAGAACTGGAGGAGGTATCATCACCCCCGATTTCAAGTTGTACTACAGGGGTACAGTAATAAAAACTGTGATGCTGGCACAAAAACAGACATGTTGATCAATAGAATCGAACTGAAGACCCAGGCATAAATCCACACACCTGATATTTGATAAAGGCAGAAATACACATTGGAAAAAAGACAGCATCTTCAACAAATAGTGCTGGTCAAACTGGGTCTGCATATAGAAGAATCCAGGCAGATCCATACTTACCACCCTGCACAAACCTCAACTCTAAATCCATCAAAGACCTCAACATAAAACCAGATACACTGAAGCTGACAGAAGAGAAGCAGCAAATAGCCTTGAACTCATGGGCACAGGCGAAGACTTTTTGAGCAGAACACAGTAATCGCAGGCACCAAAATCAACAGTTAGTAAATGAGACCTCAGGAAACTGAGAAGCTTCTGCACGGCAGAGGACACTGTCATTAGGACAAAGTGGCAGCCTACAGAAAGGGAAAAGAGTTTTACCAACTCCACATCAAATAGAGGGCTAATATCTAAAACATATAAAGAACTCAAGAAACTAGATATCAAGAAAACATCGCAATTAAAATGGGTACAGATCTAAACAGAATTCTCTGTAGTGAAAACTCAAATGGCTGAGAAACACTTAAAAGAAGTGGTCAACATCCTTAGCCATCAGGGAAATGCAAATCAAAACCACTTTGAGACTTCATCTTACACCCATCAAAATGGCTAAAATAAATAAAACAAATTACAACTCGTGCTGGCAAGGATGTTGAGTAAGAAAACACTCATCCATTGCTGGTGGGAGTGCAAACTCATGGAACCACTATGGAAATCAGTACAGCCGTTCCTCAGGAAGATAGGAATCAATCTATCTCAAGATCCAGCTGTACCACTTTTGGGCATATACCCAAAGGACCCTTCATCCTACCACAGAGACATTTGCTCAGCCATATTCATAGCAGCACTATTCATAATAGCCAGAAATTGGAAACAACCTACACGTCCCTCAACAGAAGAATAGATAAAGACAATATGATACATTTACACTGTTGGAGTGTCACTCAGCCATTAAAAAACAGTATCATGAAATTTGCAAGCAAATGGACAGAACTGGAAAAAAAAATCATCCTGAGTGAGGTTTCTCAGACCCAGAAAGACAAATATGGTATGCAGTTGTTTATATGTGAATATTAACTGTTAAGCCAGTGATAACAAAGCTACAATCCATAGAACCACAGAGGTTAGGTAAAGAGTAAGGGACCAGAGGGAACAAACAGATCTCATTAGGAAAGGGAAATAGAACAGATATTTATGGATAGATGGGGGATGTGGAATGGGATCAAGTGGGGAGGGAGAAAGGAGAGAGAGTTGTGGGAAGGAATATGGGGAGAGACAGCTAAGATTAAGGGGCAATTGAGGGGTGGTATGGAAACCTAATACAGTAGAAACTTTCTAAATTATATACATCTATGAACTTGATCTAAATGAAATTACCATACATAGGTTACTGCCATCACCCTTGGGGCCTCCCAAAAAAAGAAGACTCTACATGCTTGAGACACAGAATTTGGAGGAATAGATCTGGATATAACTTGGGAGACACTGAAGACCAGCTCTCAAAGTTTTGGATGGAGCCGTGCAAGCTGCTAATGGTGAAAAGCAATCAGTATTCTTATGCATCTGTAATGCCAATGAGCCGTGACATTGACCAGCATGGCAAGACGTTCTGGAAGGTGAAATAATGGCACTTCTATCCTGGGTATAAGCAACAGCCACCTCACAGTCTACTCAATGTGAGGAAATTCATGTCTGGAACTGTAAATGTGGCCAATTCATTGTGGCTATTTTGGCCATGGACCCCAGAGGAGAGCCTGCTACTGCCACTTTAAACCAGTATAATTCCAAAACTGTATCCTAAGTGCTTATCCTTCTACCTGCAGTGTGTAGCTCTTACCATATGATGACAATTTCATTCTTCTTTATAGCTGGACAAAATTTTGTTCATATGTGTATATATAGATATACACATATATGCATACATAGGTCTATTTATAGATACAGAGGATATAGATATATCAGATTTTCTTTTATTAATCTGTTGGACTTTTAGGTTGACTCCAGAGCTTGGTTATTGTGAATTGTGCTGCAGTAAACGTGGATGTGCACCAATGGTCTTTACACCATTCTCACCTAGATTCCTTTGAGTATATTCCCAAGAATGGTGCACAGATCATATGGTGGTTATATTGTTAGTTTTGTGAGGAACCCTTGCGTTAATTTTCACAGTGGCTGGACTAATTTGCGCTCTCTCTGTAGTGCACAAGGGTTGCCCTTCCCATATTCTCTCCAGTACTTCTTGTTTCCTTAATGGCAGCCATTCTGACTGAGATGAGGTGATGGGTTTTGATTTGCACTTCTCTGATGATGAAAAGATGTTTAACAACTTTTTCATCTGCATATTGGCTATGTGTAATTCATCTTTTGAGCATTGTCTGTTCACTTCATTTACCCATTATTGACTGGATAGTTTGGGTTTGGGGTTTTCAGTATTTCTTAAGTTTATTATGTATTCTAAGTGTTAGTCCTTTGTCAGATGTATAGCTGACTAAGATTTTCTCCCTTCTTTAGGCTCTCTCTTCACTTAGTTAACATTTCTCTCCAATTTTTATCAATCCGTGGTTGCATTTCCTGAGCTACTGATTGCTTTTTTTTCTAGGAAGTTCTTGCCTATGCCTGTATCTTGAAGCGTTTTCTTCAAGATACGTTTTCCTTTAACAGTTCAGGGTTTCTGCTCTTACATTCAGGTATTTAATCATTTCGAATTAATTTGTGTACAGGGTGGGAGATGGGAATCTAATTTCATTCTGTAAATGTGGACATTTTCCCTGTTTCCCCCATATCTGAAGAGCCTCTATTCTATGATGTGTATTTCGTAATCTCCATCAAAACTCAGGTGGCTGTTGCTGTGTGGGCTTGTTTCTGGGTCTATCATTTAATTCCTTTGTTCTTCTGTACCAGCTTTGTGCTGGTAACACGCTCTTTTCTGTTATCACATCTCTACAGTACAATCTGAAACTAGGAATCGCTCTAGCAGCATTCCTTATGTGCAGCATGGAGTCTTTATTATTTCCACATGAATTTTAGGATAGATTTTCCTACTCTGGAAAGCATGTCAGTAGAATTTCCATGAAGTTTGCATCAAATCTGTAGATCACTTTTGGTAATCGAGCTATTTTTGTACTAATTCCGCAAATACTCAAATATGGGAGGTTTTTCCATTTTCTAGTTCCTCCCGTTTTTTTCTTCAATGCTTTAAAGTTTACATTATGGAGGTGCTTTACTTCTTTGGGAAGATTCCTTCCCAGAATGGACTCTCTTTGGTTCTGTCCCACTTTCTAAAGTTTTATTGCCCACTGAAACTTCAGTGCCTCTCCTCAGTCACCCACAACTGAGGGTAGCTTCTCTCCAACCATCTCTGGTTCATTCCCTGGAGATTCTCACAGTCAACACAGGGCCGTTGTCCTCCATCTTCCCTTGAGCTATTTTTTAAATCTTCCTCTTTAACAAGCTGGTTATTCAGGAGCATGTTATTTCATTTCCAAATATTTGTCAGTTTTCCAAAATTCTTCTCATTATTGATTCTTCCTTTCAAACCATTGTGGTCAGGAAAAATACTTGATGTAATTTTAATCCTCTTAAGTGTGTTAAGGCTTATTTTGTGGCAGAACATATGATCTGTCCTAGAGATCATTCGGCATGCACTTGAGAAGAATGTGTGTTCAGCTACTTTCGGATGGAATGTTCTGTATTGTGGCTGTTACATCTATTGTGTCTAAAGCATTTCTCAATTCCGATGTTTTGCTATTCTTTCTAGATAATCTGTTCAGAAAAGTGGTTTGTTGAAGTCTCCCATTGTTATAACAGCCTGTCTCTCCCCTTAGGTTGGTTATTGTCTGCCTTATAGCTTTTGTACTCTGATGGTGAGTGAAAATATATTTGTAATGGTTATATCCTCTTGATGAAGTGACACCGTCTCATCAGATAATTACTTCTCCGTTCTTTATTTACTGTTTTTCTAAAGGTCTATTGTGTAAGTAGATACTTATTAGCACTCCCTGTATGTTCTTGGTTTCTGCTTTTTTCTTTCCCTTTATATCTATAGATACTTCTACTGTCTTCTGGTTTTATTTACAGGTACTATATTTTCCATCCCTCCAAACTTAACTCTATGTGTGTCCTTTAAAGAAAACCATATAATGGCACAGGATATACATTACTGTTCCAAAATATAGGAAAGGGAGCATAGTGAGGAAATACTGGACCAAAGCAAGACTGAAAACCACCTGGACAAACTCCAAACTCTGCATCTCCATGTCTGATGTCAAAACACTCTTCAGATCTCCAACTTCTTTCAGCTTTGTTGACAACACACTTCTTTCTCTTGGGATGGTTTCACTTCCTGTTAGCAGCTTTCCTCAGCAGGTATTCCATGGCTCTGGCATCTCCAACATCTTTGAGTCTCCAAGGCAATCCAGGCTTTGCCTTCACAGCTTCATGCAATGGCCTCTCTGGGCCTCCATTCAGGAACACCCCTGACACATGGTTGGCCTAAGAGACTTTCCTTAGTCACAGAGAAAGATTCCATAACCACTTCTATTCTTGTCTCTAAAGTCAGAATGATGTGGCCAGAGCTGCTAAGTTCTGCTCCTTACTGGGACTGGAACGTGGCCCCCTCATTCAATTACATCTTCATCAGCTTTCTGTTTTCCTTCATTGACTAAGCTTGGCTGTCCTTGAACTTGCTGTGTAGACCAGGCTGGCCTCAAACTCAGAGATCCACCAGTCTCTGCCTCTGGAGTGCTGGGATTAAAGGTGTGCACCACTATATCCGGCTCTGAGGTTTTCTTTAATTGCTTTTCACAAATTGGAAACTTAGCTGGGTGGGATCTTGCCCTGAGGTCAGCACTCCTTTTATTCCATTTCTTAATCTGTTTATCTCCTTGAACATAGGACTTAGCTCCATTCCACTTCTTAGTGCTCCTTTTTTATTTAAATTGTTTTCTTTTCTCAGCTTGCTGCTTTTCACTATAAATCTTTATAAGCACGAACACTAGTAACTACATGACAGAGTCTGTACTCAGCTGTTTTGAGATTTCCTCTGACAGTGGAATTAATCCACATCTCTTCATTTTAACCTCAGGTTGACTCTTTAAACAAGGGCAAAAGCAGCCACTTTATTCACCAAAATATCACAAGAACAATCTCTAGGTGACATACTAAAATTCTCCTCTGAAACCTCTTGAGCCAGCCCCGAACAGTTCAAATCATTCTCAGCACCACTGTCTTCCATGCTCCTACTAGTGTGCCCCATTAAGTAGTACTTAAAGCATTTCACTGTTTTCATAACCCAAAGTCCAAATTCCTCCAAGCAAAAACAGTCAGGCCTATCTAGTTGCTGGTAATAACTTCTGTCTTAGAGTTTCTATCACTGGATCAACTACTTTTTAATGGTTTAGTTACTCAATCACTCTATTTTTTAGATTTATTTTATGCTTCATGCGATTAATATAAAGGCTTTATCAGCTTTGGGGCTCCGTTTTGCTCTCTTGTATGGTGGTTTTAATGATGAATGACTCTTTCCACTTTTGTTATCTGGGAAAGTTTGGTTCATCATCCCTTCAGTTATGAAGGGTGACTTTTAATAGTGACATTCTTGGCTGGCTATTTTATTCATTCAACATTTTAAATATATTATCCCATTCTGCCCTGGCCTTTAAGGGTCCTTCTGAGAAATTTGATGCTAGACTAACAACTTGGGCTGTCTTAGGGGGTCACCTGCTCCTTCTCTCCTGGTGTCTTCAGGTCCCTCTCTTTGTCCTCAGTTGTAGAAAATTTGCCTTGGTGTAGGTTTCTTTAGATTGAATCTGATTACTTTCCTCAGATTTATGGATTTTTCCTGCTAAGTATTTTATAAATATTTTATGACTTTGTGTGTATGTACGTATGTATGTATGTATGTATGTATGTACGTGTGTATGTGTGCTGTGTATTTTATAAATATTTTATGACTTTGTGTGTATGTGTGTATGTATGCATGTATATATGTATGTATGTATATATGTATGTGTATATGTGTGCTGTGTATTTTATAAATATTTTATGACTTTGTGTGTATGTATGTATGTATGTATGTATGTATATATGTATGTGTGTATGTGTGCTGTGTGCTTGCCATGCCTACAGAGGCCAGAAGACGACATCAAATCCCCTGGAACTGGAGTAACATAGAGCTGTGAGCCACCATGTAGCTTGGAACTGAACCCAGGTCCTCTGCAAGAGCAGACAGTACTCTTAATCACTGAGCCATCTCTCCAGCCCCTCGGTGACTACATCTTTAAATAATAAGTTTAATTTAATTTCTGTAACTTAAATACTAGCTTTCTTGATGTTATATAAACCCCACAAACTTAATTCCTCTTCATTATTTTTAATTAATAATTCATCTTCTGATGAATTTGAGTTGTTATTGATCGTGCTCAATCAGTTATGTGGTTATGCTTTTAATTGCATTTTTTCCCATTCTAGTTACTATATTCTTCATTGCTGAACTCTTATGTTTTAAACTTTTTTATTTCAATCTCTATTAAAATTTCCATTTCTCGTTAGCATACTGTTTTCTTGTTTTATCTCATTGTTTCTCTGTGTTATCTTGAAGTTTTCTGAGTTCCATGATTAATTACTTGGAATTCTTTGTCAAGCAGTTTGTAGATCTCCATTTGGGGAGGGGACAGCCATTGTTTTGTGGGGTACTTTTGGTAAGATAGGAGATGTTTTCTAGACAGAATCTTGCCAAGTAGCTCAGGTTAGCTTCAAACTTGTGTTGATCCTCCTGATTCAGCCTCCCAAGAGCTGGGATCCCAGGGGTGTATCACAATGTGTTTTTCAGTGGTGTGCATCCCATTGCTTTTTCTTGTTGTGTTGCTCTAGACTGATATTCGCACAGATGTGGAAGCAGCCACTTCTTTACGGATTGGTTGTGGTTACTTTTTTTTTGGTTGTGAGCTTAGCCTTTAATGGCTGAGCCATCTCTCCAACCCTTGATTACTTTTTTTTGTTTCCTATTGTTTTTTGTTTGCTTGTTTGTTTTCTTGGGTGCTGGGGGTGGAGCCCAGTATCTTAATACGTGCTAAGAGAGCACCTTACCGCTGAGCTGTTTCCAGCCCCGTGGGATGGTTTTGATAGGAAAGGGGCTTCTCTTGTGAGTGAGTACAAAGGGGGTCTAACTGTGCAGTAAGAGTTCAGCACAGACTCTCTGAAGCTGTCCGCTGAGTTTGACGTTGATGAAGATCATAGGAATCCCACGTGGTAAAGGCATCTTTGGGGATGAAAACTGCTAAAACAAAGACCCAGTGATTTTTTTTTTTCTGTCTCTCACCAGGGCAGTTGTGGCTGAGGTAATATTTCTTTTATTTTTAAATTAATAAACATTGATTGTTTGATAATTTTACCCATGCATACATTGTGTTTTGATCAAATCCACCCCATTCCTTCTCCTCCAATCTACTCCCTCTACCACTTTTCCTCACACCTTTTTGGAAAAGCCTCACTGAGCTCACTTCCTGTTGCCTGTGTAGGGCACAGAGTCATCTACGAGGGAACACAGGTTCAGAACCAGCCACCAGAACACAAGTAGCCTCAGGAGGCCACATCTCTGAGGAAAACTACTTCTTCTCTCTTAGTGGCCATAAATTGCCAATAGCTTTTCAGTGAGTGTCTGTCCCTTACCTCTAGGCTTTAAGAACTCCCGAATAAAGCTCTCACATACCTCTTTCCCAAGGAGATTAAATTTTAGTCCTCCAGATGCCCAGCCTACAGATGCCTTTCCAGAACCCACACAGGTTTCCTGAGATGGACAAGGGAGATGCAAGCAGGCTGGGAGCTTTTCTGCCTTGCCTAGACTTTGCCCAGGAGACGGGATGAGGAGTGATCTAGAGTGGTGGGCTGAGACAATACTCAATCATAAGAGTCAAACTGCTCAGACTCGCTTCCCATCTTTCTCACAGGAGCTTTCAAATATTGCACTCTGCAGGCCTGTGCCTGATGCACTCCATGTGTAGGTAGGAGACTGACATTCAGGGGTTGCTGCCGGTGGTACGGATAGCAGCAGGGGGTATTCACAAATGGGCCAACAGCCTTTCTGAGCTGCTCTGCTGCTCTGAGGAAGGGGAAGAAACAGCAGCTGCAGATTATGCTGGGTGTGGGGGTCAAAGAGTGTGGTGAGGAGAGGGATGATGACATCATCTCCTAAGCAAGAAGGACAGTGACGCCATCTCCTAAGCAAACCCTCAAAGCAACCGTGGCTGAGGAGGAAGATGACGTTCTGTGGTTCTCCCCCACCCACACACACATCTGAGAGGATGGGCATAGGTACAAAAGGCGGACACCTTGGGCTAGGCAGACTCTACCATGACAGTAAGAGCTGAGTCAGTCTGCAAATGTTGAAGAACAGCAGCTTGGAAGGTAGGGACAGAGACAAAGACGCTAAGGTGTGGAAGAGACACAGAGGTGTGGATGAGCCTGCTGTATGGGCAAGCACCTCATTGGGACTTGGGAATAAACTACAGGCCAAAATGGGTGCAAAGAGGTCTCAGCGGAACCTGTGGTTCCTTGGGCTTGTGGTTTCATCCCTGCCAGTCTTGGCATAAGTGAATGTGTACCCCCAGTGTCTCCCCAGCCCTGCCCCAGCTCAGCTTATTTAGGGGAGGCAGTACTGAGTCCTCACAGCCCCTGATTGTCTCCATTGACTGTCAAGAGGAAGTGGCCTCAGATGACCCACAGTAGCTCCCCTGATAGCTGAGACTCCAGGGAGAATCACTGGACAGCAAGCCAGAGCCATCTGGGGACGATGGGCCCAAAGCCCAGGACAGTGTGGGTGGCGTGTGATGGAGATTCCAGTCCTGGGAAGCCATCAGTCCCACCTGAGGTCACTTACACCACCTGGCTGTGCCCCAAGGTCAGGCCACCCACCTCCTGATGCAGCCAGACCACAAACCAAGACACCATGTGCGTGCTTACAGCCCACATCCCATCTGTGCATCCAGAAGCCACGAGAACATTGCTCCCAATAGGGATTTAGCATTCTCCATGCCATGGATGAGGAGGGCCATGTTCCACTGCCCCCTCTCCCCCGCCGTGTGCCCAGAGCCCCTTCTCTGACTGCAGCTCTGCTCAAACCTGGTGCTTCTCTCCAACTGCCTGTCTCTGCAGGGGCCCCTGAGGCTCCTGAGCCCTCATTATGCAGAATGTAATGTGACTTAGCCTCAGAGAATGCAGCTGCCTGATCATGGCCTTGTGTGTGCCTCAGTTTCTCCACCTGGAAGGTGAGGTTGGTCAATCATGGGACACTGGGAGAGTAAGGAGGGGATCATGTGATAGGTCTGTAGCTCATGGTTGCTGGTTTCCTGGAATTTTATATGCAGAGTCAATGACATCTGGAGCCCCTAGCTTTGTGTTCTCCCATCCTGGGCAGCTGGCACATGCTGGTACCCAGATTGTCTCAGAAATCTAAACATATTTTTAATACCCATAAACCCATTTGCAGTATGGGGCATACAAACCCATATGTTTCTGATTTGTTCGCGTCCTAATGACCCTGTCTTAACTTGGGTATTACTGCAAAGCTCTAATCTCCTGTATGACTAGGGAGTTAGGATTCAGTCTTTTATAGAAGGAACATATTTAAGCCAAAATGCTTCCCAGAGGCTTGGGCAACTTAGCAGTACCAAGTGAAGGGTGTCCGGGGTCAGTCTATCAGGGAATTAGCAGTGGTCACCAGTTGTGCACAGAAGGGCATGTGGACCCCATGGACAGCAGGGGGAACTGGGGCAGGAATGCAGAATGGGGCTGGAATTATGGATTCTCCAGGGGATCAGAGGGAGTGGGTGCAGCCATTTCATGAGCATGGGAGTATCTGAGTAAGGATAGCCTGGTAGAAGGTAGACCCAGGTAATGGGGTCAGATTCACTGGGGAGTTCCAACTCTGTATTCCCAGCCCAGTGAGACCTCAGATTTCCCTCCCGGCACTGTGTGTGTGTGTCTTATGTACATGTTTGTGTGGGTATGTATACATGTGTATATGGGTGGATTGCACATGTGTGTGGAGGCTAGACAGCCAGTGTCTTCCTTACTCTCTCCATTTTATTTTTGAGATGGAGGTCTTCCACTAACCCTGAAGCTCATCAGTGCGGCTAGGCTGTCTGGCCAATCAGCTCCACAGATCAACTTTCCCACTCCCCTCAGTGCTGCTGTCAGACTGATCACTGTGCTCAGGTGTTCATTTTTTCATTTGCTTGTTTTTTAACATGGACGCTGAATAACAGAAACCTACTCACTAAGCCATCCCCCTGCCTCAGATCTCAGCCATCCCCCAGCCTCAGATCTGCAGTCATTCCTTAGCCCTGGAGTGTGTGTGTGTATGTGTGTCCATGTGCATGTGCGTGTGTGTGCGTATGTGTGATATAGATGACCCATTTGTGGCTCAGCACTCTACTGACACATTATCTGTAATTTGACCATCAATAACTACACAAAGAAACTCCATGGATGAGATCTGACAGCAACACTAATCTATGAGTAGAGAGAGATAGATTAAGAGTGCAATTTGATACTATGTCCATTTAGCAGAATAATAATAGTAGGCTCGCTTCTGGGGCCTGTGAGCTCCCCAACCACTGGATCTTGGTCAGGTTTGCAGTGCCAGGCATGTGTTTCCTCCTATGAGGCAGCCTTTAAATCCTATCAGAAAGCAATTGGATACCCCATACATACATACCACAATTGTATCCATGGGCGTAACTTGCCACTATGGTCATTATTATAGTTCACAGGGCTCACAGCTGATAAGGCTGTTGACTGTCATTATTGCAACCCCACCCCCACCCCAAGAAGCCCCAAGAAGCCTGCACAGCATCTTCTGGTACTATGAAAGCTAACCAGTAGAGAGGAGGGTTCCTGGTAAGCACTGACTTGATTTTTTCATGTCTTGTGACTAGCCTGTGTGTGTCTTCAGCAACAGGGTCTTACCATCAAGTTCAGGTGGGCAACTAAGAGCAATGTCAATAGCCTGTATTGTTCTGAAGGTCTGTGGAGAAAATCAGTTATGCTTATATATAACAATAACAAATTATCTGAAAAAGAAATTAAGAAGACAATCAATCTCACTTGCAGTCCCTAAACCTACTCAGGAGAATATTTAACCAAGGAGATGACAGATGTATGTACTGAACCCTGTCGATCATTGATGAAAGAAACACAGCAAGACACCAATAAATGGAAAGATAGCATGTGGTAACTTTTCATGATTGGGAGAACTGATGTTGTTAAAATATCTAAATTACTCAGTGATCTGCAGATCAATGCAATTCTTATCACAATTCTGATGTCATTTTTCATGGAACTAAGAAAAAAATGAGATTCTTATTGAATAATAAAAGTCTCCAAATAGCCACAGCAACCTTGATCAAAAAGAAAAAAGCTAGAGGACCACAACACCTGAATTAAAAATCTATTAGCGAGAGTTGATCTGAATATTATGATGTTGACACTCAAACAGACACTTGGATCAACGCAACAGCATAGAGCATCCAAGAGTAAATCCACACATCTCTATGGCACAAGCACACACTGGGCAAAGGACAGTGTCTTGAATAAGTCATGCTGGGCAAACTAGATAAGTATCCACATTCAGTCCATAAAACTGAACCGTTCTGTCTCACCATATACAAAGATCAACCCCCAAACATTAAAGTGTCCTACATAAGACCCCAAACTGTACAACTACTGGAGGAAAACAAAGGGGGAAGAGTTTTCATGACGCTGAGACATTGGCCTTGGCCTTTCATAGTTTAAAACATTGCTTTTCAGATAAGGTCTCACTATGTTATCTTGGCTGGAACTCACTATGAGGACCAGGCTAGCCTTGAAGACAGAGATCCACCTGCTTCTACCTTTCAAGTGCTGGAATTGAAGAAGTATGCCACCACACCCAGCTCCTTGAAAAAATTATTATATTATATTATATTATCTCCAAAAGCAAAGAGGAAAAAATGTACAAGTATTGTTACATCGTGCAAAAGCGCTTCTCAGTTCCAAAGGAAGCAAACTGAAAGAAAACGCGCCAAGCCATACATCATAAGGTTAATATCCAAAGTACACAAGGAATTCAAACAATTCAACAACAAGAAAATAAAACCCTAATTATAGAATGAGCAAAGACTCCCCCACAAAGAGCCATTTTTTCTTTAAGTTTTTTTATTTATTCTTTAGTAATTTCATACATGCATGCCATGTGTAAGGTCATACCCCCACCCCACTTCCTGCTTTCCTTCTCCAACTCCCCCAGGACCTCCCCTCCACATTTCCCTCCCGACTTCATGTCTTCTATGCTTTTTTTTATAACCCACTGAATTCAGTTAATGATGCCCACTGGATTATGTTAATGATGCCCACTGGAGCATGGGCCACCTTTAAAGAAAAGGGACTCTTCCTCCCACAGCGGTCATCAAATGTCAATAGCCCCTCAGTTGGGGTGGGCCCCCTAAGTCCCTTGCTGTGCTGGAGTGTTGACTGGCTTGATCTTGCACTGGCTTTGTTTGTCAACCACAGCTTCTTCATTATTGAACCTTTGTCCATTAAATAGGTAAGACTCCTCAGTAAGATACAATGGCAACCACTCTTAATTCACTTCCATGACTGGTTATGTTTTCATCCATACAGCTCTCTGAGGCTAGTCTAATCCATGTTAATACAGAGAGAAGGCTGCTTGGACTGACATCTTCAGTGAGGGGTGCTTCTATAACAGGAGTAGGGAGACTGTAAAGAGCTGAATGGCGATCAAAACAGAAGGAAGCCAGCTGTCAGTAAAAGACTGGAAGCCCTTCTTCACCTGGGCTTCATCTAAGGAACAGAGCATGATCCAGTTCTGTGTAGCTATTTTATAGAAGGTCTTAAACCTCCTGGTGGGAGCTTTGGGGGCTCTTTCCTCACTTGCCCACTCCTAATTCTGGAGAGTGCTTTTCCTTTCTTAATAAGCCATTTCTAATTCTTTTTTCCCATTTATTGAAAGTAGATTTTTCCCCCCTCATATATCCTGATGACAGTTTTCTCTCCCTATACTCCTCCCAGTTCCTCCCCACCTTCTGTCCCATCTGGATCCACTCCCTCTCTCTGATTAGAAAACAATCAGGCCATCTCAGCCCCAGCAGTTGGTCAGTAGGTAAGAGTACTGTGGGTAGGCCCTTACACCACCACTGCCACCCATTGGACTCTGTAACCTACAAGATCCACTCTGCCACCCAAACCCACCAAACCCATCATCCTTCTGGTCAACCATCCCCCACAACATCAGCAGCCCCTAGAGGCACAAGCACCACCTGCACCGATTGGTAGAAGAGCAGCCTCCCCATGAACAGTCCTCTCCAGCAACATCAGCAGACCCTATAAGCACAGGCACCATCCACACCAGCTAGAAGAACAGATACAGGCAAAACCTACACCAGTTGGAAGAACAGACTCTATAGGTACAGGAACAACCCACTGCAGTCGGAATAAGACCCCATAGGCACAAGGAAATCCCACACCAGCCAGAAGAACTGGATAATACACTGGATCTAGGCATCCAAACCCCCACAAACCTCAGCTGAGACAACCCTACTTAAACAGACAACCAGCCAATCACCAGAACCCTTGGCCATTCAGGCCAAAAGACAATATAGGAACAAAAGACCCATCCAACAAAGACATCACAAAAATCAACACCTGTACCTATAATTATGCCAAACCCAGGTAGGTAAATGGCAGTGTAAGAACACATTCAACAACATAAAGAGCAATATGGCACCACCAGAAATAATGGTTCTAAAACAGCAAGACCTGAACATCCCAACACAGATGAAACAGAAGAAAATGACCTTAAAAATAACTTTATAAAGATGATAGAGACCCTTAAAGAGGAAGTAAAAAAAATTCCCTAAAAGAAATGAGGAAAAGACAAAAAAAAGAATGAAAGAAATAAAAAAAAAATCAACCTAGATGCCCCTCAACTAAAGAATGGATAAAGAAAATGTGGCACATATACACAATGGAGTACTACTCAGCAATAAACAACAATGATATGATGAAATTTACAGGCAAATGGATCAAACTAGAAAATATCCTGGGTGAGGTAACCCAGACTCAGAAGGACAAACATAGTATGTACTCACTCATAAGTGGATTCTAGATGTGAGGGAAGGGATGGCCAGACTGCAACCCACAGCTCCAGGGAGTCCAGCTAATAGGGAAAGACCCTGGGAGGGACACATGAATGGCCCAGTGAAGGAGAAGTAGATAAGATCTATATGAGTGGACTGGGAGTGGGGAGGGGAAGGCGGAGGGCGAGGAGTGGGGATGAGAACATAGGGAAATGGGAGAGTCAAGCTGGAACAGGGACAGAGTGACAGGGCAGGGAGGGAGATACCATGATAGATGAGGACATCATGGGAATAGGAAGAGGCAGGGTGCCGGGGAGGCTTTCAGGAATCCACAAGGATGACCCCACCTGGGAGTGCTGGCAGTGGTCTAGAGGGTGCCTGGACTTCTACTCTGGTGACAGGACTAGTGAATACCCTAACTGCCATCATAGAGCCTTTGTCCAGTAACTAATGGAGGCAGATGCAGGGATCCACGGCCAGGCACCAGGCTGAGCTCCGGGAATCCAATTGATGAGAGAGAGGAGGGATTCTGCAGGTGGGGGACACTGAGATCACAATGGAAAGATGTGCAGTGATAGCCCATGAACTGTAGACTAGTGGCTGTGGAACTCCCATGGGACTGGACTAGGCCCTCTAGATACAGAAGGCAGTTGTTCGGCTCGAACTGTTTGGGGGGCACAGGGGGATTGGGATCTGTCCATGGTGCATGGGCAGGCTTTTGGGAGCCCAGTGCTGGTGGTGTGACGCCTTATGCAGCCTTGGTGCAGTGGGGAGGGGCTTGGACCTGCCTAGGCTCAGTGTGCTGGGCTCTGCTGACTCCCCATGGGAGACCTTGATTTGGGGGATGTGGGGATGTGGGGTGGCTTGGGAGGGAGGGCTGGAGGGTGGGAGGGGGAGGAGATGAGATCTGTGGGTGATATGTAGAATGAGTAGAAAATTTCTTAATAAAGAAAAATGAAAAAAAAAAAGAAATAAAAAAATCTCTCCAAGAAAGCAAAAAAACAAAACAAAACAAAATCTAACTGGTGAAGGAAACAGTTTAAGACTTGAAGACTGAAATAGAGGCAATAAAGAAAAGAAAAGAAAAGAAAACACAAGCTGAGGGAATTCTGGAAATGGAAAATCTTGGTAAATGAACAGGAACTACAGATGCAATTATAAGCACCAGAATACAAGAGATGGAAGAGAGAATCTCAGGCATCGAAGATATGATAGAGGAAATAGATTCATCAGTCAAAGAAAATGTTAAATCCAACAAATTCTTAACATAAAACATCCAGGAAATCTGGGACACCATGACAAAACCAAACCTAAGAATAATAGGGATAGAAGAAGGAGAATTCCAGCTCAAAGACACAGAAAATATATTCAACAAAATCATAGAAAAAAATTTTCTCAACCTACAAAAGGAAATGCCTATGAAAATACAAGAAGTTTACAGAAAACCAAATAAATGGGACAAAAAAAGTCCCCTCACCAAATAATAATCAAAACATTAAACATATAGAATAAAGAAAGAATATTAAGAGCTGCAAAGGAAAAAGACCAAGTAACATATAAAGGCAGACCTATCAGAATTACACTCGACTTCTCAATGGAGACTCTGAAAGCCAGAAGGTCCTGGACAGATGTTTTGCAGACACTAAGAGACCACGGATGCCAGCCCAGACTACTATACCCAGCAAAACTTTCAATCACTATAGACAGAGAAAACAAGATACTCCAAGACAAAGCCAGATTTAAACAATAACTATCCACAAATCAGGCCTACAGAAAGTACTAGAAGGAAAACTCCAACCCAAGGAAGTTAGCTGCACCCATGAAAACACAGGCAGTAGATAATCTCACACTAGCAAATCCTAAAAAATTAGCAATCACTGGTCATTGATATCTCTTAATATCCATGGACTCAATTTGCCATAAAAAGACACAGGCTAACAGAATGGATACGAAAATAGGATCCATCCTGCATACAAGAAACACACCTCAACTCCAAAGACAGACATTACCTCAGAATAAAGGGTTGGGAAAGGATTTTCCAATTAAATGGACCTAAGAAACAAGCTGGTATAGCAATCCTAATATCTAACAAAATAGTCTTCAAACTAAAATTAATCAAAAGAGATGGAGAAGGACATTTCATATTTATCAAAGGAAAAATCCACCAAGATGAAGTCTCAATTCTGAACATTTATGCCCCAAATACGAGGGCACCCATATTTGTAAAAGAAACATTAATAAAGCTTAAATCACACATCAAACCCCACACACTAATAGTGGGAGACTTCAACATCCCATTCTCACCACTGGATAGGTCTGCTAGACAGAAACTTAACAGAGAAATAAGGGAACTAACAGATATTATGACTTAAATGGACTTAACAGACATCTATAGAACATTTCACCCAAATACAAAAAAATATACCTTCTTCTCAGCACCTCATGGAACCTTCTCTAAAATTGACCACATACTCAGTCACAAAGCAAATCTCAACAGATAAAAAAAAAAAACAAAAAAAAACTGGAATAACCCCCCTGTATCTTATGGGATCACCATGGCTTAAAATTAGAATTCAACAACACCACAAATTACAGAAAGCCTACAAACTTATGGAAACTGAACAATGCCCAACTAAATCACCACTGGGTCAAGGAAGAAATAAAGAAAGAAATTAAAGACTTCCTAGAATTCAATGAAAGTGAATGCACAACATAAACAAACTTATGGGACATTATGAAAGCAATGCTAAGAGGAAAGTTCATAGCACTAAGTGCCCACACAAAAAATTTGGAGAAATCTCACACTACTAACTTAACAGCACACCTGAAAGCTCTAGAACAAAAAGAAGCAAACTCACCCAGGAGGAGTAGTCGACAGGAAATAAACTGAGGGCTGAAGCCAATCAAATAGAAACAAAGAGACCAATACAAAAAAAATTAATGAAACAAAGAGTTGGTTCTTTGAGAAAATCAACAAGATAGACAAACCCTTATCCAAACTAAACAAAAGGCAGAGATAATATTCAAATCAACAAAATCAGAAATGAAAAGGACATAACAACAGACACTGAGGAAATCCAGATAATCATTAGGTCATACTTCAAAAACCTGTACTCCACAAAATTGGAAAATCTAAAACAAATGGACAATTTTCTGAATAGGTACCACATATCAAAATTAAATTAAGACCAGATAAACAATTTAAATAGACCTATAACCTCTAAGGAAATAGAAACAGTCATTAAAAGTCTCCCAATCAAAAATAGCTCAGGGCCAGATGGTTTCATGGCAGAATTCTGTCAGAATTTCAAAGAGCTAGTTCCAATACTCTTCAAATTGTTCCACACAAGAGAGACAGAAGGAACATTACCAAACTCTTTTTATGAGGCTACAGTTACCCTGATACCCAAACCACACAAAGATGCAACAAAGAAAGAGAATTACAGACCAATCTTCCTCATGAGTATTAATGCAAAAATACTCAATAAAATACTGGCAAACTAAATCCAAAAAAACATCCACCATGATCAAGTAGGCTTCATCCTAGAGATGCAGGGATGGTTCAACATATGAAAATCTGTCAATGTAGTTCAGCATATAAACACACTGAAAGGAAAAAAAAATGATCATCTCATTAGAAGCTGAAAAAGCCTTTGACAAAACCCAACACCCCTTCATGATAAAGGTCTTGGAGAGTTCAGGAATACAAGGAACATATCTAAACATAATAAAAGCAATATACAGCAAGCTGAGGACAGTCAGCATGAAATTAAATGGAGAGAAACTCAAAGTGATTCCACTAAAATCAGGAACAAGACAAGTCTGTCCTCTCTTTCCATATCTATTCAATATAATACTCAAAGTTCTAGCTAGAGCAATAAGGCAACAAAAGGAGATCAAGGGGATACAAATTGGAAAGGAAGAAGTCAAACTTTCACTATTTGCAGATGATATGATAGTATGCATAAGTAACCCCAAAATTCTACCAGGGAACTCCTACAGGCCATAAACACCTTCAGTTAATGTGGCAGGATACAAGATTAACTAAAATATATATATATATATATATATATATATATATATATATATATTCAGTAGCCCTCCTATATACAAATGATAAATGGGCTGAGAAAGAAATCAGAGAAACAACATCCTTTACAATAGCCATAAATAATATAAAATACCTTGGGGTAACACTAACTAAACAAGTAAAGGACCTGTATGATAAGAACTTAAATCTCTGAAGAAAGAAATTGAAGAAGATAGCAGAAAATGGAAAGATCTCCCATGCTCATGGATAGGTGGAATTAACATAGTAAAAATGGCAATCTTACCAAAAGCAATCTACAGATTCAATGCAACCCCCATCAAAATCCCAACACAATTCTTCACAGACTTTGAAAGAACAATACTCAACTTCATATGGAAAAACAAAAAACCCAGGATAGCTAAAAGAATAAAGCAACCTTTGGAGGTATCACCATCCCTAACTTCAAGCTCTACTATAGAGCTATAGTAATAAAAACAGCTTGGTATTGGCATAAAAACCAACATATGGACCAATGGAATCCAATTGAAGACCCTGACATTAATCCACACACCTATGAACACCTGATTTTTGACAAAGAAGCCAAAACTATACAATGGAAAAAAGAAAGCATCTTCAACAAATGGTGCTGGCATAACTGGATGTTGACATGTAGAAGAATGCAAATAGATCCATATCTATTGCCATGCACAAAACTCAAGTCCAAGTGGATCAAAAATCTCAACATAAATCTAGCTACACTGAACCTGATAGAAGAGAAAGTGGGAAGTAGCCTTGAATTCATTGGCACAGGAGATCACTTCCTGAATATAATGCCAGTAGCACAGACACTGAGATCCACAATTAATAAATGGGACTTCCTGAAACTGAAAAGCTTCTGTAAGGCAAAGGTCATGGTCAATAAGACAAAACAGCAGCTTACAGAATGAAAAAAGATCTTCACCAACCCCATATCTGACAGAATGTTGGTCTCCAAAATATATAAAGAATTCGAGAAACTAGACACCAAAAAAACCAAATAATCCAATTTTTAAAAAATGGGGTACAGATCTAAACAGAGAATTCTCAACAGAAGAATTTCAAATGGCTGAAAGACATTTAAGGAGTTGCTCAACATCTTTAGCCATGAGGGAAATGCAAATCAAAACAACTCTGAGATACCATCTTATACCTGACAGAATGGCTAAGATAAAAAACACCAATGACAGCTTACGTTAGAGAGGATGTGGAGTAAGGGGAATGTAGTTGAAGTTTTACTGGGTCCACCCAGCTCCTGCAACCACTCAGACCCAAGTAAACACACAGAGACTTATATTACTTATAAACTGTATGGCAATGGCAGGCTTCTTGTTATCTAGTTCTTATATCTTTTTTTTTTTTTTTTTTTTTGTTTTTTCGAGACAGGGTTTCTCTGTGTAGCTTTGCACCTGTCCTGGAACTCACTTGGTAGCCCAGGCTGGCCTCGAACTCGCAGAGATCCGCCTGGCTCTGCCTCCCGAGTGCTGGGATTAAAGACGTGCGCCACCACCGCCCGGCTAGTTCTTATATCTTAAATTAACCCATTTCTATTAATCTATAAGTTGCCATGAGGCTTGTGGCTTAAAGGTACTTTACATCTTGCATCTCATGGCAGTGGCAGCTGGTAGCGTCTCCTGACTCAGCCTTCCCTTCCCAGAATTCTTCTCTCTCTTTATCCCGCCTATACTATACTTCCTGCCTGGCTACTGGCCAATGATCATTTTTTTTTATCTGTCAATCAGAGCAACATGTTCACAGCATACAGAAAGACATCCCCAGCAGGGGAATACTCCTCCACTGCTGGTGGGAATGCAATCATGTACAGACACTTTGGAAACCAGTATGGCAGTTTCTCAGAAAATTGGCAACTAATCTACCTCAAAACCTAGCAACACCACTCTTGGGCATATACCCAAAAGATGCTCGACCATACCACATGGACACTTGCTCAACTATATTCATAGCAGCATTTTTCATAATAGCTAGGACCTGGAAACAACCTAGTTGCCTTTCAACCAAAGATGGATAAAGAAAATTTGGTATATTTGCACAATGGAGTATTGCTCAGCTGTAAAATAACAATGACTTCATGAAATTTGTAGGCAAATAGATGGAACTAGAAAAAAAGTCATCCTGAGTGAGCTAACCCAGACTCAGACACAGAAAGACAAACATGGTAGGTACTCACTCATAAGTGGATATTAGATGTAAAGCAAAGGATAACTAGTCCACAATCCACAGCCCCAGAGAAGCTAGGTACCAAGGAGGACTCTAAGAGTGATACATGGTTCTCCCTGGGAAGGGAAAATAGAAGAGATCTCCTGGGTAAACTGGGGCCAAGGGGAGGAGGTAGAGGGGAGATGATGGGGGATGGGAACATGAGGGATTGGAATGGTCAAATTGGGAGAGGGAAGGAAAGGGAGAGCAATGAAAGAGATGTCTTGATAGAGGGGGCCTTTGTGAGGTTAGGGAGAAACCTGGTGTCAGGGAAACTCCCAGGAATCCACAAGGATGATCCCAGGTACGACTCCTAGCAATAGTGGAAAGGGTGCCTGAACTGGCCTTCCTCTGTAATCAGAGTGGTGACTACTCTAACTGTCATCATAGAGCATTCATCTGGTAACTGATGGAGGCAGATCTACAGCCAAGCACCTGGACAAGCTCAGAGAGACCAGTCGAAGAGAGGGAGGAGGGATTGTATGAGTGAGGGGAGTTGAGATCATAATGGGGAAACTCACTGAGTCGGCTGACATGAGCTTGTGGGAGCTCAGGGACTCTGGGTTGACAGCTGTGGAGCCTACATGGGACCAACCTAGGCCCTCTGCAAGTGGGTGACAGTTGTGTGGCTTGGTCTGTTTGTGGGGCCCTTAGCAGTGGGACCAGGATCTGTCCTTGGTGCATGGGCTGGCTATTTGAAGCCTATTCCCTTGCTAGGCCTTGATGCAGGGGGGAGGAGCTTGATACTGCTTCAGATTGGTATGTCATGCTTTGTTGACTCCCGTGGGAGGCCTTGCCCTTTCTGGGGAGTAGATGGGGGGTGATGGAGGGGAGGTGGGGGGAGAGAAAGGGAGGAAGGGAGAGAGGGGAAACTGTGGTTGGATAAATAGAATAAATAAGATAAATAGAAAGATTTGATAAAGGAAAAAAAGAAAATAAACAGGGTTCTAAGGGATAATAATATAATTAATATAATACAATATGATAAAACAAAACTAATACATTGGCATTGGACAAAATAAACAGAAGAAAAAGAACCCAAGAGAAGGCACAAGAAACAGAGTCCCTCTCATTTGCACATTCAGGAATCCCATAAAAACACTAAGCTGGAAGCCATAATATATATACAAAGGACCTGGTGTAGACCCGTGCAGGCTCTGTGCATGTCCTTCATATGAGCTTGAGCTTTGATCATGCTGAATTAGAGAGCCTTGTTTCCTTGGTGTCCTCCATCCCTCTGGCTCTTACATTCTTTCTGCCTCTTCTTCTGCAGGGTTCCCTGAGCCCTGAGGGGAGGAATTTGATGGAGACATCCTGTTTAGAGCCAAGTGTCCCAAGGTCCAAAAGAGACATTTTAAAAGGGACATCAAGATGACCAACATGAGGGACAAGCACGTTGAAGTCACTGTAGATACCACTTCATGCCCTAGGATGGCTACTGTCAAAAAGGTGGGAGTGCTGACAAGTGCTGGTGGGCACAATGGAGAAAAGAGAAATCCTCACATGCAGGTTGGAGTCTAAGTTAGTGCAGCAACTTGGAAAATAGTATAATGGGTCCTTGCTACTGTCTGACTCAGCTATCCCACCAGAACAGACATGAAACACATTTAAAGCAGCACAGAGCAGCATTGTTCACACTATGGATGCAGACACACCTGTGGTACCTAGACACAGTGGAATGTTATTCAAACTCTGAAGGGAATGGGATTCAGTCACTCATAACAAGAAGGGTGAGCCTACAGGAAGCCAGAAACCGCGGGATCTTGCTAATGTGGCATTTAAAACATTAACTTCAGAGTCAGGGCTACAGTTCAGGGGGTAATACTTGCTGGACAAGCGTGAGGACCAGAGTCTGGATCTCCAGCACCCGTATAAAAGCCGGCTGTTGTGCTGTAGCTGTTACCCCAGTGCTGGGGGCTGGGGACAGGTGGATCCTGGGGGTTCACTGGCCAGCTGGCATATCAGAAATGGCAACCTTCAGGTTAAGTGAGCGATCGTGTATCAAAAATAAGGTGACAGGGATACAGGAAGCTACCAGGAATCATCTGATTTCCACACGGGAGCATACTCATACAAACATACAACATACACACACACACACAACACACACACACACAACACACACACAACACACACACACAACACACACACATACACACACACAACACACACACATACACACACACACACACGCAACACACACACATACACACAGTACATTCACATACAAAACACAAACACATACATACGGCACACACATTAAATAGATAGATACACAAATAAATAAGTACACATTAAACTCTTAGAAGTAGCAAATAGAATGATGTTGCCAGGGCTGCAGGGAACACAGAGGCAAGGAATGGAATGATGTGGGTCCAGGGTACCCAGCTTTGGCTGGACAGTGGGACAGGGTTCTAGAGAGCCACAGCACGTGAGAACAGTAATATTTCTAAATTACTACATGAATAGCGTTTCAGTGTTCTCGCTCTTAAAGAGGAAGCGTGTGAGGAAGTGTGTGAGGTGATGGCTGTGTTGGTTTTGTCACTTAAGCACTTAGATACTAAGATGACATTATATTCCATAAACGCATTTGATGTTTGTCAATTAAAGAGAGTTAACTAAACTCGTTAGAGTGCTGGGGCGGGCACAGGCAAAATGGCTTTGTTCTGGTGTATCCCTTGTTTTCCTGATCTGCAGTGTTTAGTTTCTCTGCAAGGAACATAGATAGCACTTGGCTCTGTCTTGTGGAGAACGGTCATAGATGCCAGCTTCCCTGATCCCTACTCAGCCTGTTCCAGAGTGACGAGCTGCCGGGACCCCTTCACCATGTGCTTGGGTAAGACTCTCTGAATGGAAGTTACTCTCATCCAAGTGAAGCCAAGCCATCTCCACTCCACCCCTCTGATGCCCTATCAGAGTTCTCTTCACTCCGTGGTCCAGGGATTCCCAAGTACATCAAGATAAACCTCCTACCCTACCACACCCTGCCAGGTCCACGGTGTCCTCAATCCTGCTCCTGCTCACCCAGCAGGTTTGGATCATGGCTCTCACTGCAGAGCCAGCAGCCCATTGGCCACTAGAAACCGAGTACTTGCCAGACTTAAGCCAGCTCTGGGCGGTAAACACTGGAGGGAAAAGAGGCTCTGGCCTCAAGGGTCCTTGGTCTCTGCTTCTCTTTGCTACTCCAAGTGGCCATTGAGGAATCTGGCCACCAAGAGTGGGAACTCCCAAGCTGGCAGGACACACCGTCCAGGGGACCCTGGGCTCTCCAGTATGGCACACAGGACTCTTGCTTCACTGTTGGGTAATGCGCTGTGGTTATTACCAGTATTTTGCAAGAAGTGATGTTTATGTGATATTTTACCACTGGCAATTTGCTCGTGGTTTTCAGTTGGTGCCAAACCAGTCTCCAAAGACTGGAGTTCTGGAAACACACAGGGGGCACACGGAGCTGAGCCGGCTACCTTCAGAGCTCAGACTTGAGGCAGAACTCGCAGTTCACACTGCCTCCTAAGGCGCCACTCAAGGGTCAAAGCCATGTACAGCAGAGCTCTGGTGCCTCCATCATAACCAGTCAGGCTCTCCACTTTGTCCTCCAGCCCAGGGTCAGACTGTTTGGCTATTGTCACACCTCCCACTCAACATCCTAATCCCAGGGAACTAAGCTAGTTTGCAGAGGCAAACCCAAAGCAGGGGATCTTCTCTACTGGGCCAGATCTTTGCTCACTACCTACCTCTCCTCTAGGTGCCCCTATTAGCAGTTATCTCCAGGCTGGCACCTATGAATCCATCCAGGCACTGGCAGTCTGCCCTAGGTTCTTCCCCTGATAGCCCAAGTCCCCATTGGTTTGATTCCTCTTCTTGAAATGATATCCATTGCCATTGCTTCATCCCCAGGACTAAGTTCTTCTGCCTCCACATGGGCCAAGGCAAAAGTCCCTGCCTGGATTATGTTGGGTACTCTTCATTCATCCTCTTCCTTATACTGAGAGTCATACCCCAATAGTGTCCAGAGTGGATGCCTTGCCAAGAAGCCCAGAACATGTTACAAGCCTCCATGGGCCTCTCAGCCTTTTCTTTTATGAATATACCTCCCCTGACCCCAATACCCTAGGCAGCCCCTTGGGCCTCTGGTGATGCCCTCTAGATCCTTATGCCCCTTAAGCTTTCCAGTCCATCTATGCCCAGGCTTTGCTATATTCACTGGAGTAGGTGGCACAGTTGTGGGTCCCCAGCAAATGCTGAGTCCCCTTGGCCAGTAAGTGACCACTTCCATTTCATAATGACCACTGTGATGGTTTAAATCAGAAATGTCCCTCATAGGCTCAGGCATTCAAACCCTTAGATCCTGGTTGGTAGTGCTGTTTGGGGAGGTTTAGGTAGTGCAGCCTTGTGGAGGAGGTACAACACTAGGGGTGGGTTTTGAGAATGCATAGCCTAGCCCTATTACCAGTTCATTCTGTTTCGTGCTTGTTAAAGATGTGATCTCTAATCTTTTTGTGCTGGCTGGCTGCTGTCACGCTGTCTACCATTATGGACTCTAACCCTCTGAAACTGTAAGACAAAATAAAGTCTTCCGTTAGTCACTTTTGGATCTGGTGTCTTATTATAGCAACAGAAAAGAAACGGCCTCACTGGCTTTCCAGGGTCCCATGTGTCACCAGGTATATGCTATAGATAGGGATTCTTGGTTTCAGGGTCTCTGCCTCCAGGTGTGTGTCCTGAAGTTCCTTGGTAGATGGGATCCCGGTTTGGAAAGTCAGTCCCTGAGATTGGTGTACTCATTGAGAATCAGCTGGCTTTCAACAATAATGCTAGGAACACACATGGATGGAAGGCACTCTTTGCCATGAGGAAATCCACATGGAGAAAACAGAATTTGCCCTTCATCTCATGCCATATATAAAACCAACTCAAATGGATCAAAGACTCAAATTTACACTTGAAACTGTAAATCCACTAGAAGTAGACAAAGGGAATGTGGTGGTTTGGATGAGAATGGCTCCCATAAGCGCATCTATGTGAATGCTTACTCGCCAGAGATTGGAACTGTGTGAGAAGGATTAGAAGGATTAGGATTAGTGGTCTTGTTAGAAAAAGTGTGTCACTGGAGGTGGGTTTTGAGGTTTTAAAAGGCCACACTGGGCTCAGTCTTCTCTCTCTCTCTCTCTCTCTCTCTCTCTCTCTCTCTCTCTCTCTCTCTCTCTGCTGCTTGTAGGTCAGGATGTAAAGATCTTAGCCACTCCTGCAGCTCCATGCCTGTCTACTTCTCTTCATGATAATTATGGATTATCTTTCTAAAACTGTAAGCAAACTTCCAATGAAATGTTTTCTTTTATGAGAGTTGCCTTGGTCATGGTGTCTCTTCTCAGCAATAGAATAGTAAGTAAGACAGTGAAGAACTTCATGTCATCAGTCTGGCCAATACTCTTCTTTAGATGTGACCCCTAAGGGCACAAGCAACAGAAGCCAAAGTAGACAAATAGCATAACAGAAGGCCATCAGCAAAGACGGCCTCATGGTAGGGGAGTAGAGGGGAGGTAACATTTACAAACCATGCACAAGAGGTTATTACAAAAAGTGAGAGAAGGAATTCATAGCCAGGTGGCAGCACACACCTTTAATCCTGGCAATCTAGAGGCAGAGGCAGGAGGATCTCTGAGTTTGAGGCCAGCCTGGTCTACAGAGTGAGTTTCAGGACAGCCAGGGCTATACAGAGAAACCCTGTTTCAAAAAACACCTAGAAAAAAAAGGATTCATATAACTCAGTGCAAGGAAAGGCTTAATTAAAAATGGGCAAAGCATATGAATATATATTTCTATGAAGAATACATAAAAATAGCTAACATCAATAAGAGATTGTAACAATTGTAAATGTATATTTCAATGTCAATATGAGATCTGTAAGAAATATTAAATATAAAACTTTCTGTCAAACATGGTAAAACTTTTGTTTATGATAAGGAATTCAAGTTTTCTCCCCCAACTTGTAGGAATTTTATGCAAATATTTTTATTTCTTTCACCTTGTAAAACTGCTGCATCCTTGCATGGTTTGGGTTTTGGAACCAATAGTGAAGAGGGAGGGAAGAAATGATGGACACTGGGATTGGGTGGGCTGGGCTTTCTGATGGAGAAGCGTTCTCTGTAGCTCAGAGGCACAGAGTCTTTATTATCTACAGTATCAGGATCTGTTGGGGTCCAGCCCCTCGATAGTCCCCTCCCAGGGTCCGGGAAGAATCTACAACCAGCTGATAATTAATCTTTGATAAAAAGAAATGAATCTATGTACATGAAACTCCTTAGTTCATACACTTTATTATTCTGTGATAGTTCTCTCTCTACACAGCTTCTATTCTGCTCTCATGTCTAGCTCCTTTCTTGCCTGATTTCTCTATATTAATCTACTGTCCCCCTCTAGGTTCTATCTTAATTCCTTCATCTAGTTCTGTCCCTTCTAGGTTCTCATCTATCTAGTTCTTTCCCCTATCAGCTCCTCTCCCATCTCCTTCTCTCTCATCTGGCTCTTTCTCATCTTGTTCTTCCCCATCTGGCTCTTCCTCATCTTCCATCTCGTTCCTCTAGTCCTCTCTTTTAGCCCTTCAATCTAGTTCTTCCCCATCTCAGTTTGTTCCTCTCAAGTTCTTACCCATCTAATTCTTCCATTCTCTTTTTTCTTCTCTCCCCCTCTGCCCTGGAAGTCCTGGTATATAAAAGGGAGGGTCCGAGCTAAACTGTGTAAAGCTATTACTTAACGTCCACCTCTCCTAGGCAGTGTCTCCTTGTGGAATTTACCTTAAGTCAGGAGACTTGTATGTGGGCTGTTATCACTGTTAGTCCTCGGAAATTGGGCGACCACCTGGGCAGTGTCTCCTTGTGGAATTTACCTTAAGTCAGGAGACTCGCCTGTGGGTGGTTAGCACTGTTAGTCCTCGGAAGTTGGGTGACCACCAGGTTGGTGTCTCCTTTAGTCCTTGAAAATGGCTAGGGGAGATATCTGATTCCAGAGAAAGCCTTTCCTGAGGCTGTTCTCCAAATTCCTGGAATGTGTATGTCTAGAGAGTGATCAGTGCACATTGTTAGCCCTTCTTAGGGAAAAATCAATTGGGAAAACTATGAAGGCACACATGATTTTTATAACAGAATACAGCTGATATATAACAAGCTAAGTAACACCAAAAACTCCTTGGGATTTGGCTTCCTCTGGAGGAATTCCCTGATTCCTCCAGGTAGTGACTTTGCCATAACCAGCTGAGTTCTTATAATATATTCCTGCGGCCTGCAGCACTACAGTTGAACAGGGAGACAGGGTCATTGCATTCAGTGGAACAAAGAAATTTGAAGTGGCAGGATACAAGATCAACTCAAAAAAGTCAGTAGCCCTCCTATATACAAATGATAAAAGGGCTGAGAAAGAAATCAGAAAAACAACACCCTTTACAATAGCCATAAATAATATAAAATACCTTGGGGTAACACTAACTAAACAAGTGAAGGACCTGTATGATAAGAACTTTAAGTCTCTGAAGAAAGAAATTGAAGAAGATAGCAGAAAATGGAAAGATCTCCCATGCTCATGGATAGGTGGGATTAACATAGTAAAAATGGCAATCTTACCAAAAGCAATCTACAGATTCAATGCAACCCCCATCAAAATCCCAACACAATTCTTCACAGACTTTGAAAGAACAATACTCAACTTCATATGGAAAAACAAAAAACCCAGGATAGCTAAAAGAATAAAGCAACCTCTGGAGGTATCACCATCCCTGACTTTAAGCTCTACTATAGAGCTACAGTAATAAAAACAGCTTGGTACTGGCATAAAAACTGAAATACGGACCAATGGAATCCAATTGAAGACCCTGACATTAATCCACACACCTATGAACACCTGATTTTTGACAAAGAAGCCAAAACTGTACAATGGAAAAAAGAAAGTATCTTCAACAAATGGTGCTGGCATAATTGGATGTCAACATGTGAAAGATTGCAAATAGATCCATATCTATTACCATGCACAAAACTCAAGTCCAAGTGGATCAAAGACCTCAACATAAATCCAGTTACACTGAACTTGATAGAAGAGAAAATAGGAAGTACTCTTGAACACATTGGCACAGGAGATCACTTCCTGAATATAATGCCAGTAGTACAGACACTGAGATCAACAATTAATAAATGGAACCTCTTGAAACTGAGAAGCTTTTGTAGGGCAAAAGACATGGTCAATAAGATAAAAAGGCAGCCTACAGAATGGGAAAAGATCTTCTTCACCAACCTCACATCTGACAGAGGACTGATCTCCAAAGTATGTAAAGAACTCAAGAAATTAGACGTCAAAATACTGAACAATCCAACTAAAAAATGGGCTATTGAGCTAAACAGAGAATTCTCAAAAGAAGAATCTCAAATGGCTGAAAGGCAATTAAGGAAATGCTCAACATCCTTAGTCATCAGAGAAATACAAATTAAAATGACTATGAGTACCACCTTACACCTATCAGAATGGCTAAGATCAAAAACACTAATGACTGCCGGGCGGTGGTGGCGCACGCCTTTAATCCCAGCACTCGGGAGGCAGAGCCAGGCGGATCTCTGTGAGTTCGAGGCCAGCCTGGGCTACCAAGTGAGTTCCAGGAAAGGCGCAAAGCTACACAGAGAAACCCTGTCTCGAAAAACCAAAAAAAAAAAAAAAAAAAAAAAAAAAAAAAAAAAAAAAACAAAAACAAAAACAAAAACAAAAAAACACTAATGACAGTCTATGTTGGAGAGGATGCAGAGCAAGGGGAACACTTCTCCACTGTTGGTGGGAGTGCAAACTTGTACAACCACTGTGGAAATTAGTATGGTGGTTTCTCAGAAATTTGGGAATTGATCTACCTCAGGACCCAGCCATACTACTCTTGGGCATATACCCATGGAATGTTCAATCATACCACAAAGATACAAGCCTCAACTATGTTCATAGCAGCATTATTTGTAATAGCCAGAACCTGGAAACAACCTAGATGCCCATCAACTGAAGAATGGATTAAGAAAATGTGGTACATATACACAATGGAGTACTACTCAGCAGAGAAAAACAATGACAGCATGAAATTTGCAGACAAATGGATGGAACTAGAAAATATCATCCTGAGTGAGGTAACCCAGACTAAGAAGGACAAACATGGTATGTACTCACTCATAAGTGGATACTGGATATAAAGCAAAGGACAATCAGACTGCAACCCACAGATCCAGGGAGGCTACCTAGCAGGGGCGACCCTAGGATGACTGTGGCTTATAATAAGTTTTGGTTTTACCCAATCACTGGGCAAACTTTAGTGAAACATTTCACTATTAGGATAAGAATTTGTTCTGTATCAAGCTGATGAAAGAAAATGCTGGCCATACTTTCAGGAAGGGAGGCTAAACTCTTTTTAGAATATGGACTAGCCTATAGAAATATGTCTGCCGTAAATCAAACACTGAAGGAGAAGATGAATAGGAATCTCACTTACACAACTTAAGTAAAACATAGCTCTCTGAACAGATGAAGATAGGTTTCTTCTGTATCCCAGAATCTAATCAATACTTATATGTATAATTTAGCTATCATTTGGCTTAAAAGGGCTTATTGGGAAATGTTATCATTTATACTATTTTTCTACAGAGAAAGTATTTTACTGTTTAAAATAACCCTGGACTTTTAAATTATAACCTGTTTTTATGTTCAGGCTATCTGTGTATTATTTCTCCTGCAGTTGTACATAAAATGTTTTTACATTAAAAAAAGGAACAAATACTATAGAATTGTATTACATGAAATATATAGAATATACAAATTTCATAGAGACAGAAAGATTAGACGTTATCTCAAGATAGAGAAGAAAGGAATATAGAGCAATGATTTACTAAGTACAGAATTTCTGTTTTGTGTGATGGAAAAACCCCACAAATGGACAGTAGCATCAGGACATAATATCATGAATGTAATAAACCAATACAATTAATGTAATTAATGAATATCATAAATATAATTATTGAATGAATACTGCAAATGTAATCAATGAATACCACAAATGTAATTAATATCATGAGTGTAATTAATGAATATCATGAATGTAATTAAAAAATAAATAAATTTTAAAAAAAGATGGGCTTAACTTATCCCATAGGAATAGTCTCTAGAGGGGAGCAGTCTTCAGGACATAAACATCCAGGGGTAGGATGGACATTTTCTATGGTGGACATTTTCTGCACACACTGTCAACATTTGTACTTGGACTGAGGAAGACTTTGCCACCCCTTTGAACCTCACCTGTGGAAGATGTTGCCACTCCCATGGGACTGAGACACTGGGGCCCATGACATGGCTGTGTCCATGTCAAATAATGCACATTTGCTCAGGACTTCACTCACTCCCTACATGAAACCTTTATGCAACTGTTTTAATTCCTTCTCACCCAGCAAAACTTTTGTTTATCCAGAGGCCCTCCTCCATTCTTTCAGAACTTGAGTGAATGGTCCCCACCCCCTTTGCTTCATTTCCTTTGTGCTGCAGATTCCTTCAAAACTGGCCCTAAAAGACTTCAGAGGTCAGACCTCAGTCACCCCTGCATCAGAATACAAACAAGGGCACTTCCTGTCTCAGGGTGCTTGCTCTTCTGCTTTTTGAGAAGTGATCAGAAGTCAAGTTGTGTCTTATTGAGACACTTTAACTGGGATGATGGTCTCTCTTTGTGACCCCAAACTGATTCCTAAGAAAGCCAAAAGAAGAACTCAATGCAGTAGAAGAAGACCATATCACCCACGCTGAGCAATGAACAAATCATCCAAAAAGGAACCGAGCAAAGAAAGCAGACTGAAAGTGCTCTCCAAGCCTCCGCACCTAACAGACACAGAACACAGGGAGAAGACCTACCATCAGCTATATAGGACTGCTCTCCAGGACATCACACGTGGACAGCAAAACAAGCCTGAAGATGTCCAGAAGGCAGAGGTCATGTCATGTCTTTTCAAATCACTGTAGTATAAAACCAGGAATCACCAGCCACACCAACATAGGGATTGCACAAGACATGCATAGTAGTAGTTAGCAAAATAATAAAGAGCCAATTAGTTAATAAAGAAGTTGAAAGAGAAAGTTAAACGTATTTTAGTGTTAAAAGAAAACACAGAACACTAAAATTCATTGGATGCACAAAGACAACGATGAAAGGGACATTTATGGCAATATGCCTATCAAAGAAAAGAAGACTGCCAGAAAACAAGTTACTGTTGCACCTCCAGGAACTATAGAAAGAAAAAACAAGGCCCCAAATGACTAAAGGAAGGAAGTAATAACCATCCGAGCAAAAATAAATGAAGCAGAGTCTAGGAAAATGTTCCAAATAATGAGCAAAAGAGTTGAGTTTATTTTTAAAAAAATGACCAACATTTATCTATACTCATTAAGAAAAGGAAACTCAAATAAATAAAATCAGAAATGGAAGATTTGTTATAACTAATATCACAGGAATACAAACAAGTGGGAGAATATACTCATGCATTGCAAATTGGACAGCCTAGAAGAAAAAGATAAATTGCTAAGGACACAGGTCCTAAAAATGAACCAGGAAGAAAGGAATCCTGAGTGGATCAATAACAAGTAAAGAGATGAAGTCAGTACAAAGAAGCCATCCCCCACCCCCACCCCCCCAAAAAAAACCCTAGTCTCTGAAGATGTGATAGTATTGCTGCTGCTGGAGTCTACTGAACTTTTACTAAATAATATCATTTTGTCAGATATTTACAGAAAACTAAAGAGTAGAGAATATGCCCAACATTATTCATTAGGTCATCATTATGCTATTAATAAAGCAAAACAAGAAGAGAGTGAGAAAATAAGTAAGAGAAAGAGAGAGAGACAGAGAGAGAGAGAGACTGCATACCATTATCCCTGATGACCTTAAACACTAGCATTCAAATTCAGCCACACACTTAAGAGATCATCTATTATGGTCAACTGAGATTTATCCCAGGCATGCGAAGATGATAAAATATGCAAATTAATGCATGTGATACATCACATTAGCAAAAAAGACAAAGCCATAAGATTGTTAATACAAATACAGTAAAGGTATTTGAAAAAGTTCAATGCCCCTTTATGACAAAAATGCTAATGTATCAGGTATAGGACGTATGTATCTCGATAAACTAAAGGGATACATGATAAGCCCACAGCTAACATGTTCAGTAGGCAAAAGGTGAAGCCTTTTCCTCTGATTCAGAACAAGGCATGGCTACCCACTGTCACCACTTCTGTTCAGCATAGTCCCTGACATCCTGACCAGAGTAAAAAACAAAGAAGAAACCATAGGCATCCAAACTAGACAGGAAGAAGCCAAATTCTTCCTGAGTTCAGATGACATGATTTTACATATAGAAAAACTCTGTGGATAAAGGACTTGTACCAAAGCCTGGCGACCTCAGTTTGATCCCTGACACCTATGGTGGAAGGAAAGAACTAAGTCCATGAAGATGTCCTATGTGGTGATATTGTGTTCCCCAAAATATTGTGCACCCTAATAAACTTATCTGGGGTCAGAGAACAGAACAGCCACTAGATAGACATAGAGGCCAGAAAATGGTGGCACACACACCTTTAATCCTAGCATTCCGAAGGCAGAGATCTGTCTGGATCTTTGTGAGTTCAAAGCCACACTGGAAACAGCCAGGCATGGTGACACACACCTTTAATCCCAGGAACTGATGGCAGGAAGCAGAAAGGTATGTAAGGCATGAGGACCAGAAACTAGAAGCTTTGGCTGATTAAGCTTTTAGGCTTTTGAGCAGCAGTTCAGTTGAGATCCATTCAGATAAGGACACAGAGGCTTACAGTCTGAGGAAACAGGATTGGCTGAGAAGTTGGCCAGGTGAGGTTAGCTGTGGCCTGTTTTGTCTCTCTGATCTTTCAGCATTCACTCTAATACCTGGCTCCAGGTTTGTTTTTATTAATAAGACCCTTTAAGATTCATGCTACAGTCCTACTTACTTTTCAGTCATTGTGATAAAGACATGATGACCAAAGTTGCTCCTAAGAGGAGTGCTTTGTCTGGGCTTACTGATTCAGAGACAAGGGTCCTTCACTATCACAGTGGGCGAACTTGGCAGCAGACAGTCACTGGGACTGGAGCTGGATATTGAAGGCTGAAGTATCACATATGGAATCACAAACAGGAAGCAGAGAGCTCACTAGCAATGGCAGGAGGCTTTTGCATCTCAAAGCCTGCCACCAGTGGCATACATCCTGCAGGAAGACTATACCTCCTAAGTCTCCAAAGCAGCTCCACCAACAGGGGATCAAGTATTCAAATACTAAGATATCAGGTGCTTGTCTGTCACAGACTCAGCAACAGCAAGGACCACAGGAAAGTCAAGAGTTCACAAGTTCAAACATTAGTGCAGGCACTAAGATCAAATAAGAAATGGGACCTCATGAAACTGAGAAGCTTCTGCATGGCAAATGACACCATCATTCAGACAATTGGCAACATGCAGAATGGGAAAAGAGTTTTACCAACTACACATCTAATAGAGGGTTAATATCCAAAATATATAAAGAACTCAAGAAACTAGGTATCAAGAAAACAACCCAATTAATAATGGGGTACAAATCTAAACAGAGAATTCTCAATAGAGGAAATGCAAATGGCTGAGAAACATTTAAAGAAATGATCAACATCAGGGAAATGCAAATCAAAACAACTTTGAGATATCATCTTATACCTATCAAAATGGCTAACCTCAATAAAAACAAGTTACAGCTTATTCTGGTGAGGATGTGGAATAAAAGGAACATCATATATTGCTGGTGGGGGTGCAAACTCTTACAGCTATTATGGAAATCAGAGTGGTGGTTCCTCAGGAAGATGGGAATAGATCTACCTCAAGATTCAACTATACTATTCTTGGGCATATAATCAAAAGATGCTTCATCCTACCACAAAGACATGTGCTCAATAACGTTCATTGATGTTTTTTGTTTTTTTGTTTGTTTTTTGTTTTTTCTTAAATAGCCAGAAATTGTAAACAACCCAGATGTCCCTCAACAGAACAATGGATAAAGAAAATATGGTGCATTTACATAATGGAGTATTACTTAGCTGTTTGAACAAATGACCTCATTAGCCAGATGGTGGTGGTGTACACCTTTAATCCCAGCACTTGGGAGGAAGAGGCAGGCTAATCTCTGAGCTCAAGGCCAGCCTGGTCTATAGGACAGCCAGGACTACACAGAGAAATCCTGTCTCAAACAAGCAAACAAACAAAAGTGGCATCATGAAATTTGCAGGCAAGCTCTTTTCTGGAGAGGAGTGGATCTGGAAGAGAGAGGAGCTGGTAGGGAGACTAGAAGTTGTGGAGGGAGAGGAAACTGTGGTTAGGATGGAATGTATGAGAGAAAAATAAACAAATAAATAAAAGAAATCTGCAGACAAATTGGTGGAACTAGAAAAAAAAATCATCCTGAGTATCTCGGACCCAGAAAGACAAATATGGTATGTATTTGCTTATATGTGAATATTAGCTGTTAAGCCAATGATAACCAAGCTACAGTTCATAGAATCACAAAGGTTAGGTACAGAGTAAGGGACAAGAGGGAATAGATAGATCTTAGTAGGAAAGGGAAATAAAATAGGTGTCTATGGATGGATGGGAGGGTCTGGAATGGGAGGAAGAAGTGGAAAGAGGAAAGGGGAAGGAGGGGGGTTGTGGGAGAGAATATAGGAAGAGACAACAAAAATTAAAGGCCCATTTGAGGAGTATGGAAACTTAATTCAGTAGAAACCTAAAATATGTACATATATGAAGGCAATCTAAATGAAATCCCCATATATAGGTTATTGCCATCACCCTGGGTGCCTTTCAGAAAAAGTAAAAAAATCACCAAACAATAGAGGAAACAGAGTCCCCGTTGGCCATCTCTTATCATCCAATGAAGCTTCCAGTACCAGGTCTGGGTTACTTATAATTGAGTTGCTGGCCAAAGGGAGTCACATGAGAATCTCTAAACAACCTAGGCTGTTGTCGAGACCATAGGTTGCTCTCCACAAACTGACAGCAAGACCCCATTGCTGAAGACAATACCTACACAACTCCTTGAACATAAGAGATGTAGAGCTAGTGCCTACATAGAGCCTTTCTTTCTATATTCTAGCGTCTTTGGTACAGGAAGGTATGCTGCATGCTATCAAAAAAGAAATATCAACACCAAGCCAGCCACAAATCCTTTATCTACAATGGTGTACCACCTGCAAGACATACTAGGGCAACAGTGGCACGAAACCAATAATGGGTCTGACTTAAGGCCTACTCTGAGAGACGGAATCCATGCCCAACACTGCTGGGTGACCAAGACCCAGAGACTAAACAGCCCAGGGACCTTGGTCAAAACTAAATAATACTGGTCTACAAAAAAAAAAGGGGGGGGGGTGTAGTGAAAAAATGACTCCTAATGATAACCTGCTATATTCTTAGATGAGTGCCTTGTTCAACCAGCTTCCTCCTGCAGCAGATAGGAACAAATACAGAGATCCACAGCCAGACATCATGAAGAGAGTGAGAAACCTTGGAACCCTCAGCTCTAAATGGGATGTCTCCATCAAATTCTTCCCCTCAGAGCCCAGGGAACACTCAGAAGAGGTGGAAAAAATGTAAGAGCCAGAGAGAATGGAGGACACCAAGAAAATAAGGCCCTCTGAATCAACATGAGCAAAACTCATATGAGCTCACAGAGACCACAGCAGCATGCACAGGGCCTGCACAGGTCTGCACCAGGTCCTCTGCATATTTATTATGGCTTTCAGTTGAATGCTTTTGTGGGATTCCTGAGAGTGTGAACCTGTGGGTCTCTGACTCTGTGCTTCTTCTTGGACTCTACCTTCTGTTGGTTTGTCTCATCCAACTTGACGGGATGGTCTTTGTTTTCTCTTGCTCTACTTTATTTTGTTATACTTTTTTAAAAAATAAATGAATGAAAAGCTAGCCACTAGGGTAAAGGTTAACAACTGAGCTGTCATTTATACCTCCTGAGAGAGAAAAAAATCAGTTTTCTCCAATGCAATGACCTTGAGATATCAACCACTCCAGGGCAGGCCTCATGTTCAGGAGTAGTTGACCAACAAATAATGAACTCCACAGGTTCTTTTGTGTGCTTTTATTTGGTTACAGTTTGGTGCTTTTTTGTTGTTGTTGTTGTTGGTTTCTTTTTCTTTTTGTGTGTTTTTATATTTTGTTTTCTAGGTTTTGCTATTGTATTGGGTTCTAGGTTTGTTTATTGAGGAAGACTTAAAGTTGGGTGGGTAGGGAGGAGGAAGACAATCTGGATGAACTTGGGGGAGGGGAAGAATATGACCAAAATATATTTAAATTTAAAATTTTTTATATAATAAAAATAAATAAGTAAATAAATAAGAGTTCACAAGTTCAAATGCCCACTCCTTGTGAACACAACTGGCAGTCTACAGTCTTCAAGTATCCAGAATGAAGCTGCTCTAACATCTCATCCTTTCCTCTTCCCCGTGGGATTTCTTTTTCCCTTGGTGATTTCCTTTTCCCCTGGTGATTTCCTTTTCCTCTTGTGATTTCCTTTTCCCTATGTATTTAGCAGAATGTTTGCTTCCTGTTTTAAAGCTTTAATGTTTCTATTTGTCATTTCTCTTCATATGTTCATCTAATTTTGTTAATGCATTGTTTCCCTTTGGGGACAATATTTTTTCTTTGCCTGAGTTTCACACATTCCTACCCTGTGTTTCCTCTTTTGTCCTCTCTTTACATTCAGTAGTATTTGGACTTTACCTTATTAGAGTTTTCCCCCTAATGCTTAAGTTTTTAATTTTTAGTATCATTTTTATACTTTCCATATTTGGTTTTTGAACTATTTCATTATTGAGAGATCTTTGTTTTGTTGTTGTTGTTTTTTCCCTAATCTCACATCTCGTTCTCTCTCTTCCCTGACAGTATTCTCTGCTTATCTTGTTCTTACCCCTCTCACTATCTATCTCACTATCATGGCATCCTTCCCTTCCAGTGTCTCCTTCCTTTATCTCAATCGGTTTCTATCTCCATGGTTACCATAAATAATTTTGAACTCCTGTCCCAGTTTGATTTTTGTTGCTGTAACACTATGCCAAAAAGCTATTTGGGGAGGAAAAGGTTTATTTCATGAAGGAAACTCAAGGTAGTAATTTGAGGTAGGAACCAGGTGGTGTGTACTGAAGCACAGACCATGGAGGGATGCTTGTTACTGGCTTGCTCTCCATGGCTTGCTCTTGTCCCCACTCAGGACCACCTGCCCAGGGGTGGCATCACCTACAGTGGTCTGGGCTCTCCCCCATCCATTACTAATTAAGAAAATGACTCACAGACCTACTACAGGCCAATCTGATGAAGATGATCCCTCAGTTGATATTCCCTCTTCCTAGATGACTCTAGATTGAGTCAAGTTGACAAAAAACTAGCCAGTACAACTTCAGAGCATGCTCTACAGTAGTTTTCCATTTCCAAGGTCGTAGTCATTGGTGATGTGCTAGTGGGCTGCAGCTGACTTTTAAGTGAATTTCTATGTTATATGTGGTTTGATATCATTGCTGTTATAGTAGTGTGATTTTTCCTCACTAACTGGTACGGGGGATGCTTTCAAGAATAGACTGCTCAATAAGATTCACAATAAAAACAACAAAAACAAAAAAAAGCACAGATGAGATATCCAAGTCAATAGATGCACAGATTGCAAGACTGCAATGAAAGAAACATGAAAAAGTAAGGCAGTATGATTCCTCCCAAAGCCTGCGCCTCCTCAGCTACTGAACTCAAGGACACTAAAATAAATAAAATGCCAGATGATTCCAAATGTGTTCTGGCAAGAATGATGGATGACTTGCAAGACAGTATAAATAGGCAAGTGAATTCAATTCAAGACCTGGAGAGGAAAGTTAGCAACAGAGTAAAACATCCTCAAAATGTACGATAAAAATCATCAAAATGGAAGAAAAAAACAGCAAGGAAATTGAGATTTTTTTTTTAAATGTATATCAGATACATAGGAAGTGAAAATTCAATGAAGCAAATATTAAACATGGTGGAGAGAATCACTCATGGCTCAACTAAGCAGAAGAAAGACTATCAAGAAAGGAGAACAAGGTTGGTGAAATACTTCATTCAAATATTAATAGGAAAAATAAGGATGGTCACGGTGACCATGGGATATGGTCAAGAGATAAAACGTTAGAATCTGTGAGATAGAATAAAGCTTAGATAAACACTAAAACCATAGAGAATATGTTCAATTATGACATAAATCCCCCAAATAGTGAAAAGGGCATTAAAACAGAATAGACATGTAGAACCCCAAGTAAACATGACCAGATAGGAGTCTCTATAAGGCATTTCATAGGTAAGATATCAAAAACACAAAGTAAAGAAACAATATTTAAAAAGTGTAAGGGAAAATATAACTCATTTATGAAGACAGAAACATCAGAATAACATCATACCTTGCGTCAGCAACCCTCAAAGCTGGGGAAGCATAGAATGATCTATTCAAGTCATGAAAATAAATACTGTCCACCATGACTACTCTTCCAGTAAAGCTATATTTTAAGATTGGTGGGGAAATAAGGATATTTCATTCACAAACTAAGGCATAACCATCAAGCCAGAACTACAGTTTTTATTTTTATATACGATATACAGAAAGGAGGAAGTATCAGTCATGAGAATACAAGACAGATTAAATCTCATCAACAAAATGTCTATACAAAGCAACCAAGGAAGGAATCCATCATGGTCCACACAGTCAAAAAGCAAACTCCTAATGTTAGCAAACAAGGGAGATGGAAAAACAAAAACAAAACAACAGGACAAACAAAAACAGCCCAATCAATGAGAAAAACAATCAAGACAGTCACAGGAATTAGTAAACACCTCTCAATAATAACCTGACTTCAGCTCCCCAAACAAGAGTCAGACTCATGGATTTAAAACTTAGATCTGGATCTGGGGCGAAAAGATCATCGATCCTACCTAACTCCAAACTGTGCAAGCTGCAACAATGACCAGCCTGGTAAAACACACATATTGGTGGAATAGAAGCATGAATACTGTGAGGATAACCAACCACTTTCTGGATGAATTTAGGGCCTGCTCCATTAGATGGAATCCATGCCTGGCACCATTATTGGGACAAGAATCTATGACCAGAAAGACCATAGGCCCTAGGAGAGAACCCAGTACTATGATCTGTTAATTGAACATAATATTAAATCAATTCCTAATGACTTATTATTATATCCATAGATTAGTGCATCTCTTAACCCTCATCAGAAAAGCTTCTTTTTGCACCAAAGGATATTAACACAAAGACTCATAACTAGTCAACATGCAGAGAATAAGAGACCATGGAGTGACCAATCCTAAATGGGACATCTGCATCATACACACCCTTCTGAGGCTCAGAGATCATTACAGAAGAGGGTGTGGAAAGACTGTCAGGGTCAGAGGTAGTGAGTGTCTACAAGGAAACAATGTTTTCCAGACACAGCAGGGCAGTTGCACACATGAACCCACAGTGTTTGTGACAGCATGCACAAGACCTGCTCAAGATCAAAATCCCAGAATGGAGTGCAAGGCACTTGTGAAGTCCTTCCCCTACCTGAGGAACTGTTGGTCATTTACATCTTCTGGGGAAGGAGAATCAGGGATGGGGGAGGCTACCAACACTCAAGTAGGTGGTCTTAAACCTATGCACATATAGAGAGCACTGGGTGGACTCTGTTCTTTTAAAAATAGCATATAAAGTTGGGAGGGAAAAGTGGTAGGGTTTGGGGGAAGGAAATAATAGGGTGGATTTGATCAAAGCATATTGTATGTGTCTTAGATATGTAGTGTTCTATTGCTGTAAGAGACACCATGACCATGGCAACTCTTAAAAAGGAAGGAATTCAACTAGGGCTTGCTTATAGTTTCTCAGGTTTAGTCCATCATCAGCACGGTGGGAAGCATGGTGGCAGACAGGTAGACATGGTACAGGAGAAGGAGCTGAGAATTCTACATCCATAGGAAGGAGAAAGAGAAGTAGCTTAGAGTTCTACATCCAGGAAGAGTGAGACACTGGGCATGGCTTGAACTTTTGAGATTCCAAAGCCCACTCCCATTACACACCTACTCCAACAAAGTCACACCTCCTGATCCCTATCAAGCACCACTCCCTAATTACCAAGCATTTAAATCTATGAGCTTAATGAGGCCATTCCTATTCAAACCACCATATTCTACTCCCTGGCCCCTATAGGCTTGTAGCCATATCATAAAGCAAAATGCATTCAGTACAACTTCAAAACTCCCCATAGTCTATAATAGTCTCAACCCTGTTTCAAAGTCCCAAGTTTTTTATGAGACTCGTCTCTTAACTGTAATCTCCTGTAAAGTCAAAATTAAAAAGCATGTCATATACTTCCAACATACAATGGCACAGGTTATACATTACCATTCTAAAAGGGAGCATGTTAAGGAAATACTGGACCAAAGCAAAATTGAAAACCAGCAGGACAAACCTCAAACTCTGCATCTCCATGTCTGATGTCAAAGGGCTCTCCAGATCTCCAACTCCTTTCGGCTTTGTTGACTGCAACACATTTCTCTCTCTTGGGCTGATTCCACTCCCTGTTAGCAGCCCTCCTCAGCAGGTATCCCTTGGCTCTGACATCCTCAACATCTTGGGGTCTCCAAGGCTATCCAGGCTTCAGCTTCACAGCTTCATTCAAAGGCCTCTCTGGACCTCAGTGCAGGGACACTTCTAACACATGCCTGGCCTCAGCAGCTCTCCTTAAATGCAGAGGGAGATTCTACAACCCTTTCCTTCTATTCTTGACTTTAAAGCCAGAGCCAAGTGGCTGAAGCTGTCAAGTTCTGCTGCTTCCTGGAGCTGGAACTTGGTCCCCTCATTCAAATAGGTTTTCACCAGTTTTCTATTTTCAATGGTTTCCTTCACTGCTTAAGCTTTTCTTTAGTTCCTTTTCACAAATTTAGTTGGAAGCTTAGCTGGGTGGGGTCTTGCCCTGAGGCTACTACTCCCTTTATTCCATTCAGCTTCAGGATTTCTTTAAATTTTGTATCTCCTTGAACACTGGATGTAGCATAATTCCACTTCCTGGTGCTCCTTTTCTCCTCAAACTGTACATTTTGTATTTTTCTTTACTCACCATGCTCCTATTCTTTATAGATCTGCATAAGAGTAACCACTAACAGCCACACAACAGAGTCAATACTAGGCTGCCTTGAAATCTCTTCTGCCAATGCCATTAATCTAAAACTTCAATTTAGCCTCAGGCAGACTTTTTGGACAAGGGCAAAATGCAGCCACATTCTTTGCCAAAATATCACAAGAATGAGCTCTAGGCCACTTACTAATAACACTTCTCAGAAATCTCTTGAGTCGGACCATCATAATCTACATTTCTCTCTGCACCACTGTCTTCATGATTCTAGTAGTATGTATGGCCTATTAATCCCCGCTTAAAGTGCTCAACTGCTTTTCTAATCTAAACTCCCAAAGTCCACACTCTGACAACAAGAACCATGGTCAGACCTGTCACAGCAATACCCTAGTCCCTGGTAACAACCTCTGCTTTAATCAGTGTTCTATTGCTGTGAAAAGACAACAAGACCATGGCAACTCTTATAAATGAAGACATTTAGTTGGGGCTGGCTTACAGTTTCAGAAGTTTAGTCCATTATCATCATGGCGGGAAGCATGGAAGCATGCAGGCAGACATGGTGCTAGAGAAGTTGAGAGTTCTACATCCAGATCCACAGGCAGCAAGAAGATAGAGACATTGGGCCTGGCTTGAGCTTTTGAAACCCTAAAGCCCACCCCTCAGAGGCACACTTCCTTCATAAGGCCACACCTCCTCCAGAAGGCCACACCTCCTAATCCCTGCCAAGTAGCCTCACTCCCTAATGACCAAGCACTCAAATCTATGAGCCTATAGGTGCCATTCCTATTCAAGCCACCTCAGCATGCATGTATGAAAGTCTCAAATAATAACAAGGAGAAAGAGTAATTAAAACAAAAGACTAGATCCAAGTACCTGTTGTTTCCAAGAAATATATCTTACTGAGAAAGATATCTATGGACTAAGCCAAAGAACAGAAAACAATATATCAAACAAACAGAAACTGAAAACAAGCTGGCATAACTATTCTGATATCCAATAAGGTAGACTTGAAACAAAATTAGAAGGGATAAAGAAGGCTACTACATATTAATAAGGAGAATAATTCAACAAGAAATATCAATTGTAAATACATATGCAGGTTTTGTACATGTCACAGACACTGTGGGTTCATATATACAGCTGCCCTGCTATGCACCAAACATTCGTGGCTCCTCATTTCATAAAATCAAACACTATTTCCACTAACAATAAAAGGTCAGATAAGTCCAGATACAATAATAGTGAGTGATTTCAATTCCCCTCTCTTTTTTCCAAAGAGGCTATCTGAACTCAACATCAATAAAGCAGCCTCTGATTGGAAACACAGGCAATACCCCAGCGTGGGTTGCTGGTGTTTCTAGAGAACAAATGGAAAAATCAGACAAGAGATATCAGAAGATGTAGGTGATGCCCAGATATTTTAATCTTTAATAACCAAGTGAAATGAGGAACTTTACAGAGCAATGAAGTCCAGAGTTCACTCCAGGAAGACTGTCTTGGTTTGAGGAGTTCTAAACTCCCACTGGGAGGAAACACAGACAGACTGTGAGAACCACAGCTTCAGACAGAGAAACACAGAAAATTCGCCCTGAAATTTCAGTAATGAAACTTTCAATGAGCAGAAACAAAGCAGGACCCAGTGGCAAACTGATGCCCGAAGGAGATGCTGGGAAAACTTTCTACTCTCAACACTTGGCAGCTGGCTGGAGTAGTGGCATGCTGCTGTTTCAGAAAGACTCCCTGCAGCCACAATCCAAGAATCCAATTGGTTCAACAATCCAAGATCGTCTGTGAAGCACATCCTAGGGAACTCCAGAGAAAGTGTCGGTGGATGGCATGTACTGAACCCGTCCAAGAGAAATTTTCTACATTGAAGGAGAGAAGATTAGCATCAGAACCACACCATCCTCAGCAAAATAGAAGTCCTGGTCAAATTAGAGTCTGCAGGAGAACTCGAACACAGGCTCTAAGTAGCATATTAGATTGGGAAGCATCAGATGAAGCCAGTGTTGACAACTGCACTCCTAAATGGTTTTCATTGGTGAGACCAGCCTGAGGTCGTGCAGTGAAGCACTGCTCGCTGTACTGATCAGGATGTAAAATCCAGTCTGTCAATGGAAGACCTGAAGGTAAGAACAGGACTGTCCAAGAGCAGAGTCAGCACTGTGACTCAGCATTGCTAGGAAGTGGCCAGGGATGTGACAGCCTTCCGGGGGCTGAGGGAATAACACTAGGACAGAAGACAGAATGCAGCAATCAGGGTGATGGATCCACACCCCATACCCTCCCTAGTCTCTCTCTCCTTCACATTTACTCCTTATTTAACACCTGAGTCAAATGAGCAAGCCAGGTCCATCTTGCTCTGTGTCTATTCTTCTTTTCACTTTAGTTTTTCCTTTTCAATTTTCCTCTCCAAAAAAAAAAAAAAAAAATCCCAAAACAAACATCAGCAGCAGCAGCAACAACAACGAAGGCTAGCCTGGTTTGCGAGGTCTCTGTGTCTCAGACTCCAAGGGCCATGACTGTTTTCCATATCTGGTTACATGTCTTTGTCTCTATGCTCAGGCTACCTTTAGTCAAAGCCACCTCATCTTCCCTTGTTTTGTTCTATGATTAGCCTTTTCATTTGTTTTCCATCTCTACCATTTGTCTATCAACCCAATATCAACCACTAATTTTAATCCATTTTCTTTTCTATTTCCATTCACACTCACTAACTTGCTAAAATGATTTTTGCTTAAGGGGTCATTGTTTTTTGTTTAATTATGTCTGTATTTTTTACGTGGGCTTGCCCTTTGGTAGTGACTGTTACATGTGGTATTCAACTCTTAGGGGGACTGAGCCCGGCACCTTCAACCTCAGTCTCACAGAGGTACGATGACTCTAATCTCTGGAACTGAGCCATTCTTGAACACTGCACACTCTCCCACTGAAGGACTAAAGGTGACTTAAATAAGATTTTGAAATTTAGCCCCAGATGTGTAAGTCTCAATGCAAAAACACAAGAAACACGAAAAACCAAGGCATGGATCCTCCAGAACTCATCCTTAGTAATGACCCCTCAATATGAGTGAACTTTTATAGATGAAATCACAAAGAATTCAAAAGAATGGTTATAAATATGTTTAAAGAAATCAAAGAGTCCACAAACTCCTGAATGAATTTCAAGAGGATCTATACAATAATTGAATGAAATATAGAATTCAAAATGGGTTATAAAAATCGAATTCCTACTAGCTCCTGTCAGCTGTCTCTGTGGTTTTCCCAACATGATCTTGACCCCCGCCCCCCTTTGCTCATATGATCCCTCCTCTCCCTCTTCAATTAGACTCCAGGGGTTCACAGTCCAGTTCTTGGCTGTGGATCTCTGCATCTGCTTCCATCAGTTACTAGATGAAGGTTCTATGATGACAATTAGGGTAGTCACTAATCTGATTACAAGGGAAGGCCAGTTCAGGCACCCCCTCCACTGTTGCTGGGAGTCTTAGCTGAGGTCATCCTTGTGGATTCCTGAGAATCTCTCTAGCACCAGTTTCTCTCTTACCCCATAATGGCTCCCTCTAATAGCTGGGGAACCTTCATGGGACTGAACTAGGCCCTCTGAATGTGGGTGACAGTTGTGTGGCTTGATCTGTTTGTGGGGTCCTGGGCAGTGGGACCAGGACTTATCCCAGGTGCATGAACCGGCTTTTTGGAGTCCATTCCATAAAATGGGATACCTTGATGCAGGGAGGAGGGGCTAGGCCCTTCCTCAACTTGGTATGCCAGACTTTGTTGACTACCCAAAGGAGGCCTTACCCCTCTGAGGATGGGGAGTGGGATGGGGGAGGTGGGTAGCAGAAAAAGTTGAAGGAGGGGGAACTGGGGTTGGTATGTAAAATAAAAAAATTTAAATAAAAAATGGAATTCAATAAAGAGACAGACTTGTTCTTCTGAAGAAAAACCAAACTGAAATGCTTCTGGAAATGAAAAATCCACAAAACCAAATTAGAAATTCCATGGAAAGCCTCACCAATAGAGTGGATAGCAGAGAGACAGAATATCAGGGATCAAGTACAAGATAGACGAACTGAGACAGTCAAGGACAAAGATAAATTAATTTAAAAGTATGAACAGACCATGTAAGATTTATGGGATACCATAGAAAGAACAAATCTAAAATCATGGGCACAGAAGAAGGAGAAGAATTTCACTCCAAAGGTATAGACATTTTCAACATAATCATAACAGAAATTTCTCCAATTTTAAGAAAAGAGATGCCCACCCAGGTACAGGTGGCATTCAGAACATCAGAGACAAAAACAGAGAATAACTGGGTTTTTTGTTTGTTTGTTTGTTTTTGCATTGTATTATAGTTAAAACACTACCTATAGTCTTGGCTTTCTTTAAAAGAACTTATGTGGTGGTATTGTGTTCCCCAAAATATTGTGTACCCTAGTAAACTTATCTGGGGTCAGAGAACAGAACAGCCACTAGATACAGAGGCTAGAAAATGGTGGCACTCACGCCTTTAATCCTAGCATTCCAGAGGCAGAAATCTCTCTGGATCTCTGTGAGTTCAAGGCCACATTGGAAACAGCCAGGCATGGTGACTCATGCCTTTAATCCCAGGAAGTGATGGCAGAAAGCAGAAAGGTATATAAGGCGTGAGGACCAGAAACTAGAAGCTTTTAGCTGGTTAAGCTTTTAGGCTTTTGAGCAGCAGTTCAGCTGAGATCCATTCAGATGAGGACACAGAGGCTTCCAGTCTGAGGAAACAGGATCCCCTGAGGAACTGGTGAGGTGAGATAGCTGTGTCTTGTTCTGCTTCTCTGATTTTCCAGCGTTCACCCCAATACCTGGCTTCAGGTTTGATTATATTATTAAGACTCTTCAAGATTCATGCAACAGACTTATTGATTTCTTCCAATTTTTTGTTTGTCTTTTCCTCGATTTCTTTAAGGGAAATCACTTCCTGAATATATTCCCAGTAGCACAGACACTGAGATTGACAATTAATAAATGGGACCTCCTAAAACTGAAAAGCTTCTGTAAGGCAAAGGACACAGTCAATAAGACAAAACAACAGCCTACAGAATGGGAAAAGATCTTCACCAACCCCACATCGACATAGGGCAGATCTCCAAGACATATAAGAACTAAAAAAACTAGACATCAAAATACCAAATAATCCAGTTAAAAAATGGGTACAGATCTAAACAGAGAATTCTCAACAGAAGAATCTCAAATGGCTGAAAGACATTTAAAGAATTGCTCAACATCCTTAGTCATCAGGGAAATGCAAATCAAAATGACTCTGAGATACCATCTTACATCTGTCAGAATGGCTAAGATCAAAAACGCTGATGACAGCTTATGTTAGAGAGGATGCGGAGTAATGGAAACTGCTGTCGATGGGAGTGCAAACTTGTACAGCCACTTTGGAAATCCATATGGCAGTTTCTCAGAAAAATGTGAATCAATCTACCTCAAGACCCAGCTATACCAAATTGGGCATTTACCCAATGGATGTTCAATTATACCACAAGGACACTTGCTCAACTATGTATATAGCAGCATTATTCATAAGAGCCAGAATTTGGAAACAATGGATAAGGAAAATGTGGTACATATACACAATGGGGTATTACTAAGCTGTAAAAAACAATGACCTCATGAAATTTGCAAGCAAATGGATGGAACTAGAAAAAATCATCCTGACTGAGGTAACCCAGACTCAGAAAGACAAACATGGTATATACTCACTCATAAGTGGATATTAGGAGTAAAGTACAGGATAACCAACCTACAATTCAGAGCCCCAGAGAGGCTAGAGAACAAAGAGAGCCCAAAGAGGGATGCATGGATTTCCCTGGGAAGGGCAAATAGATGAGCTCTCCTGGGTAAACTGGGGTAGGAGGTGGGGAACTTGAGGGAGTGGGTTGGGTGGGCTGGGTGCAAGAGGTGGTTTGGAGGCAGGATGGAGGGCTAGGGAGAAAACTGGTGCCAGGGAAACTCCCAGGAATCCACAAGGATGAACCCAGCTAAGAGCCCCTAGCAATAGTGGAGAGGGTGTCTGAACTGGCCTTCTGTAATCAGATTGTTGACTATCCTAACTGTCATCAGAGAGCCTTTATCCAGCAACTGATGGAAGCAGATGCAGACATCCACAGCCAAGCACTGGGCAGAGCTCCGGGAGTCCTCCTGAAGAAAGGGAGGAAGGAGTATACGATCCGGGTGTGTGTGTGTGTGTGTGTGTGTGTGTGTGTGTGTCAAGGTCATGATGGAGGAACCCACAGAGACAGCTGACCTGAGCTCATGGAAGCACATGGACTCTGGACAAACAGTTAGGGAGCTTGAATGGGACCAACCTAGGCCCTGGGCATGTGTGTGACAGTTGTGTAGCTTGGTCTGCTTGAAGGCTCTTAGCAGTGAGATCAGGACCTGTCCCTAGCACTAAACTGGCTTTTGGGACCCTGTTCTTCATGCTGGATTACCTCTCCTAGCCTTTATGCAAGGGGAGGAGCTCGGTCCTGCCTCAGCTATGTTCAAGTCCAAAGGAGGCCTGTCCCTTTCTGAATGGAGACAGAGGAGGAGTGGGTGGATGGGGAGGAGAGTAGATGGAGTCGGTGTGGGGGGGTGGGAGGTCATGGGAGGAGAAGGGGGGAGGAAAACTGTGGTCAATATGTAAAATGAAGGAAAAATGTTAATAATAAAGGAAAAAGCCCACTAACTATATAAAACAAGGAAAGTATAGTAAAAGCTACAAGAGAGAAATACCAAATTACATTTAAAGGCAAGCCCATCAGAATAACAGCAGATTTCTCCACAGGAAAGCTTGGGATGAAGCATCTTAATTTGCAAAATCACAGCTGCCAACCCAGATGACTATACTCAGCAAAGCTGCACTCAAAGGAAGAAGGAAAAAAAAGGCTAAAAGAGACTGAGACCACTAAGCCAGCTCTATAGAAGATACTAGAAAGAACCCTTTGGTCCAAGAAAAAAAGACAAACACACCCAGGAGGTTACAGTAAAGAATAAACCTCAGTTGAACAGTAGTAAAGCAAATGAGGACTAGAAAAACATACCAACACTACAAAAATAAACAAAATGATAATAATTAATATATATTCAATAAGTGAATATTAAGTCAAGTCCTCAATCAAAAGACATGGGCTAGCTGAGTAGATTTGAAAGTAGGATCTATGTATCTGTTGTCTTCAAGAAAGACACCTCATCACCAAAAAAGATGCTACCTTAGGGTAAAAGAAGGTTAGAAAACATAAAAAGTATTCCAAGTGAATGGAACTAGGAAGCAAGCAGGTGCCACTGTTATAATATCTGACAAAATAGACTTCAAACAAAAATTAGTCAGGCGTTATAAAGGTCATTTCATACTGATAAAGGAAGCAGTTCACCAAGAGGACATCACAATTCAAACATAAATGCACCCAATTTCATAAAACAAATGCTGCTAGAGGTAAGGTCAAAGGTTAACCCACACACAATAATAGCAAGTGACTTCAGTGTCCTATTCATCCAAATAGACAGGGCATTGTGACAAAAAAAAAATAAACAGAAAAATCTCAGATAAATGACATCATTGAGCAAATGAACCAAATACACATATCCAGAACATTCCATCCACACACTACAGGATGAATATCCAGTCTTCTCAGGAGCTCATGGAACTGTCTCTGAAATAGATCACATTAACAGGCTACAAATCAAATCAAATAACAAATATTGGAAAACTGAAATAGCATCTGATTACATTAGAAGAAGGCTAGAAATCAGCAATAAGAAAAACTAGGATACACAGAACCCCTTGGCATTAAACAATACTCCATTGGATGATGAATGGGTCATTTAAGAAATCAAGAAGAAGAAAAAAATTAAAAGCTCTCTAGACGTAAATGAAAATGAAAACACGACCTATCAAACTGATGCAATATGATGAAAGCAGTCTACAAGTGCCTGCATGAAAAATAAATCAGAGGGTTACATCAATAATAATGCACCTTCAGGCTTTGATAAAATAAGAGCAAGTCAGACTCCAGATCACTAAATGAAAAGAACTGATTCAGAGCCTCTAACCACTGAACCATCTAACCAGACCTCTGGCAACTTTTTATTTCTCTCTCTGGTTTCTTCAATTAACCACAAGTCATTCAGGGGTATATTGTTCCATATCCATGCATTTGCATAATTTCCATAATTTTCTTTGCTATTGATTTCTAGGTTTTGTAAAGATTTATTTTACTCTCTCTTTCTCTGTCTCTCTATCTCCCCCCCCCCCCCGTGTGTGTGTGTGTGTGTGTGTATGTGTGTGTGCCTTCTGTGACAGGGCATCAGAGTCCCTGGAACAGGAGTGGTCCCACAGTAGCTAGAGAACCCAACAGCCTGGCAGTTACTCAGTCCACTGGGCCAGGTGTCTCAGTACTCCCAATATGGTGCCAAAACCCTGGAAGATTCCTGAAGGGACACTGGTCCTTAATCAATGATGAGGTCTGGGAATGGTGGTTCTGATATTCATGAAGGAATCAGCAGCAGCAGCAGCAATGGGGTAACTCAATTTGGCTGCAGGAAGGAAGTCTAAGGCAGCCAAAGCCAGGTAATCCTCCTCCTGCCGTGCCCCCTTTCATCTGGCTTCCACCAAAGGTGCTGCCCATGTTCAGGATGGGTCTTCCTATACTAACTATGAAAATCACGATAATCCCTCAGCTCAGACTCCCTACTCAAGTGATCCTAATTTGTGTCAAGTTGACATTAAAACCATCACAGGCCTGAATAACCAAAGCAGTCCTTAGCAGAAGAGCAATGCTGGGGGGTCTCATGCTCCCCAATCTTAACTTGTATCACAGGGCCGTGATAACAAAAATGGGTGTGGTGGTGGCATAGAGCAGATCTGTAGACCAACAGAATGGAACAGAGGACCCAGAATAAACCACAGAGTTACAGCCACCTGTTTTTAAGAAAACATACTCTAGAGGGAAGATGACCTCCTAACAAATGGTGCTGGGAAACCTGGATTTCCACTTGGAGAAGAATGAAGCTTGATTTATATCTCCCTCCCCGAACAAAGATCTATTCCAAAGTCCTCCCTATAAAACCTGAAACTTTAAAACTGCTAGAGAGAAACCACAGGTAAATTCTTCAAGATACAGAACATGCAAGGATTTTCTAAAAGGAACTTCAGTAGTATTGGAAATAATCTTAGGACATGGCAAATGGGATGACATGAACTTGAACAGCTTCTGCAGAGCAAAGGCAGCAGTCACCAGAGTGAAGAGACAGCCAGCCTGCAGAGCCGGAGAAAACCTCTGCCCGCTAGACATCTGACAGAAGAGTGATATCTAGACCACAGAAAGAAATGCAAAAAATTGAACACCCAGAACCAAATCATCTGATCAACAAATGGGCCAGTGAACTGAGTAGAGTGTTCTCAAGGATAAAATACAAATGACCCATAAACATGAAAGGAACTGACCAAAGTCACCAGTCCCTAGAGAAATACAAATCAGAACCACAATAGGGTTCCACCTCACTGCAGCCAGTATGACAGTCCTTAAGAAAACAGGAGCAGAGATGGAGAGATGGCTCAGTGGTTAAGAGCACGTACTGTTCTTGCATCACAGAAGCTGGGTGCCTCACAACTACCTATAACCCCAGATCCAAGGGATCTGATACACCTTGGACCTCCACAGGGACCAGTACTCACACACACACACACACACACACACACACACACACACTCACAAACAGCAACAACAACAAAAAAAACCAGCAACAACAACAAAACAATATAATGCTTTTAAAAAGGGAAAGCAAATAGCAAATTACGGAGAGCTATGGAAAAAGGAAGCCCTTGATCATGGCTGGTGGGATGCAGAGGAGTCGAGCCAATGCAGTAATTGTTACTGGGTGCCTCCAAAACTAAATCAGAACTATCATATGACTCAGCTGTACTACTCCTGAGTATGTACTAAAAGACTCAAAGTCAGTGTGCCTCAGAGGCCTGTGCACATCCATGCTTCTGTGGTAGCATGTGTTTACAATATTTACAATAGCCAGGAAATTGAACCAGCCTAAATTCCCGTAAACAGATGACTGGATAAAGAAATTGTGGCATATATACAGTGGAATTTTATATGGCCATAAAGGAAAATGAAATAATGACATGTTCAGGAAATGGATACAACTGGAACTCATGTTAAGTGAAATAAGGCAATATATATATACATATGAGTGGGGTTGGCAAGGGGTCAAGAGGTCTTGTAGCCCTTCAAGAGTGCCTCGGTTAAGTTCTCAGCACCCATGGGGTGCTACAGGGGATCTAATACCCTCACCACCCTCTCTGGCCTCTGCGGGCACTTGTACACATGGAACATGCGTGCACGCACACACAATTATATATTATACATTTATTATATACTCTACGTGTGTGTGCAGGTCATTAAACTAAAAAGTGAATCATGATAAGAAGGAACAGATATTAAGTGGGTAGAAAATAGAGGGAAAGTAAAATTGGGACTGAGTCGGGGAGAAAGGGAACCAGCGGGGTTGGGGGGTTGGGGGGTGGGAGAGGTGGGGGTGGGGGAGGTGGGGGGTGATGGGGGGGTTGTGGACAAATGAGAACAAACTCCAGTGACACACAGGTGTGTTTGAAGACGCTGTGGTGAATGCATCATTTTGTATGCTAACCTAAGCATTAATTTTAAAACATCCATAGCGGTATTCATGGGGCTACAGAGCTGGCTCGGTGCCGAAGAGAACTCACTTCTCTTGCAGATGACCTGGATTCAGCTCCCAAAACTCACATCACATAGCTCACAGTGGTCTGTCACCCTAGGGCGCACGGTTTCCATAGGCATTGCACTCACGTGTACCCTACACAGACACAAACACCTACACACAATTAAAAATAATACAAAGCCATCTTAAAAAATAAGAATATTAGGGGATAGAGAGATGGTTTGGTGGTAGTGTGGATTGCTCTTCCACAGGACCTTATTTCAGTTTCCAGCACCCAAGTCAGGCAGCCCATAGGCCCAGTAACTCCAGTTCAAGGGGATCCAGAGGCATCTATCCCTAGGTGCATGCACAGACGTGAATATATACACATGATTAAAATAAATCTTTTAAAAATAATAGTCACAGAAATAGAAAAATTTGAAAAAATTCCTGTGGACACTCCCCTAAAACAAAAACAAAACAAAACAAAAAATAAATAAAACCCAAACCTTTAAATACTCAAAGCAATCTTGAGCAAACACAGCAAATCTGGAGGCCTCCTACTACCGAACTTCAAAACATACAGCAAAGTTATAATAACCAAAACAGCATAGCATGGGAACAAAACAGGACACTCAGACCAGGTAAAGAGAGGAGAAAGCTTGGAAAACAATCCATATATCTATAACCAACTGGTGTTCAGTGAGGTTGCCAAGACCATGCACCAGGGAAGTGGATGTAAAAATTATGTCCCACAGCTCCTAGGTCACCATCTACCTCCATGTCAGAAACATTGGGGTGGGGACCAATGGAGAAATATCAGAAGCTCGCATGTGACCTATCTCCAAGAGCCTTTCCTCCCTCATTGGACCTTCCCAGACTTCTTAGTATGGACCCCTACCTGCAAGCCTTGGTCCCTGGACAGTAGAGTGATGATCTCTGGCAGACCAGGCTTCATCTCCCCCTGCAGACCACCTTCAGGTTACATACCTTCCACCATCCATCCCCAAACACCCATTTTTCATCCTCCTTGTTACCCCACCCCAAGTGAATACTCAGTAGCCCTGGGCCAAAAGACCACTCAGGAAACCCTGCCGCCTTTCCCTAAGTCTCTGAATATCAATAGTGATATTTGTAATTCCTCGGTCCACCCAGGCTCACAGTCCTTCCCATTTACCATAAGAAAAACCCCCGTCAGGCCCTCCCTGCCACCAGGTGTTCTGTTGATGCACAACCCTAATTAGTCTTAACAATACAAACCCGGAGTCAGATATTGAGGGTGAAAGCTGAAAGACCAGAGAAGCAGTGCCGCCAGCCACCAGTCCCTTCTTACCTCGAAGAAATCCAAGACCGAATCGAATCCGAGAGATTCTATCTCTAGGAATCCTCAGACTGAATGGCCCGAGATTCTGTCTCCACCCACCTTACATTCCTGTCTCCACTTTCCTAGTGCTGGGATTAAAGGGGTGTGCCACCACCGCCCAGCTCTGTTTCTCTTTTAGACTGGTTCAATCTGGTCTAGCCCAGGGTGGCCTTAACTCCTGTCCTTCCTGCTTCCTCCTCCCAAGTGTTGGGATTAAAGGTGTGTGCCACCACTGCCCGGCCTCTATGGTTAACTAGTGACTAGCTCTGATCTCCAGGCAAGCTTTATTTGTCAGAATACAAACAAAATGGCAGCCCCAGGTCTGGGGCGTGGGAGTGGGGGTCCTCGCTAGCCCAGCTGCTGAGCTGAGCTAGTCTTTGAAGCTTCTTGTGGTCTGTCCTCCACAGCATCCCTCAGCATCCACCCCCAGTCCTGGGCAACATCCAGCAACCATCCTTGCTGGCAGTGGGCAAGTAGGTCCACATAGAGCTGGTAGAGCTGGCTTTAGAAAGGGGGACAACAGACTGATGCCAAATGCCAGGGATAAGGAATTCAAAAGATGCCTTACTTACAGGTGGGTCTGCCTCTGACACAGTGCATTCTGGCTTTCTCACCGCCCCGGGCTGGACACAGCAGCTTCACTGTCAGAAGCCTTGCTGAGGCTCACCCCTACTGCTTTAGTCTGGTGTACTACTAGGGAGCAGTAGTTCTTCTCATCGTGGGGCTCCCAGGAGAGTGGGGTACCTGTGAGAGGAGAGGAGTCCTCTAGTCCCACAGTTGGCGTATGAATCACACTGATGGCGATTGGCACATGCAGCCTAGCTCTCCAGCTGGGTTGGGACCCCATAGGTAGTCGTGTAACTGAATGGGATGGTGAGTTAAAAAAATATTGGCACCATAAAAGGTTTCTAAATGCACATGAACTGAAAATTCATTCAAAACTCAAATCCATAATCAATGCCCACCCATGTTGCATCCTGCGACTTCACTGCAGTCTTGATCTGAACACACAACACGCTTATGCACAGCACATGCCATCTCGGCATGCGATGCCAACAAAAGTCTCCCCTGGCCTCCAATTCAAGCCTACTACACATAATGAACTGCAGTGCTTGGCTGTACAATACACAGCATCCTGCTCTTATAGAAACATAATCATTTAATTACCGAAATCAAAGCTTTGAGTGTTTTCCTGGCATCATTTCCCAGTGTGCATCCAATTAGTATACCTTTGGAGTCTATTGTTACAATGTTTGATTTTTAAAACTGCCATTTGAGTGGCTGGCTTAATTTTTATGTAAAAAAAAAAATCTTTAAATGGATTTTGGCCTAGGATTAGGACAGAATTCCCAACAATTTCTGAAATGGCACTAAATGCATTTCTGCCATTCTGTACCATGTATTCGTGTGAAGCAGTGTTCTCAGCTTTGATGATTATGAAATAAAAGTATCAACCAACTCTGGAAAATGTTGAAGAGGTTCTTTGTCCTGAAGGATCAAATATTCAGTCAGGATTTAATTGTTTATATAAAGAAACATTTCCAAGTCATTGATATACAAGTTTGCCTTAATATTTAATAAATTGGCAAAAATATATATGCCAAAGAATTTTTAATAACTTTATCATTTAACCCTGCATGGTGGCATATGCTTTAATTCCAATAGCTAAGAGGCAGAAGCAGGTGGATCTCTGTGAATTTGAGGCCACCTTGATCTACATAGTAAGTTCCAGGACAGCCAGGGCTACATAGTGAGACCCTGTCTTGAAAAAAACAAAAAACAAAAATCAAGCACTGTAGCTAGAGTTTTCCTGGCAGTACCAATCTACTTCAGAGAAAATATGGGCATTGAAGAAACTGCATAGGGAGTTAACTTTCATTGTGGCAAAAGTTAGCCACTGGACAACAAAGTATCCTTGAATCGACTGCTGACAAACAGGACAAAATGGACAGACAGGACACGAAACAAAGGACTATTGATTCTTGCCAAAACAAGTGTGGTTATGGCTTTATCAAAAGGCATCTTCTGAGGCCAGGACAATATGGCACCATCCCTTCGCAATTCGGAAAAGGTACAGTGCCCTTTTCTTCGAAGGCAGCTGAACAGGCAGTGGGCCGATGGCTTCTGATGTGCTATGGAACAGCAGCTGAAACAGTTATTCTTGAAGAGTAACTAAGCTCACGCCTCTCAATAGTAGACTGGCATTTGATAGAGGGATGTGGAGAAGAACGGGATGCTGAGATGAAGCCATATATACACAGCCAAGAAGAATGGACAGCTGAATTAAAAAACCATCAACAATTTCCAGAATTTAAAATCCTGAATCATGACATGACACTAGTGGAATTCAAGTGTTTCTGGTACATGGACTGCTCTCACCCAATGTGAGGTTGAACTGTTGACCTTCTGTACATCCTACTTTGCAAATGAGTCTGTCAGATATGCTAAGCCTATAGGCTGAAGATGATGCCCCAGCACTGCGGGGAAACCTCAGGTGAGTGTCCAGGCAGCTGGCTGTTTCTGTCAACTCACAAATTTTTTGGAAGTTGCTTGCATGCACTTCCTGTTTTTATTTTTGTTAGCTAATATTATTTCCTTCTTGAGTCTCTGAGGGAGTTGAAGATTAGTTAGTTATAGTTGAAGATTAGTTATAGTTGAAGGTTAGTTAGTTATAGTTGAAGACTAGTTAGGATAGAAAGTGAATTAGGTACATTTTGGACTTACCAAAATAGGATAGATAGTGGAATTATTTTCTCTGAATTTGTCAAATAAAAATGGACTAGACATTGTTTTGACATTTATTACTTGTATATATTGTATATAGTTATTGTACTTTTGTATATAGTTTTTCTTTTGTTAGTTATAACCTTTTTCTTTTTTTCTTTTTATTAAAATAGAAAAGGGGAAATATGGTGGTATTTTATTTGTACTGAAATGTGATTTTAATTGTATGTTAATAAATAAAGTTGCCCGGGGGTCAGAGCTATTAGAGCCATAGCAAGAGCATGGCGGTGGTGGCGCACGCCTTTAATCCCAGCACTTGGTAGACAGAGCTAGGTAGATCTCTGTGTATAAAAGGATACAGCCAGCATTGGAGACACATGCCTTTAATCTCAATCCCAACCATAGAAGACCTGGAAGTCTTTACAGACAGGCAGTGATGAGGTATGGGTTTACAACCAATGAGAAGGCAGAACCAAAAGTCTTTATAAAGACAAACACACAGGAAGTAGCCCCCTTTCAGAGAGCTCTCTTGGCTGAAGCAGGAAGGGTAAGGCTCTTAGTTCTGACCTCTTGGCTTTCTTCTCTGAATTGGCTCTGTGTTTCTTATTTAATAAGACGGTTGGTTACATCTACAAAGCACTACGAGTAAGTGTTTGCTTTGTATATCTATCTTATAGACCTGTGCTGGGTGACATAAAAAAAATTTTAGGGGAAGCCTGGGAAGATGGCTCAGTGAGCAAAGGGTCTGCTGTGTGAGCATGAGGACCTGAGCTCAGAGCCCCAGCATCTACATAAAAGCTAGGGGTGGCAGCACACACCTCTAACTCCAGCACTGATAGAGTGAAGATGAAAGGGTTGCTGAGGCTTACTGGTCAACCTTCTGAAAAACAGTGAGCTCTAGGTTCAATGAGCAAGTCTGAGGACGGACAGAACAGAGCCAGACTTCCTCTAGTCTTCACATGGACATATATGGGCAACACACATGCACACACATTTACCATAGACATACAACATCTTAATTAGCAAAAGTAAATTTCTTCCATGAGAAATTGGGTTGGAATATATAATTTATAATATATATGTATAAATTTTGGGGGTGTATTGTCAGCGTTCTATCTGGGGTGAATAGATGTTTGCTCATCTCTCCCCATGGAAGGTCACAGAATAGAGAAACAGCTGCCACTCATGCAGGCTGGAGTACAGCTGGGGGCAGGCGGCTGTGCTGCACACACAATGGGACCAGAGGGGCAAACTGACTAATTCCCATGAAACATACACGGAGGGGTGGGCTACATCATTTCTACCCCAAGCCCAGGGAATAGAGCCTGAAAGTTGGGACATACCCCATTCCCGATTGTGGGGTTAGGGACCACCCTTTCCTTATGGACCTGCCCAGGAAATTGTCAGCCTAGAAAGAAACTGCAGGGGGAGTATGACAATCGACAGGGGAGAAATGACAGCTCCTTTAGTGGCCAAGCCCTGAACCCCATACCCCTTAACCTGATGCTGCCCACTCCCCCACATGGGGCTCTATTCACAGGGCTCTTTTTCCATAGGAAAAGTGCCCAGTGGCCACACTCCAATTCCAGCCTCTGTTCCAAGCACAAAGTGTTGCTAGTGTCAGCACTGGGCATAGGGCAGGGCAGGAGAGGCAGAGAAGGCTAAGAGACCTAGGACTGATAGAGCATCTACCACTCACTGGGCACCACACACATATGCTCTCAAGTCCCAAGAACCCAGGTCATTCAACAATGACAGTGTTCGGAGAATACAAAGGACTGCCCAAAGGTCATACAGCAGTTGTGCGGGAGAGCTGGGCCTGAGTGTTCAGATGGGTCAGAGTATGAGCCATCTTTGAACAGCCCCATCTTAGGTTTAGAGCCCAAGGTTGACTAGACTGGCTGGTATCAGTACCTTACCCTTTGGTCCCTTGGTCCCTTCCCAAGGCCGGGGAGGATATTGATTGCTAGAATGCAAACATTCTTTGTGTGTGGGAATCTCACTTCTATGCTTAGGTGGTGTGTGATCAAAGTCAATTTGGCCAGATGGGCCTCCCTGATACCCATCACAGCAGGAGGGGCATGGCCAGTTGAACATCCTCAGAGGAGGGATAGTGACCTCTGTGCCCTGAAAGCAAAGGAACATGAGCATTAGGAGACCTAGACACTAAAGGAAGAGATAAGACAAACCATCTGTGTGAAAAGGGCCTTATCACAAGGCCCCATTAGCTGGTAGGGGAAGATGAGAGAGACTTGTAGTTTAGTTGTATCATACAAAGTGACCCAGGGACAGAGCATCAGAGTATCACTTGCTTTGGTTTCAGAAGGAGCTAGACAGCCAGGCTCACTCTGACCTGATAACATTTTCTATCTATCTATCTATCTATCTATCTATCTATCTATCTATCTATCTATCTATCTATCATCTAATTTTTCCAGTCAGGGATTCACATAACACAGCCTGGCCTTGAAGTAGCTCTGCCTGCAAAGATGAACTTCTTGTTTTTCTTCCTTTATCTTTCTGGAATTCCATGTGTCAGCCACACTCCTGTTTTATGTGGTGCTAAGGATTGAAACCAGAGCTTCTTGTGTGTCAGGCTCTACTTACTGAGCTCCATATCCAGTCCCTTTACTCTAACACTGTTCCTTTCTTCTAGCCCACTTCATACACAGCACACACTTGTCTCTATTTTTACAGCTTCTTTCTCTCTCCTTGTCATCACATGCTCTGCTACCTGGCCGCCTCAGCACCTTCCTACCTCATGTACAGTTTCCACAGAATGCCTGGTCCTCAGATGCATATTAGTCCTTTTTTTTTTTTTTTTTTTTTTTTTTTAAAAAAAAGAAAAAAATCATGGATTTGGAAGTGGAACTTAGAGCATTAAAAGCACTGGGTAGACATTCTACCATGTCCCCATCTGACTGGGAGGGTTTCTTAGATGGCCCAGGTCCATTCCTGATGACCTTCTCTCTGTTCCTCTAGAATCCATCAAGGAGATTTACTTGGAACTGGGATACTGGTTGGAGCATACTGGCTTTTGTGTTTGAGGGTCTCTGTCAATTTTTAGGGCACCTGGGAGGACATCTAGGGAGTGCACAATCACTAGATATAGGCAAGCATGAAAATGTGGCTATGTGTCCAAGAGAAGGAGTCAGGGACCACAGATGTCTATTTCTGGACTGAGGGGCAGGGATTGTAGCAGTCTATGAATTACCTAGAGAGAGGGTATCATAAACTAATAAGCTTCTGAAGGAACTGCTAAATCAAAAGGAGCTTTGGAGAGAGTCCCCAAAACAATGAGAGCCTTAGAGGGAGCTACCAACTCAATTAGAGCCTTAGAGGGAGCCACAACTCAATAAGAACCTTAGAGGGAACCCCCAAATTAGTAAAAGCATTGGAGAGAACCCCCAACTCAGTAAGAACATTAAAGGGAGCCCACAAATTAAGGAGAGACTTGGAGGGAGCCTCCAACTCAATGAGAACTTTAGAGGGAGCTCCCAACTCAATGAGAACCTCAAGGGGAGCCCTCAACTCAGTAAAAGCCTCAGTAAAAAAACTCAGCAAGAGCCTTAGGGGGAGCACTCAACTTAAGGAGTGCCTTGGAGGGAGCCCCAAACTCAGTGAGAGCCTTGGAGGGAATCCCTAAATCAATGGATCCCCAACTCAATAGGAGCCATGGAAGAAGCCTACAACAGGGTGAGAGAGAGTCTTGGAGGGAGCCTCCTAGGCAATAGAGGCTTGGAGAGAGACCCCCAAATCAGTAAGAGCCTTAGAAAGAGAAGAAAATTCAATGAAAGCCATAGAGGGAGCCCCCAACTCACTAAAAGCCCCAACTCAATGAGAGCTTTGGAGGAGTTCCAAAGTCAATGAGAGTCTTGGAGGGATCTTCAACTCAATGAGAGAGTCTTAGAGGGAGCTCCTAACAAATGATAGCCTTACTGGGAGTCCCTACTTAATAAGAGGCCTGGAGGAAACCCCCTAACTCAATGAAAGCCTTAGAGGGAGCCCCCTTAACCAAATGAGAGATTTGGAGGGAGCCCCCAACTTAATGAAGATCCTTTGAGGGAGTGTCCACTCAATGTGTACCTTAGAGGGAGGGCTGTGGAGGGATCCTACAACTCAGTCAGAGCCTGAGATGGAGCCCCTAATACAGTGAGAGCCTTGGAGGAAGCTCCTAACTGAATGAGAATCTCAAAGCCCCTCCCCCCCAACTAAATGACAGCCTTTAAGGGAGCTGGAAACTCAATTAGAGCCTTGGAAGGAGTCCCCAACTCAACAAGAGCCTCTGGAGGAAGCCCCTAACTCAATGAGAGCCACAGAGGGAGTCTGCAAGTCAATGAGGGCCTGAAGGGATCCCCCAACTTAATGGGAGCCTTTGGGGGAATTCCCAACTCAATGAGAGCCTTAGAAGGAGCCCCCAAATCAGTAAAAGCCTTGGATAGAACTCCCATCTCAATGAGACCATTAGAGAAGCCCCCAAATTAAGAAGAACCCCAGAGGGAGCCCCCAACTCAATTTGAACTTTAGAAAGCCCTCAACTCATTGAGAGCTTCAAAGGGAGCCTCCAACTCAGTAAAAGCCTTGGAGGGAGCCCTCAACTCAATGAGAGCCTTAGAGGGAGCCACAAACTCAGTCTTTGAGGGATCCCCAACTCCATGAGAGTCTTAGAGTGATACTCAACTGAATAGGAGCCTTAGAAGGAGCCCACAACATAGTGAGAGCCTTACAGGGAGCCCCCAACTCAGTGCAAGCCTTGGAGGGAGCCTCCTAGGCAATGAGAGCCTTGGAGGGAGACCCTAAATCAGTGAGAACCTTAGAAAGAGAAGAATAGTCAATGAAAGCCTTAGAGGGAGCCCCCAACTCACTAAAAACCCCAACTCAATGAGAGCTTTGAAGGGAGTTCCAAAATCAGTGAGAGTCTTGGAGGGATTCCCAACTCAATGATATCCTTAGAGGGAGCTCCCTAACCAAATGAGAACTTTAGACAGAGCCCTTAACTCAATAGAGGCTTAGAGGGAACCCCTAAATCAATGAAGCTCCTTGGAGGAAGTGCCCACTCCTCCAAGTGTGCCTTAGAGGAAGAGCTACGGAGGGAGCCCCCAACTCAATCAAGCCTGGGAGGGAGCCCCTATTCAGTGAGAGCCATGGAGGAAGCTCCTAACTGAATGATTGACTCAGAGGGAGCCTCCAACTCAATGACAGCATTTGAGGGAGCCACAAACTCAATTAGAGCCTTGGAAGGAGTCCCCAACTCAACGAGAGCTTAGGATGAGCCCCTACCTCAGTGAGAGTCATGAAGGGAGCCCCAAACTCAATGAGAGCCACAGAGGAAACTCTTAGTTCGATGAGACCCTTAGAAGGAGCTCCCAACTCAATGAGAGTTTAGAGGGAGCCTCCAACTCAGTAAAAACCTTGGAGGGAGAACTCAACTGAATGAGAGCTTTGAAGAAAGTCCCAACTCAATGAGTGGCTTGGAGGGAAGCCAGCAACTCAGTGAGAGCCTTAGAGGGAGCCCTCAACACATGATAGACTTTTTGGGAGCCCTGACAACATGATTGTCTTAAAGGGAGCCCTTAATACAACGAGAGGCTTAGCAGGAGTTCCCAATTCAATGAGAGGCATTGAGGAAGTCCTCTACTCAATGAAAGCCTTAGAGGGAGCCCCCAACTCAGTGAGATCCTTGGAGGAACTCCCCAAAACAATGAGAGCCTTGGAGAGAGCCTCCAACCAAATTGGAGCCTTGGAGGGAGGCCCCAACTCAATGAGAGCTTTGGAGGGAGCCCCCGACTCAGTGACAGCCTTGGAGGGTGTCCCCAACTCTTTAAGAGACTTGGAGGAAGCCCCTAACTCAATGATAGCTTTAGAGGCAGCCCCTGAGTCAATGATAGCCTTGGAGGGAGCCCCCAACTCAATAAGAGTCTTTGAGAAAGCCCCCAACCCAATTGGAGTCTCTGAGGAAGCCCTCCCTCAATTAGAGCCTTGGAGAAAGTCCCCCAACTCAATGAGAGCTGTAGAGGAAAGCCTAACTCAATAAAGCCTTGGGGGCCCCCAACCCAATGAGAGCCTTGGAGGGAGCCCACAACCCAATGAGAGCCTTGGAGGGAGCCTCCAACTCAATGAAGGCCTTAGAGGGAGCTTCTAACTCAAAGAGAGCCTGTAGGGAAACCTCAACTCAATGAGAGCCATGGTTAGAGCCCCTAACTCAACAATAGCCTTAGAAGGAGCCTTTAAGTCAATTATAGCCTTAGAGGGGGCCCCCTAACTCAAAGAGAGTCTTAGAGGGAACCACAAACTCAATGAGAACCTTGAGGGAGCCCTCAATGGGACCCTTGATGGAGCTCCAAACTCAATGAGACCCTTGGAGGGAGTCTCCAAATCAATGAGAGCCTTAGAGGGAGCCCCTATCTCAATGAGAGTCATGGATGGAGCCCCCAACTCAATAAGAACCTTGGAGGTCACCTTCAACTCAATGAGAGCCTTAGAGAGAGTTCCCAACTGAATGAGAGCCTTTCAGGGAGCTCCTAGCTCAGTGAAATCCTTGGAGGGATTCTTAACTCAATGAAAGCCTTGGAGGGGGCCCCTAACTTAATGAGAGCTGTGGAGGGAGCCCTCAACTCAATGAAAGCCTGTATAAAGCCTCCAACTCAATGAGAGTCTTGGTCGAAGCCCACAACTCAGTGAGAGCCTTGGAGGGAGCTCCCAACTCAATGAAAGCTGTGCAGGGAGCCCCCAACTCAAAGAGAGCTTATAGGGAGACCTCAATTCAATGAGATCCTCTTGTGGGAGTCCTAAGCACAGCAAGAGCCTTAGAGGGAGCCCCTACCTCAGTGAGAGCCTTGCAGGGAGCTCCCTAACTCAATGAGAGCCTTAGAGGCAGCCCCTAAGTCAATGATAGCCTTAGACGGGGCCCCCTAACCTAATGAGAGCCTTAGAGGGAGCCCCAAACTCAACAAGAGCCTGAGAGGGAGCCCCTAACACAGTGAGAGACTTGGAGTGAGCACCCAACTGAATGAAAGACTTAGAGGGAGCTGCAAACTTAATGAAAGCCTTGGAGGGAGCCCCCAACTCAATGGTAGCCTTATTGGGAGCTCTCTACTTAATGAGAGCCTTACGGGGAGCCCCCAAGTCATTGAGAGCCTTGGAGGGAGCCCTCAACTCAATGAGAACCTTGTAGGAAGTCCCCAGTTCAATTAGAATTTTAGGGAGATCCCTTAACTCCATGAGAGCCATGGATTGAGCCCTCAACTTAATGAAAGCCTTAGTTGGAGCCTCCAAATCAATGAGACCCTTAAAGGGATCCCCTAACTCCATAAGAGCCCCAAACTCAATGAAAGCCTTAGAGAGAGCACCAACTCAATGAGACCCTTAAAGGGATCCCCTAACTCCATGAGAGCCTTGGACTGAGCCCCCAATTCATTGAGAGCCTTGGATTAAACCCCTAACTCAATGAGAACCTTGGAGGGAGTCACCAATCCAATTAGAGCCTTATAGGGATCCCCTAATCCCAGAAGAGCCATGGATTGAGCCTCAACTCAATGAGAGTCTTGGATTGAGTCCCCAACTCAATGAGAGCCTTTAAGGGAGCCCCCAAGTCAGTGAAAGCCCTTCAGGGAGTCCCCAACTCAAAGAGAGCTTGTATGGAGAACCCAACTCAATGAGATCCTTTGTGGAAGCTCTTAACAGAGTAAGAGCCTTAGAAGGAGTCCTCAACTTAATGAGAGCCTTGGAGAGAGCCCCCAACTCAATGAGAGCCTTAGAGGGAGCCCAAACTCAATAAGGGCCTAAGAGGGAGCCCCTAACACAGTGAGAGACTTGGAAGGAGCACCCAGATGAATGAAAGCCTTAGAGGGAGCTGCAAACTTAATGAAAGACTTGGAGGGAGCCCCCAACTCAATGATAAACTTAGCGGGAGCCCCCAACTCATGATAGCCTTAGATGGGGCCCCCTAACCCAATGAGAGCCTTAGAGGGAGCCCTAAACTCAATAAGAGCCTAAGATGGAGCCCCTAACACGGTGAGAGCCTTGGAGGGAGCCTTCAACTCAATGAGAACCTTGTAGGGAGTCACCAATTCAATTAGAGCCTTATAGGGATCCCCTAATTCCATGAGAGCCATGGATTGAGCCCTCAACTCAAAGAAAGCCTTGGACGAAGCCTCCTACTCTATGAGAGCCTTAAAGGGATCCCCTAACTCCATGAGAGCCATGGATTGAGCCCCAACTCAATGAGAGCCTTTTATTGAGCCCCTAACTCAATGAAAGCCTTAGAGGGAGCCCCCAATTCAATGAGAGCCTTGGATTGAGCCCCCAACTCAATGAAAGCCCTGTATGGAGTCCCCAACTCAAAGAGAACTTGTAGGGAGAACCCCACTCAATGAGATCCTTTGTGGGAGCCCTGAACACAACAAGAGCCTTAGAGGAAGCCCCCAACTCAATGAGAGCCTTGAAGAGAGCTCCCAACTCAATGATAGCCTCAGAAGGAGTTCCCTAACATAATGAGAGCCTTAAAGGGAGCCCCTAACTCTTTGACAGCCTTAGAGGCAGTCCTTAAGTCAATGATAGCCTTAGATGGAGCCTCCTAACTCAATGAGAGCCTTAGAGGGAGCCCTAACTCAATGAGAGCCTTGGAGTGAGCCCCCAAACTCAATGAGACCCTTAGGTTGAGCCCCCAACTCAGTGAGACCCTTATAGGGAGTCTCCAATTCAATGAGAGCCTTGAAGGGAGCTCCCAACTCACTGAGAGCCTTAGTGGGAGCCCCCAACACATGACAGCCTTGGATGGAGTCCCCAACTCAATAAGAGCCTTATTGGGAGTCCCCTACTTAAGGAGAGCCTTATAGGCAGACCCCAACTCAATGAGAGCCTTGGAGGGAGCCTCCAACTCATTTAGAGCCTTGTGTGTGTGGGAGTCTCCAGCAGAATGACAGCCTTAGAGGGAGAACTGTGGAGGGAGCCCTAAGTCAATGACAGCATTAGAGGAAGCCCCTAAGTCAATGAGAGCCTTGGAGGGATCTCCCAATTCAAGAGAGCCTAAAACATTGCTAAAGATTCCCCTTTTCTTGCTTAAGAGGATGGTGGGCTTGATCCTGACTTGTAGCTAAGGAAACTGAGGTCTAGAGATGAGAAAGCCACATTTACCAGTGGTTGGTGACACAGGTAGGTTTTGAAACATAGCTTATACCATCAGACACCATTTTATTTATTTATTTATTTATTTATTTATTTATTTATTTATTTATTTATTTATTTATTCATTTATTCATTCATTCATTCATTCATTCATTCATTTTGTTAAAGATTTATTTACTTTTATTTCATGTAGATGCTGGGAATCGAACCTGGGTCTTCTGAGGCAAGACATGCTTGTAACCACTGAGCCATTTCTCCAGTCTCAGACACCATTTTATTATCTAATTATGTGTATGTGTATGCTGTGCATGCATGTGCATGTAGAGGCCAGAGGTTGACATGGGCGTCTTCTATAATCCTCCACTTTTAAAGAGGATTTTTTTTTGCATTTGTTTGTTTGCATGCATTGTGTGCATGTGCTAAAGCATGCATGCAGAGAAGATTAGAGGACAACATGCTGGAATCAGTTCTCTGCCTCTACCATGTGGGTCCAAAGAATCAAACTGTGGCTCAGCCACAGGTACCTTTACCCCTGAGCCATCTTGTTGAATGTCTCTCCACTCTAGTTTATTTATTTATTTTGTGATATTTCTTTCACGCAGCTAAGCTGATTTGGCTAAGCTGGCTAGTCAGTGAGCTCAGAGATCTCTCTGCCCTTGCCTCCTCAACATGCTGGGTCATAGACATTCATTGGACAGGCCCATACTGCTGTAACTGGCATCTTGCATGAGCGCTGGGGCTCTGAGCTCTGCTGGGGCTCTGAGCTCAGGTCCTCATGCTGGCATGAAAAATACCTTACTGACTGATCCATTTCTCCTAGGTGTGGGTGTTCCTTCTGCTGTGGGGCTGACCATCCCTCGTGAGGGTTGAAAAGACCACCTTATGCCTGTCAAATGCATAGTCATTTTTGAAAAGTGTTTTCCAAAGGGGCACTTAGTTTCTGCCCAAGGTTGACTGGGGAAGGGGATAAAAGTATTAAAGCAGATATGGGTAGCTGGAGGCTTCACAGTTCTCTCTGCTGGTCTGACCAGCTGTAAGCAAAACCACCTTACAGGAGGGACAGGAGACAGGCCTGCCTTCCTAAGCCTCAGTTTCCACCTGCGTCACATGCAGCCTTCTATGAGAAGTGCCACCAGGGGGCTGTAGAGGGACGCTGGTGGGGCAAGTGCCCCCACCAAAGCCCTCAGCAAGACGGGGGCTGCCTGCCTTTGTCTCGACAGCAGGAAGAGGGGGAAATGGGGCTGAGGCTGGGGGGCCCCCCTCCTCCTGCCCAGCAGCCCAGATGAGGTGGCTGTGTGGGTGGGCGGGCAGAGGCTCTGGGGAAAACAGTGAGTCACCACCGGCCAGAGCCTGAGTGGAGCGTGTCCCTCCCGGCTGGAGAGAGCGGTGGCGGCAGGTTTCATGGGTAATTATGTAATTTATGAGTCTCCTGCTCCGGGCTCTGTCTGAGTCAGCCTGGCTGAGTCGTGACCAAGCTGAGGCCCAGCAATGAGAGGCGCGTGGGCACAGGCTGTATCCCAGGATCTGGCCTCTGTCCCTGAGGGGGGTTCAGTTTGTGCAGAAGGAGCTGGAAGGGGGGCTCATGTGAGACACCAGGATGATAGGAAAGGGTATCTTTTCATGTCCCTGATTCCTTAGTCTGACTATGGGGCTGGTACCCAAGGTCAGGAATACAGTTGTGAACCCCTGCTTTGGGATGTTGCTTTCAGCAAAGTGCTTCCAGGACAGAGGCCAGAGACATCCCAGGAGGTCCCCCCTGAAGGAGTCCAGACCATGCTTTTAACCCCCACCCCCACTTAACAAAAGTCCCTCTGAACACAGACACGTAGGCATATTTACATTTTATGATATATGTTTATTATTCAAAGGGCTCCACACATTGAGACTTTGAAAGCCAAGAGCAGAAATCTTTCCTTATACCCATGCTCAGTCCCCTGGGTCTGCCTACCCAACCCCCACCTCAGGTTCCTAAGCAAGGGCTGCTCAGGTCCCGCTGAGATCTGAAATGCAAGGCTGGGGTGGGGGGCGGGGCAATGGTAAGAAGCAGAGGGTATTGGAGGGGGTGGGCTCAGTGGCAGATGGCACAGGGTGTGGCTGGGGTACTGGATCCCACTGGGTCCAGCATGGTCCTGGTCCTCTCAGAGGGCCATCTTCTCCAGTCAGATGGCTTCGTTGTCTTAAGCAGGAGATCCAGGGAGGGAGAGGTAACAAAGATGGGCAGAGCCGCTGCTGGAAGATGGAAGCAAAGAAGGCATCAGAGGGAGTTCCAAGTTACTCTGGGTCACGCTAGCATCCCATAACTCCTGAGCCACCTGGCCAGCTGGCGCAGAGACCTGTGTTCCTTCTTCACTAAGTGGCCCTGGTATGCCTTCCAGCTTAGTCTCTCTATCTGCAGGGAGCCACCACCCAGGACAGAAAATAGACGGAGATCCCCGGCTTGTACAGGTGGCAAGCCCATGTACCCTTGTCCTTTCCTTCTGGCATTCTCTCTCCCAACTGGCTCATCCCACCAAGCCCTCCCCCTTTCTCTTTTTCCTGGCTAAAACCCACCACAGACACCACCACACCCGGAAAGAGATAAATAAATAAAAGAAAAACAATCTCAACTGTGAAAAGCAGTCCAAATCAGAATTCTTTTCCGGCCTGAGTTAATTACACTTTAAACTGGCATGTTTACTGATGGGGATTTCGAGTTAACAGAGACGCCCCCCCCCCCCCAACTGTTTGTACAGTAAACTTTGCAGGCTGGCGGCTCCCCCAGGCCTTGGCAGCCCCACAGCTCTGGCTACCCTGCCTGCCAAGGAGAACGTAGCAGAACCATGTATTTTTGAGTGTTAGAGAAAACGAAGCTGTCGCAGATGGCAGGATTGGGGTGGGGTGGGGGTGGGGGGAGAGCAGGTCTGGGATGTGTGCCTCCAACCCCATTCTGTGTATCTTCTACACAACTTCTGGACCCCTTGTGCCCTGGGAAAACCCCATCCTTGCTCCAAGCCCTAAATGAACCAGTCCTAAGGGCAGACACTTACCAGGCCCACTGATGGCTTCAGGCCAGGCCTCAGGGTTTGTTCATAGCCATAGCTGTTCCATGGTCATACCCAATGGGACTGTTCCAACCTTAGGACTAGCAGTGCGGATGGAAAGTAGGTGGAGCTCCTGAACGTCTACTTTGGAGGACCAATCCAGTTCACCTGTCTACAATGGAAAGACAAACCAACAAGCATTCACAGCGCCTTCTCTGGACGCAACCTGGGCAAGCACAGGCACACATGCGGACAAGTTCCCAAGGGCCCCTTCCCAGTAGCGTCGATAAAAGATCGCATGATGAGCATCCGAGAGCAAGTGAGATCGTGTGTTGGGTTGGAGCGAGAAGGCTTCCTGGAGGGGGCAGGGCCTGGGGCAGCCTGCCCTCCCTCGGGGTCCCTCGCACTCCCAACCCTGCCACCTTCCTTCAGAGGCTGCTGTTCTGCGATCCACTAGCTGCCCTCCACGTCGCGGGGATAATGAGAAAATGATGGACGAGCCTCCATCAGGCCCCATGTCCTAGCCCTCAAGCCTGTCCTCGCCCATGACAAATGGCCCCACCACCTCCACAGGGTCTTTTCAGCAGCCCCAGCTGTAGCGAGCGTTGGTAACATTGCTGGAGATTTATGTTGTCTGCCCTGGATGTTTCTCCCTTTCCTTGTTTCTTAATTTCTTCAAAAAAAAAAAAAAAAAAAAAGTGTGTGTTTATTTATTCATTCCACAAACATCCTCTGTGCTCCTCACAGCCATCTATTCATCATCTCCTGTGCTAGCATCTAAACCCATTTGATCCAAGGAAGACAGGTATTTTCTGAGCATCTACTGTGAGCCAGCCCTAGGGGTCCACAGGTTCTCACAGCCTTTCAAATCTTGACAGAGAAACACCACTGACTCACTAGATGTGGGTCTGACTCCAAGTCCCTTCCCCAGGGGGACAGGATCCTACAGTCCTGAGTCCTTAGCTGCTCAAAGATGTGATAAGAGAAACTGGCCAGACTCAGGGGGCTTAGCCCCTGAGGACCTCATATGAGGAATGACAGTTCAGAACTGTCCTAGTCTACCTAGCACACAAGCCAGGAGGTATTCAGCTCTTCCATGCAGCTCTCCAGCCTCTGATGGGAGGCAGCAGGCTCATTCACACACACATACAGACACACACGCACACATGCATGCGCACACGCGCACACACACACACACACACACACACACAATGACAGAGACAGCTAATGCAGGCCTTCAGTGGAAGCAAACAAAACAGCCAATTTGGGCCTGATATTTAACATCCACAGTGCCCTGGGTTCTCTGATGGAGTAGGCAGCCCCATTATAAGGCAGACATGAATGAAAGCATCTTAGTTAATGGGAGAGGAACCAGGTAAGTTAACAGGGAAAAAAGAAAAGCTTGACAATCCTGGCAAGCAACGTCTTGGAAAAAGTGAGCCTGCCTCACTGTACAGAAAGATGTGGAGACCTATTCAATGAGCTGTTTGTCATCTATGGCTCATGGGGTCATTTCTAGAGGTACCTGGGCCAGCACAAGCAGAAATGTTAAGAACACATAGCCTGAAGCCCTGTCTCCAGATGGGTTATCTTGGAAAGTCCTCAACCTCTCTGAGTCCTAGTAAATTCCTCTTCTGTAAAACATAACCTACTCCCCTTGCAGGTCACAAATACTGGAGACAGCTAGAACTTACTCCTACACACACCCCCTCTTAAAAACAGTAAAGGAACGCATCACTGGCTCAGTCCGGTCACATCCAGAAGAAACTATGGGATGGGCAAATTGGCTTTAACATCTGCCAGGCACAGAGAAACGGCCTGTGCTCTGTGACTTTGGCACACAGGGTTTATGCACTATCTCAGAGATGGTGAATTCTCTGACCCCTGAAGTGCCCCCAGGGACTTCCTTCTTGCCGGCCTGCTGTCCTGGGGGGCAGACATTTTCACTTGACTCATTGGATGAGAAAAATCCTTTGTTTGTCTTTTCTTCTCCTCAAACAATAGAGAAATCTAGTGATTTTGCTTTTAATAAAAATCTGCCTCAAGCGGGAGGGGTCAATCCTCTCTGGGTCTCCGTTGAGTCTGGAATATGCATGCTGCTGATTGCTTGGCATCCCAGCTGACATTCTGTCTCAAGCATAGTACTCCCTTGGTGGGTGAGGTACCTGGGGCTTTCCCCATCGAGTGGTGAAGGGACTTGGGGTGGCCTTTCTGCTGCTGCTGTGGTGTGGCTGCGCTTACATTGGAACAATTAAACTGGGAGACCAGCAGCAGCCTTGCACATGCTTAATATATTCCAAAGATGTGCCATTAACAGCAATTTCCATCTCCAAATGTTCCCATTTACTCAGGTCCATGCATAAAATATTAGCCCTGACAGAGGATCAGGGCTGCTGCACAGGGGGCTCTATGGGGCCTCTGGCTCCCCGCCACAGAAGCGTTCATGGAGTGGAGGGTGGGGGTTGTGCTCCACTGAATCTGAGGACTAGCATGGGGCCCCAGCTACAGGAGTGGAGAAAAGCCTGTAGACCTAGCTAACCTGTCTCCCGTTGCAGCAACTCTCAGAAGAGCGAGGTTCTGGGGTGGGGTGGGGGCGAGGGACTGGAAAACCAAACAGCCTCTAATAAATACAAAGACTATGCAAAACACAGCTTCCATATTTATGGAATCAGCCACCACATCTTATGGAATTCCTGCTCCATGCTCACCACTTTCCAGGGGATTAACTTAATATGGTTTCTGCCTTTGGGGACTCTATTAGTCAATCAGCACGCTTCATTATTCTGTCACTATAGACCTGGCCTGGATCCTAAGGCTTAGAATACAGCAGAGGATAAGCCAAGGAAGTAAGAAAAGAGGAAGGGAAAGGAGGGAGGGGAGGGAGGGGAGGGAGGGAAGGAGGAAGGGAGGGAGGAAGGAAAAAAAAGGAAAATGTAAAGGTCTGTCCCTGCCCTGGGAAATTGGTTTTTTTGGGGGGGTGGGTGTGGGGTGGGGTTGGAGAGCCTGGGAACATGAAGACTGTACTAGGCAGTTTGGGACAGCAGGTAGCTTGGGAGGAACAGCTAACAAGCAGACTGATAGACAGTGCTAGTGTGTGGAAAAGGAAGGAGCTGGATAGCTGTTGCCAGCCTGCCTTCCATGGCACTGCTGAGCAGGGACCGTTCCATCCCCCTTGGAATCCTAAATTCCAGTGAAAGGAATGTGTGAGCATGAAGGCTGAGGAAGAGGGATGGACTAGGTAGGGAAAAGGCAGCCAGGACCAGCTCCCAGAGGGAGGGGCATGGGCAGGTCTTCCTGAACAAGAGGAAGAGACTGAAGAGAGACCACATACCCTTTGGGCAGGGCTGTGGGGGAGTGACGATGGAGAGGGGAGGGAGACACTGTCTCTGTGGGCACAGAGGGTTTTGGTGATGAGGAGGCCCAGAAGAGGTGAAGAAGCCCACAGGGTAGAGCTGCCAAGGTGAGGGTGCTACTTGCATTGGTGGGGGGAGGGGGAGCGGCAATGCAAGCCTACTCAGCCAGAACTCTTTGCCACTCTGGAGATCCTTACTAAACACCAAATGTCTCTAGCCTGCGCCTCCAAGGCTCCTACTGGGCACGATCAGCTGCTTTCTCATCTCCAGGTCAAGCCTCTATGGCAAGCGCACAGGAGTCTGACAAAGCCAGAGTGCAAAGACGGAGAAAGCATGCGTGACGTACAGGCCAAACCCTGTCTGGGACTCGTATCTGCTTGAGGTAGGGACACAGCTGGGGTATCACTGCCTCATACACTCAAGGGGACATTCTGTGCTGTTTCCAACAGAGGAGAACTGGGAAGTTAAGAGGCCAGGCCGCAGGCTCACACACAGACTATGGTGTCAATCAACACAGAGGCTTCTGCTGCTGGCATCAGCATCTCAAAGCAGAAGTGGTCCAGGGTAGGATGTCAGCATCCAAAAGTAAGCATCTCAGAGACAACCTATTTCAGGTACTACGAAGCAGCATGGACTCTACATAGGGTGCTTCTTCCTCGAAGATGGGCTTCCTAACCCCCACTGAGGGAGATGTGATGCTCTGGATCAGGATGAGTCAGATACATGCCTGACCATCAAGCTGTGTCCAGTGGGCCAGCAAAGCATGTCCCTCCCCTCACACCCAGGCTCACAAAGGTGAGATCCAATACTAGAGAGAGATGACCATGTATTATACCATTATGAGGAATGGAAACCCATTATGGGCTATATGTACAACTGGCTGGCCTCGTCCTTTCCCAAGTGTTATGCCATCCCTTCAAGCACTTTTGGTATTGGGAGGCACCCCAGGTGCAGGGCATGCAGGCATGCAGCCCTCAGTGGAATGCCTTAGATAGGGACAGACACCCACTCTTGTAGCAAGAGGCATGGCAAGTGGACAGATTCCGGTCATCCATCGCACACCAGGCCAATGCTTTGTGGCCAGCCTGCAAGGTTGGTGTGATCCCAGGAAGCTCCTCAGGATGGATGTGAAGCTGAGGCTCGGTGAAGAGGGTGGCAAGTGTCATACAGAGTCCATGCATTCACCTACCGAGCAGTGCTGTGGCACCTGGTATGTACTGCTGAGTGGCAGGAGTGACAGGTGGTATTGAAAACAGGCCATCTGTGTTATATTCGTCATTAATAAAGCGAACTCATCACAGACAACCTCTCCTCAAGTACCCAATGCTGGCTGCTGCATCCATGGAGCTTGCATCGCCTCCTGAAGCTGTCCTGGGGAGGGGGTAGGGTAGATATGAATGGTGAGAGGAGTTGGACACAGACAGCACACAGCCTGTCCCACCCGGCCCAGTCCCCACTGAGGTAGCAATCCAGAAGCGCCATCCCGTTTCCCACCCCCTCGGGGGGCTGCAACTCCAAGTGCTTCTCCAAGCTGAGTGTTGATACTGAGAAAAGATCAACCATGTATTATTCGAAGTCAGCTAAGCGAATATAACACGGTCGATCTCCCTTCAAGTACCAGCAGAGGTGCTGAGCCGAGGTAGTGGCATCCTAGACGCAGGCTGCAGCGGGCACCGACGGCTAGTGGACCAGGTGAAGTACATTAGAAACAATTACTTTCCAGCTGGTCGACCATCCGTCCCATACCCCAGAGCAGAGATGATTCCACGTTCTTCCCTGAGGTGCCGGGGCCTCCACTCGGCCTCCCTGGAGGGATTTGATACCGAAAAGGGGTTCACCGAGCAACATTCGTCCTCCAGATGCAAAGTTGCTCGGGTAACCTCTCTCCGAGTACCACGGAGAGGCTCAGATGCTCAGACCAAGGCCGATGCTTCAAGGTGGCTGTGTTTCCAGAAGACCCATCCCTGGAGTTTGTACCCCCGTCTCCCCATTCAGCAAGGAGCCACCCTCCACTACCTGAGAGCAATTATCCCATCACCTCCCCGGCGCATCTACCATCCTTTCATCTCCCCAGAATGAATATCTAGAGCCTTCCCTGAGGTTGACCTGGAGACCCAGGTAGATAGGGGCTGGCACTGAGCAAGAGAAGTGGGCACAGTGCAGGAAGTGAACACAGAACTCTGCTCACTCTCAACACTCCTTTGCCAGCCCTGGAGACAGGGAAGCCCTAAGATCCTGCATGCACACCCTCCACCCTCTCAGTGAGGATGCCCTTCCAGAAGGAGCAAAGCGGCAATGATGCCAACATCCAGAGATGCTCCTCTTTGGGCCCAACCACCGCATACCCCCCAACCTGGCACCCCCACCCTGTCATCCCTCACAGGTGGTTTAAGAGGTAACAGCAAGAACTGCTTGACCATTCAGCGCATAAACAAAGCAGTTAAAATGTCAAAGACAAACACGGATGGAGGAGAGGAAGGACAACTGAACCAGACCCTAAACAGTCTCTCTTCGCAGAGTGTAGAACAGTTCATCTGAAGAAGCCAGACAAGCGTGTCATAGGAGAAGGCCAGCCAGTGAGGGTCAGGACCTGATGACATGGGCCACAAGCAGAGGCTGGATTCTGTGCGCACCACCCGTTTTGTAAACCGTGGAGTGGGACCGACAGCAGAATCCTTTCTCTGACATTGGCAAGAGTTCTCACAGGCTTCTAGCCTTGCCGCAGCGCAGAAAGAGGCCGCTCGCACGCAGTCTGGCATAAGGGGAAAAGACATCACGGGCAGTTTCATCTAGGTGTTCTGGAAACTGACCTGTGGATCAGAGGCTCTTTCCCGAGCTGGTGTCACCTCCTGGAAGTGTTCCTAAGAACCACACAGTGGCAACGGCGGTGGCTAGTGGTAGACACAAGCTCCAGCCAGCAAGCATGTTTACAACTGTCCAGGGGCTTCCTCCAAGCACCTGTCCTGGAGGGGGCTTCAGCCACTGACCAGCTCCAAGATAATGGTGTTGCCTCTGAGGTCCTTCGAAGTAAAGATCCTTCTGGAAAGAACCACCATGAAACCCTAGTCACCTCTAAAGCGGGCCAGAAAACAATGAGCCCTATCACACCACAGGCAGTACATTAGATCCTAGATACATCAGCTCTGTGACGATCTCCCAGATGGGGCTAGGCTCCAGGACAAAGAGACTTTCAGCACCAACCATGGGCATGTCTTAAAAGCTAACACTGAGAGCTGGTAACATGGGAACCCAAAGGAAGGGCAGTCCCTAGAACATTCCAGGTGCCAACTGCTCAGGAAGGGCAGACCCCACGAAGCATCCACCCCACCCTGGAGCCAGTGTCTCACCCAGAATGTGTCTTGAGGCTAGAGGAAGCTGAAGAAGATTGCTCACGGGGTACATGCTCTGGCATTGGCACCCATTCACATCCTCCAGAGGATCCTCGCCAGCTTGTCACCACTGCAGTCAGCAGCACATCTGTCGAGGAGGAGCTCTGGAAAGGTTTGGGACAGAAAATAAAGGTTAGCCACACAGAGGACCTGCAGGAGACCAGGCCTTCCTACTGCCCCACTGGCTTCAGTCTAAGCACATGGATTTCCCCACCTGGCCAAAAACTGCACCCGCATTGATTTTCATAAAAAAAAAAAAAAAAAAAAAAAAAAAAAAAAAAAAAAAAAAAAAAAAAAAAAAAAGCTTTCTTTTTTGTTGTTTTTTTTTTTTTGAGTAAATTCCATTAAACTAATCCAATTCCCTGTTTAGCTTCCTTGACTGTGCTGTTGAGCCATTTTCATTTCTTTTATTTCCCTTGTTATTTCCTCAAATCATTTTCATTAGGATCAATTCTTTCCCATTTAAAAATCTGAACGAGGATTTGATTCCTCAATGTGTGTTCATCTGCCACAAATATTACTGCTCACAGCAGCCGCCACTATCACAAGCCGCCTCTTGTGGCTGCCATGTCTACAGAGTACTGTTTCCCCAGGTCAAAAGTCGTAGCTGAAACGTTGTCAAGAAAATTAGATTCTTCTGCCAATTTGTAGTCAATTGAACACACTTTCCTCCGAGCCGTTCCGGTAGTTTGTAGTGTTATTTTGTGATTATTTTATCACTATTATTTAATGTAAACGGGATGAAATGCTGGTCTCCTCTACTCATTTCCTAACCCATCCAAAAATGGAGAACAAGGTTTGGTGAGAAATAGGGGAGAAAGAGAAGCACATAGGGAGTAGGGCGGGTGTTGGGGGAGAAAATGGATGGAATGTAAGAGCTCCTGACCTAGTGAGCTGGAGAGGGGAGGAAGACAGAGAAGCAGGCTGCCATTGTCCTTGACACAGTCAAGGGAGAGCTCATTTGGTCAAGGTGTCTTCAGATTAGAGTAGCCAACGTGTTTGGAACCAGGGGGCCTAAGTGCTGGTGTGACAAAGAGGATTTGGGTTGAGAAAAGATGCCAAGCAGACACTGGCATCTCTTCATGGGTTCCAGGGATCCTGCATCTGGTTACACCATCCATGTTCTCTGAGCCACACCCTTGACTGTTCACACCTTATCCCCATCATCCATTCTAGCACATGGCATACACAGAGACCCTCCCCAAAGCCACCCTAAGCAGGCTTTGATACTCAAACAAAAGTTGCCTTTGTGTGATTCAACATCAATAAAGCGAATTCACCAAGGGCAACCTCTGCTCCAGAATCAAACGTCAGCACAGGCCGAGAGCAGTGCAGGGCACCTCTTCCCCAGGTGGCACTGCCTCCCTCGGCTCTGGCTCCCTGACTCCCACCCTCTAGTGAGGCTGGTGTTACCTCCAATGAGCCCCCAGGTCCAACTGCAAAACAGCCTTTCATGGACTGGCTTGCAGAGCTCTATCCTGCCTACAGGTGGAAAGAGGCTTATATAAATGCATCGTGGGTCCAGGCTTTGGCCAGCAACTTGTCACTCACCCAGAAATGTATGGATACCAAGTCTGAATCCCAAAATGTGTCTCCCAGAGAAGTCCTGAGTTGGGTCTGACACAGTAGGAACCATGACTTCTCTGTGTGGTAGGGTCCATCCGGCCCACCAATGAAGGCTGACCTAAAAGGGGGTGACTCCCTCTCCAAGGCAGCATCCTGAGAGGACAGCAAGACCCCACAGACAAACCAGCAGCATCAGGGAGTACAAGGCTCTGGGAACGTCCTCCATTCTCTCCAGCTTCTGAGAGGCCTCAAAGAGGGTTCGACAAAGAAAGCGTGTCAAAGTGCCATTCATCCAACATCATCTGTACCGTGTACACCTAAGGGTACTAGAGACGAGGCTTCTGACTTCAAGGAACCTGTGCTCCAGAGGGTGGAAGGACATCCGCATGGTAACTACATTCATGCAGCGAGCATCGTTACAAGATCCAATGGTTTTCCAACTTTCTCTGGAAAACCAGGCACTACGAAAATACTGAGCACACATTCAGTGTGTGTACATACATACCTTATAAGCAGCCATTAACGCTCTCATACAGACAAATTGAGGCACAGACAGATGACAGGCTGACTCACTCAAGGTCACACCATTAGCAAGCACCAGGTAGTAATGAATGCTGCCGAGTCCTCTCCTTCACAAGGGACACTAGAGTCAGAGGAAGGACATCAGCATTCTAATACCACTAAATGTCACCGTGAGATGCCCTCCCACATTCCAGTCTGATAGCTGGTTCTACTTCCTGGAGATCACCCCTGGACTCGAACACTGAGGATGAGAGTGATGAATGAACAAATGGGGGCCTGTATCCAGCTAGCCCCACCCCAGGGGTGGCTCAAATTCTCCCTTCCCTACAGTATGTCTCCATCTGAGACAGTTTCTCATCTAAATATGGTATTTGACCCAATGTGCTTGCTCTTTATAACAATGGCCAGAAGACCACAGAGCCACCCCAAACTGTTGTCATTTCTGGGACATCCTACTTTGACAACCAGATGACATATTTCTCATTTAAAAAAAAAAAAAAGCACTAGGTGCAGGGGACACTCCATTTCCTTACCCCGCACAGATGCTGACAGAACTCCCCCGGAGAAGCTCTCCCAGGAAGATTTTAGTGCCGAAAGGAGATTGGCCATGTAATACTCATCATAAATAAAATGAACACACCATGGACAACCTCTGTTCAAACACTTGATTTCGGGAGCTTGTGTTGGCATGTCCCAGGCAGCAGGCCTGAAGAGGGAATCCCTGAGGGCTGGGCAGATAGCTACACATTCTAGCCAAAGGACACGTGCCCTGTGGCTTGGGCTACTTCTTGTCCCCTGTCTGTGGTTAGGGCCACTGTCAGAAGCCATTGCACTATCACAGAAGGGTTTTCCAATGGAACACAGGGTGTGTCCTAGAGAGCAGGGAGAAGGCCTCTCAGCAGAACAACACTCAGGGAACAGAACTGCCACGTCTTCCAGTGAGCCCAGAGATGAGTGCATGCCGAGAGGGCTGATGGAAACACCCATGTAGATGTGTGTGTACTTGACCATGTTATACCAGAGAAGTGTAACTATCTGTCATCTGTAGAGGGAATAAACTGAATGACTATAGGACACTTCCCTTCATTCCAAATAGGTACCACTTCTACGAGTCCCGCAGAGAAGCAGGGATGCACTGGGTGAGGACAGCATGTGTGTTCCTGGATCTGCCTGTGGTGAATGACCTCTTCACTTACCCCGGAGAAGCGCTAACACCAAAGTCCCACCCTAAAGTGAGGGTCAACCCCAGAAATTCCTCCAAGGCGGGATTTGGTACTGAAAAATAGGTCAACCGTGTATGATTCGTCACGAGTAAAGCGAAGGCAACACGGATAACCTATCTTCAAGCACCGTGGGTGAGTGCCAGCATCTCTTCTCTGAAGCTGGCTTCCTCCAGGAAGTCCCCCGAGCACAGTGAACACAGCAGGTTAGCGCACTGACTGCAAGAGGGCTTGAGGATATATCACACACCCCATATCCAACCCTTCCCCACTGAAGCAGTCATCTAGCCTTGGCACCATTGCTGAGGACGCAGTGTCTAAGGAGCGTCTTACAGGGTCTGATGAAGGAGGCCCTAGGTGCATAGATTTTATTGTGTCTATCATAAGAGTGGAGGGTCCCTAGCTTCACATCAGCATTGAGGCAAACAACAATGAGGCTCACTTTTTTTTTTTTTTACATAGGCCTGTGCCTAGGAATTGCCTGCAGAGCTCACAGAGAGGCTAGCTCTACCATACTGGTCATAAAAACAGTGTCAGCACTGAATGCCAACTGTGTGACACCATGGTGTGGCACTGACGTTAGGGTCATGGCCTCACCTCTCATGGCAAGCAAACTTCCAGGATGTCTGCCTAAAGATAGGTTGTAACTTGTAGTGAATGGCCCACTGCATGTGAGAAAAACCAATCATTGACAGTAAGTTCACATACCTGCCCAATGATGATGGGTCCTGGGTCCCTGTCCATCCCAGAAGCTGGCGCAGCAATTCGGCATCCTGTCAAGATAGAAGGTGACACCGAGAAAGGGGTCTGATTCCTTTAACTAAATAAATTTGTGATGCAAATGACAACAGGGAGGACTGCCATAAAGATGGCACAGTGACATCCGTGAGACATCAAAGTTCCAAGACAAAGACGGGGGAATTTATACTAGTCATGAGGTACGAGCCAACAAATGGAGCAGAGAATTCACCAATAAATTTAGTGAAAACTTTGAAGTACCAGACAGAACCTTATGCAAACCACCACGTTATAACTGTGTGTGTGCAGGTGGGGGAGGGTAATGAGTGCATGGGGGATACATAAATGTGTGCAGAATCCAGATGTCAATGTCCAATGACTTCCTCAATTGCTCCCTACTTTATTGCTTTGAATAGGGTCTCTCATTGGACTTGGAGTTCGCTCACTGAGTTGGTTACACGGGCTGTCCAGTGAGCACCCCAGGATACATCCTTTGGTCTCTGCCCCCCACCCCGGCCCAGTGCTAGGATAACAGGTACACATTGCCATAACCTAGTTTTTTTTTTTTTTTTAATAGGTGATGGGGTCAAACCCAGAACCTCATGCTTGTATGGCAAGCGCTTTGTCAACTGAGCCATTTGCCCAGCCCTGCATTATGACCCCTATACCCAGAAAGAAAGGAACAAACCCAAACTTTTTAATTTTGGGCTGATTATAGACAGACAATGAAAAGTTAGCAAACTCATGAAAAGGAGAGTTATACAGGCATTAGAGGGACATTCCCAGAGATAAGAGAACTCACAGAAGGCAGTATTCCCAAGTCTCTCCCCAAAGTGTATGCAGAACTGAGAGTACAATGGGGTTCGGTGTAGCTAGGTGGGAATGCTTGTCTAGTATGCAGAAGGCTGTGCGTTCACTCTCTAGAACTACAAAGGAGGACCCGCTAGATAATATATCTAGATAAATAAGAAGTTTTTTGAAAGCCACACCAAAAGAGGTAGTAAAATAATACAGAAGATGATAGCGAAGTATGGACATTCTCAGAGGAAATGTCCAAAGTAGGCTGAGAATTCTATACCCAGCTAATCTGTCCCCTGTGGTTGAGAGCAGGAGACCAGTCTTAAGAACTCAAGGGTATATCTGTGAGACATTCTTGAAGGAATGACAAAAATCCCTAATTGCATTGATAAATGAATTAAAGACTCTAAAAAAAAGAAGGCAGAGTTTAAACAAAACAAGTGGCCAAAGCTATTCATACTGAGGACCAATCTTCAACACTTGTAAGACTTATTTTCTAATTTTTTTCCAACGGAAAAATTAAAATGCATAACCCTAGTAAAGAAAGCGTGTGGGTCAGTGTGGGAGCATGGTTGTGTCTGCAGCTGTCAGAAGCAGCAGGGGAACTGATTCTCCACTACTCACTGCTTTCCACATCACCTTTCTTAGTGGTGTTGGACTCTTAAGAGTTCACAACTCTTCAGTAAGGCAAAAGAAGAAGCTTACCAAACCTTCCAGGCCCCTTTAGTTGTTTCTTTATGTTAAGCACAAGTGAAATTATTTAAAATAATGAATATTTTAAATAAAATGATTAGACACACGGTAGATTCACCCCTGTGAAATGGTTTTCTCTTAGCCTCCCTTTCCATTTGAGTATATAGTCTCAGAAGGAAGTTTGAAATTCCTAAAGTTGTTTATGTGTGGGTGGAAACTTTTGTAATTTTTTTAATTTAATTTTTTTATATTGCTTGAATTTTTATCACAAGCATGCATCTTTTTTATAAATATATGAATAGGTAGAGTAAATACTCTTTTCACAAAGAAAATTAAGAAATAGAAAATATTTCTTCCCACTGTGCTCAATTCTTCTGATATCCTGGCTGACAGGCATTGGAAAATCAACCCTTTCCTGAATTTCCCAACATATCTAGAAGTCCTCCCTGTAAGACAAGATTTGCTAGCAGTGGAAGAAGGGGGGTGAGATCTGTTACTTTCCTTTACAAATAGATAAAAAGCAAGAGAAACCATGGGCACCACCACATCCATGCCTTAAGCCTATAACATAGGTGTCTTTCTCAATGCTGGCAACGCCCTCCATGAAGGGCCTGGATGGAGTTAGGGAACACCGGCGTGCCTGTCGGCTAGTTACAGAGGCAGCCACATGTTCAAGGACACTAGTATAAAACCAACATGAACGTGGCTTCTTCAAGATTGGCATCAGGTCTAAGAAGACACCTGATGAGATGTGGTACTGGAAAGAGGTCAACCGTGCATTGGGCATCATTAAATCGTGTGAACTTACCACAGACAACCTCCCTCTGAGTATCAGGAGGTGGCACTTCTCACAGCATTCCTGCATCTTCTTCGAAGCAGGGCAGCTTGGGAGTAGCTTCTGAGAGTGGACAGGACCCTGAGGATGAGTGGACCAGGTGGCTCAATTCCCAATCAGACCCATGCTCTCTGGCCAACCCCCAGTTCATCAGCCCAAAATTAGTGCCAAGAGGAAGGTAACTTGTCATGCAATATTCAGTGAGTCGAAGGTGGTGGAGCCACACTCACAGAAAACCACAAGTTTATAAAACAGGTTGTCCTGGGGCTGTTAGATGAACCTGTGCTCACTTTTCAAAGACTTCACTTCAGGGTATTAAATGGTACTGATAAGTCAACATTGGGTCCCACAAAGTCCTGGTTCCCAGTCTATTCTATATCCTGAAAGTTAACTAACAAAAGCTGCTTCTAGGTGCTCCTCCATGGTAGAATTAGGTACTAATAAAAACAAAAGCTAGCCAGTGTATTTCAATACTTAAACAGATAGAATCCCCCAACAGCTACTGTGACCTTTCTAAAAATCAGGTGTCCTAGGAAGTTATCTTAGGGTTGGTTTGGACACTGGGGTTAATGTGTGAAACATGCAGCTGGAGGGAGACACTTATCACATGTTCAGCCATCCAGAAACCCACCTTGGAAGTAGCACTGGTTCAAGAAGCCCTCTGAGGCAGAGTTTGGCACTAAAAGAGAGGAGAGCCGTGTATGACTCGTTTAGATGAATCGAATTCATCACGGCCAGCCTCTCTTCAAGTACCAGACATGAACACCGGTGAAGAACGTGTCGACTCTTGCCAAACGGTGATCACATCCTCTGTCCTGGGAAGAAGGGGAGGGACAGCAGTGGGTAGTGGGCCGAGCCGAGTGACATACACCTACATTGAGTGCATGCTCACCCGAGGCACACTTACCTGAAGGGGATGGTGATGCCGTTAGATCCAGTTAGTCCTCCTGGACCAGAGGGGGTGCGATTCCACAGTTTCCACAAAGGGAACACGTACTCGAAGAAGCCCCCATGGTGGTGTGGTGATGGCAGGACAACATGATTGTATCTCACAGACTCTCCTGCAGAGAGACAAGAGACTGAGGTTAGAGGACCAGATGAAAGATACATCAGCTAAGTAAGGCACATGCTTAGTGAAGTACAATTCAGTCACACACCCAGGAGAGAAGGGACTTCAGGTCCCTCATAGGAAGTCAACATCATGTCCACATCTGAAGTCAACACTTCAAGTAGGCTGTGATAGTGATGCAGCAGCTAGCATGGAAGCCTCATGGCATCTTATGTAAACATACACCCCCAAGACCACAGTTCATCCTGGTCCACTGAGCAGGCACAGCCATCAAGTCCATTGACACTTCCCCAAACTTGACAGGATCTCTGGAGAGTCTTCTTTGAGTGAGATTGATGCTGAGGGTTGGTGACTAGGTGGCCCACAGGGTGAACAGAGTGCACGCCCCTCTGGTCAACCAGTCACACACCCTGAATGGTGCTGGCACCAACATCTCTTCTGGAAGATGGCCTCTCTTCAAAGTCTTGTGAGGTGACTGACGCTGGTAGTAAAACCAGAGCTGCCTCCCCAAGGTTGGCACGGCTCACTGAGAGGCCTACAGATGGGTCAGATGCTCAGGGAACCAGAACAGGTGACTCACAGCTAGCTCAAGCATACTGTCCGTGGCCAACCATCCATACTTGGCTTCTCTACAAGCTTGACTGAAAGGCCATCTTTCTGCAAGTTGCCATCGTGTCCAGGAATTCCTTAGAGGTAGCATTTGGTACTGAAAAAAGTGTTGTCCGTGAATGATTCGTCACAAGTAAAGCGAATCCACCACGAACAACTTCTCTTCAAGTACCACAGAAAAGCAGAGACAAGACAGACAAAGGGCCCCTTCCACTTCTCCAAGGGCTATGGTTTCCAACCACCAACCTGCAGGCAGATTGGATGCTGAGTGTTAGTGAGGTGGGGGACAAGTGTTCTCGAAACATAGTGGAGTGGGCCAGCGGTGTCCACTCACCTTCCTTGCAATGTTACTGGCATTGTCCTTTTTCTCTGAAGTTGAAACTTCCTTGGTCCAGAGTCCGCACTGAGAAGCTTTCAAGAGGAGAAGGGGAGGCCACTTGCTGCAGGTCAGCAGTCCTCTGCAGGTATATAGAGCCCAGGGTGTGTGAATGGGGCCTTGGACTTCTCTGTGGTGCACACACAGTTAGCCACCAGACACTTCAAACTTGTCAGGGGACTACAGAAGTCCCACTGCAAAAGAGGCCAGCCCAGGCTACTAGCATCCTCAGGTGGATCAAGGGGAAGTTCACTGGGCTCTTCATGATCCCAGGAGATCCACCCCTCCTGTTTGCACTGCTTCACCCCTGCCTCATCTCTAAGAAATCACTTCCAAGAAGGACACTATCACAAATGGCTTACCTTCCTCCTAGAAGAAATCCTGGACGTGTAGGATCACGTACCATTTCCAGATTCCAGTGGCTAGCCACTGAGAAGCTAGCTATTCCTTAGAGTAGCTTCCCAAAGTTCCACTAAGAACCTGCCTCCTACCTTTCCATGTCCTACCTGCCCCCATTGTTCCATAAGACATTCCGCTGTCAAAGTCCCTCATGGCTTCACTTCTTTCCCAAAGCTCCACCTTCCACCCTGATGGAAACCTGGCTCTCCTCTAAGGACATGGAAATTGTTTATCTCCTCAATTTCTACACTTCCGCCTACAAGTGATCAATGTCTCACGCCCCCTTCTTCTTTTTCTTTGTAACCACCTACTCATTGACATGTCATCTAACTCCCCAGCATTAGTCCTATGACTTCCTCACTTTCAGTCACCCTTGCTCCCATCTTACTAGCCTTTCAGACCCCCAGGGTCATTGCCTTAGCTGGGATAGCCATGACACCAGCAAGGATGGCCCCTGTAGCCCACGGAGTCACTTGAGGACCAGGGCTCAGAGACATCCTGCCTGTACAGCCTCCGGGCCCTCCTCTTCCTACCTTCTCACTCTTGATGTTGGCTCATCCAGTTCCCACCTTGAGGGCACCCTGCAGTCTCCACACCTCCACATCAGGAAGACCTCTCATCCTGGTGACATTTTTATCAGTTCTCCATGACCTGCACAACAGCCCGCATGGATTCTCTGGTCACTGTCCTTGCATCAGAGGGCTCTTCAGAATACAGACCACACACTGTTCGCTGGTGCCTCCTTCCCCACAGCCTCTACCACTTTCAGAGTAAGAGCTCAGAAGTCTCTGTACATACCTGGAACCTCTACAGCAGCACTGGGGACTGGTTTATCCTTGTATGATCATCACAAATAAAGCCAACAGCACAAGGGATTACTGCTCTGCAAACATCAAAGAGGCTGCCCACGGACCCTGCCTTCTCAGAGACATCCACCATCCAGCAAGTATGCCTAAGAATGGATTGAGGACCAAGAATCAGGAGAATTGGTAACACTCCTTGCTTTCCTATCTAGCCAAATGAACAACTGTCCTTGAGGCTGGCTGAGGTCAACCGCCCTTCAACAACAAGATCAATACTCTTATATAGGACCCAATGTCAAGAAAACAAACCTGGAGGGCTGGAGAGATGGCTCAGGAGTTAATGCTCTTTCAGAAGAACTGAGTTCAGTTCCCAGAACCCATATGGTTGACTCATAGTCGTGTATAAGTCCAGTTCAAGAGGATCCAATGGCTTCTTCTGATCTCCGCAGACTCTTGAATGCACTTGTTACACATACATAGACTCCGGCACACACACACCAAAAAAAAAAAAATAAAATAAAAATAAAAAAATATATATCTATGTACATATACATGAAAGAAAGCAAACTCTTAGCTTTCCACAGCCCATTTCTGAAGTCACAGTATTTGGGAGCATGAGGCAGGAGGATTGGCATACATTCAATTCTGGGGACTTTGGTTTTATAGTGAATTCTAGGCCAGGGAGATTTTGTCTATAAAAACATAAAATAAAGAAAGCAAACTGAGTGGAAACCTGTCTTCAGGTGCCAGGAAATCACCTTGTAAGGACCCCACTACTTGTTCAGAGCTGGATGGCCTGTGGGAGCCACCCAAGAAGTCACTTGGTAGGAAGGGGCTATAACCTGCTGGCATCAGTTTACATGTGTGTTATTTGATCAGACTCCTTTCCCCTATGAGGGACAACACTCTGCCCCCAGGAAGCTTCCTTTTGGCCTACTCAAGGAGCTTGTCTTGACAAATGGAAACTCCATTAGAAATGGCTTCCCAAGTCTTAATGGTGTATCTCTGGAGAACATGGGGCTTAGTCCCAGTTAAGGCCCAGGCTGTGAAATAGGCTCTCCTTCCCTATACCTGGGGAAATATTTATGTTCCTTCAATGGAACTGGGATTATACCTGCCAAGATGTGGCAGAAGGATCTCATGCCCCACTAGGGTAGCTTGGGTGCTGAGGGTCCGGTACAAAGAAGCCTGTGACCTTCACTGGCACATCCTGTGGCCTTTGATCGATCAGATCTTCCCGGGCTTTGGGCTTCCATTCTGAGGATTCTTACATAGACTGGCCATCTAGTATGTGCTTTTGGTAGCTGATGGTACTTTTCTCTGACAAAGAGAGAGAGAGCAGGGCTGGAGCAACCTGAATTCACAAGTATTCACAAGTGCCATAGACATCCCTAGTGCCTGGGTTTACCTGGACCCACTCTACTCCCACATACCTTGGGCCAAGTCTGATGGTGCCCTCGTATGAAGCTGGCACCCATCTTGAACGAATTCTATCCAAGGATTCAACAGGAGTGGTCATCTCAAAGGGAACCGTCTTCCATAGGGCAGGAGCTGAGCTTCCCATCAGGCATAGGCATCATCCCTGAAAGTGATAGGCCAAGAGAACAGTATCTTTCCACATAGCAGGGGTATGGGTCAACTTCCCTTTCCCAGAATCAAAAGACACCCTGGAAGCTAGGATCTCCTTACCTTCTGGGTGTGATCTCCATGAGCAAGGAAGGAAAGAAATCCAGTCTCTCCCAGAGCCAAGCAGCAGGTCAGGAAGCTCCATCGAGGTAGTGACTGCACCTTGTTGGTGTCTACCAGAGGAAGAAGTGGATGCCAAGAACAGTGACCTCAGTGAGAAAAAAAGAACAGGGCCAAGTTAGCTTGCCTTTCCCACACCTGGGGAGAAGTCCAGCCTGAATTCCCAGGGTGTTCTTGAGTGGGATATAACCCTGAAAACCAGACTGTTCCCAGGGGAGTCTTTATAGAGGATGTGACTACTTGTCATGGGCTCTTCCCACTGCCCACCCATCGTAAAAGGATTTTGCCCACATGCTCTGGACTGGGGAAGCCTGCAGTCCTGTGGTCAGCTCACCCTCTGAGTACATCCTTGCTCTGAAAACTGGTGGAGTAGAATGAAGGAAGGCGATTAGAAAAATGCATCAAGTTCACTGTCAGCAGGACCAAATTTCCTAGGGTGCTTGCCCATCAGCAAAATATCCAAGTAGCATCCTGAAGGAGGTGCAGGGCTCACTTGAAGGTCATGCAAGGCACACAATCTCGCATCTCTTGTGAGGGGAGACCTTCAAAAAAGTTTGATATTCGGAGATTGATATTCAAAAGGAGTTTTTAAACTGTGTATTATTCATGGTGAGTAAATAAACATGACATTGATGACCTCAAATATCTTCAGATAGTTCTGACAGGAAGACCAAGGCCTCTTGCCCACTGCCATCTTTGCTTCCAGAAGATTCTTTTCATGATGAACTGAACCCCTAGTCAGAGAGGTACATGCCCACAGCCTGTAAGGAAGCACATGAGCTGACATCAACCACTCGGTGCTACACATTGGTCCCAAGGTCCACATCTGGTCTGACAGAAACCCACACCCATTGGAACCAAGTTTGAGAAGTTTCCTAAGGTAGATCAATTTAGAAAAAAAAAAAAAAGGACACCTTCTCTGGTTCTCCCTGAGAGGTAGGTTGGATGACAAGAAGCCAGCTGAGGGACTATCACAGAAGGGCAAGGCCGTCGTCGTGGATAATACCTCTTTGGATAAGCGGAGGGAGTGCTGCTGGCACTGTAGGTAGAATTCCTGGGGCCCAGCGGCTGTGCTTTCAGGAACTGCTCCCGAGGATTAACTGGAAATGGAGGGTTACAGAGTCAGATGGCCTCGATCATCAATAACACTTAAGGCTGGGGACCTGGTGCTGACAAGTCCTTCATGAGCCCCTCCCTGAAGTAGTTCTTATGTCTGGGAAGCCCATGAAGGCATGATTTGATTTGAAAGAATAATCACATGACATTTGTGGAGAAGGTGGCTCTTCACAACTGACCACAGTTTGATTATCAAAAGGGTGCTCACTCATGATGGATCATGTAGGGCATGTGAGGGAGATGGGGCACACACACTACAAGTAACACACAGCGCATCTCCAGCCCCCAGTGGCTACACGTGTTGTCCACAGACTGGCAGCATTAACATCACTTGAGAGCTTGCTAAAAATGCAGAATCTTGGTCCCTCAATCAGAATCTGCTTTTTAACAAGATCCCTAGGCGATGAATATCTTAGCAGCACTGAGCAGTTTGAGAGACCCTACTCTAACCATACACCTATGATTTAGAAAAATGGTTTTCTAATTTATACACCTATGCACACCACACACACACCTGCCATACACACACACACACACACACACACACACACACACACACACATCAGGTGCTGGGATGAGTTGAAAAGATGTGCTGTTGACCACAGTGTCTTAGTCCAGATACTTCTAAGATAAGGTCAGCCCAAAAGAACCCATGTCATGTCCACCACAAATAAGCCATAGGACCAGATAGAGAGTGACTTAAGGCAGCCATGGCAGGAAGTGCCCTCCTTAACACCTATATCTCCCACAGGAAGTCTGTGCTCAGAATGGGTGCTAAGGAGAGTGGGTGCTGGACTTAGAAGTCCTTGGCCAAGCTTTGTGTAGCTACAGAGTTGCTTGACCCCAGTACCTCCCCTAAGGAGTTCTTCTGAGCTAAGACTCAACAGCAAGAACAGACAGGTGAGTTATTCCTAGTGTCCTCCAGACCAAGCAGGAAGAACTAAGCCACCAAAGCTATTGCCACCTCAAAGCTGTCAGCGTGAGAGCACACGGCGGGAGATGGGGGGGGGGTGTGAGGGGATGGGTTGCATTCTGAGGTCACTGCATTTGTTAAAAAGAAAGCTTAATAAAGTCACCCTCTCCTGGTGCAGGCACCAGTGTCCATCAGCTGAAGTCAGCACTGTGTTCCAGTACCTTCTGAAGCAAATTCAGATAACTAAAATAATGCTTGTCCGATATTAATCATCATAAATACAGAGACCATACTATGGACAGTCATTCTCTAAGTGCCAGAGAACTATGGCATTGAGAAAAACCTCAGGATCTCCTCCAAAGCCAGGGGCTCCTCTGGCCTGATATCCCATGGTCCAGACTATATGGCTAGTCGGTCAGTGTCACTCCGTGATAGTCAAGCACATGCTTGTGGAGCCAGTCACACTCTCAGGTGAGAGGCAGGGGTCTGAGCCCAGTGATGATCTCTGAGATCAGTGTCACATTCCCAAAACAGGATTTTCTGAGTCATGAAAGCTATGCTATCCCACCATGACCAAGCCATGGAGATGGCACCAACTAGGAGCCCCTGGACCCTTTGGGTAAGGTTCTGAGGTAGGAGCCCAGTGCACCCTCTACACATCAGTTGTGAGTTCCTTGCCCTCTGCCCAGGTAAGGTTAACCCATGCACCTCTTTACAGAGCTATCTTGGCATCCAGGAAGTCCACCGGGGTAGTATTTGATACTCAAAAAGAAATTGTCCTTGTATGATTCATCCCAAAAAGCGAACACACCAAGGATAATTTCTCTTCAAGTATGAAACAGTAGCATGGCACACGAGCATCCATAGGCCTCCTGGGAGTGAGCACCGCTCCTAGCACTTGGCTGCACACAACACACACGTGCATCATGCATGTGCTGCTCATGGCTCCTCAGGGAGGTGAGATGCCATGGAACCCACTCCCCATTCAGCCTGGCAACCTCACACAAGAGTCTTCTAAGGGTAATGGTGGCTGGGGTCAAGAATCCAGGCACTGCCATCCTAAGTGAAGCAAGCATTCTGGTGGCCCCGCTGACCCCACTGCATGGGGTATCCTGTTCAGAAGCCGCTGCGGGAATGCTGTCACTACTGAGCAGCACAGGCATCATCGGTCTCATCGGAAGTCCAGCACAAACTCTAAGCTCCAACACCCACTCATGTACCTGACAGAGAACTTCTGTCTCAACATTGACTCCCACATCCAAGGAGAGGTTTTGATAACACCTCCACAGCGGCCACTAGTCAGCTCCTGGCGCACCAGAGTTTTGGCTAGCACAGAAGAAGCAATGAGCCTAGGCTCTACGCTTAGCCCTACGAGAGCCTGATCTCTCCCAGCCCCAGCAGCCATAGGCAGCAGACCCCAACGCGACTCCCATGGGACACATGAGACAACGAGCATAGCACGACGACATCCTTGTCCAAGGATGTGCACTGGAAGTGTCAGAAGCAGGATCCAGGCGCAGGAAGCCAGGCTGCAGAGTCTGCGCACTTGATACTGAAAAAGTGGATGACCCTGTACGATTCGACATGAGTGAAACGAAGAGGACAGGGATAACCACTCTCCAAGTACCAAAGGTTGGCCTGGAAAGGAAGGCCACTGCCTTGGGTGGACTTGCTATGTCTTCCAGGTGGGGTCCTGGGGATGAATTAGATGCTGAGGGTTAGCGGACCACGGCACCCACACCGAGCAAGAACATGCACACTCAAGTACCACATCACAACAGAACACCAAAAACAAATGAACGAATGAACAAACAAACCAAAAAAACCAAAAACCAAACCAAAACTAAAACCATGGCCCACACCAGCACAAATCTGACCATCAGCCTGGGCTGGGGACTGCCCACCTGGGAAGCAGGGACCCAGGCTACACACACAGTGCATGCTTTGGAACCCACCCACACAGAACAAGGAGAGGGAATGTTCCCAAGGTCTTTCCTGAAGTCATCTTGCAACCATAAAGCCATCAGTGCCAAATGGAGAACCCAGGAAGCAGTTTGTCACACACAAGATGGATACACACGGTCATGCACACACATACCACATCCCTCGCTGAGTGTGGACGGGATCCAAGATAAGGTTTGATACTCACAGAGAGCTTGCCCTTGTATATTCCATGTCAATAAACCGAATATACAAAGGGCAACCTCGCTTTAAGTACCAAACAATAGCATAAGGCAGGTTCCGCTCTAGCAGGGTCAGCCTCGTCGCCCGGGACTTAGCCTGGGGAGGGATGGGAGATTCACAATCAGCCGACCAGGTGGCAAACACCACCTGCCAGATGTGTGCCCACTGGTCAGCTCTCCATCCAAGGAGCTTGGGCTGGGATATAAGAGGGACCTTTCCTGGCTCTCTCAGGAAATACAGAACTCAGTTTCTTGCTTTCTGAGGGAAGATCTGGCTAGGAACAGTCTTTTCCTTAGCGATGGACCCTTAGTATCCTTACTCTAAGATGTCCACCCAGTGGTATACTGCACACAGAAGGCAGGAGGACCTAATGAATTTATGGAAGAGATAGGCCAGGGTCCTTCCTGTCTCCCTAAGAGTTATGGATATCAGTGTCACTCCTAGGACCAGACATTGTCCCCCTAACTCTGCCAGATGCTGGTATGGGACAAGACTAGGAGAAAGTCAATACTACACAGGAGTAAAATTCCACATTCCACTGAGTGATGGAGGGAGCCATCTTTCCTCTTTGGGGCCTTTTCTCCAGAGAAGAACAGGTCGTGGCTGCCACAGATGAGCAGTGGGTCATGGCCAGAAGAAACACTCACTTTTCTTGGACAAGCTGGTCTGCTTCCTTGGATGGGGGGGCTGTTCCAAATGCCTCTTCTGATAGGTCCAGCCACAGAAGACCGCTAGATAGGCAGCAGGTGACTACAAACTTCAGTCTCTTCCCAAAGACAGACACCACATCCAGGAAGTCCCCAATGGGAGATTGGTGGATCAGGCCTGAAACCATTATAAATAAAAGTGGGTCCCTGTGACACTCCATCACGTGTATCACTGTTGGGACAGTCCAACATCACAGTTTCCCTTCTAAGGTTAATGCTGTGGGCAGGAAGGCTCTGGAGATGACTTGGTATAGACAGACAGCAGGTCTGTGTGCCACTGTCCTTTAAAGAAAAAGCCACAGTTGGGCTATTATATTCAGCGCACGTGCAATAGGCACAACCGCCCCCTCCCTCACCCTGCCAGCATGGCACACCTGAGGGTGTCCTCTAGAGAAAAAGAATCATGCGCCAAGGGAACAAGGACGACCTAAGATTAGCCGCTCAGCCATAATCCCCATCCTAGAACCAAGAAATGGAACGTACCTGAGAGGGTCTAAATGACACTGGGGCTAGAGGCCTGCCCCAAAGATGGAGCAGGGCTGGAGTGCTTCCCAGATGGAGCTCGATATGAAAAGAAGTGGCTCTCTCTGCATATTCACCATCAATAAAGTGAACGTACAGAGGCTATCCTCTCTTCAGGTACCAGAGATCAGGGCAGGAGGAGTGAGCACTGGGCCAGGGAACAGCAGAGTGGCTGACTCCACCTCAGGCCTTGAGCCGAGTACAGGGGCTGCGGAAGCAAGCCTCAGTTGATTGGCTCTGGCATGGGCCCTGCACTCTGCACACTGGGACCCAGCCCTGAAGCTGGTTTACTCCTCAGCATCACTCCAAGACAGGATGATCTTCCAAAAGACGGGGAAATCCTGCGGAACTTGACAGAAAGCAACGGAGAATGATTGGCGTTCCTGTAGAGCCTGCAAAGCCACCCTGGGAAGAAAACCTCCATCCGTGCCCACAGCCGCAGCCTCCAGGAAGTCTTCCAGATGGCCATAGAAAGAGCAGGATTAGAACGCACAGCAACATGCATCATTCAAGAAAGAAGAAAAACCAGGAAACCAATTTGAAGAGCCTCCGCCCGCCTCCCAAACCAGAACAGTGCTGAGACCACCGTCTCTTTTGCTGGTGCTGGTGAGTTCAGAAACCCAGAGGAGCAGTGAGCCTCCACTCTAAACATCCACCCAGTGCAAGGCTCACCAAAGGGAAATGAGACGCCTCCCCCATCTCCCGTACCAACTCTGTCTAACTAAATTATTAGTAACCCATGCTATGAGACTATAGGCCGAGCACACACCTAGGGAGGGAGGTTTCACAGTCTTGGTGAACTCTGAGGCCATCTTTACTTTGGATAGCCACCAACCCCCCTTCCCTTAATTGGACAGGAAGCCCTAAAGGTGATTTTAAGGATGAGTTGGCTATGGAGAGTGGGTAGAGCATATGACCCACATCTAAATAGGCACTGGATTGCTGTTGATACTCTTATGGCACTGAACAAGGAGCTGATATGTACATCACACTGGGAAGAATGCTCAGAAGCAGAAGCAGTTTTCTAGATAAACTCAGCTCTGCCAAGAAAAGCCTGTATGATCTCCCCAGTCGGGTTCTTCTCAAGAAAGTTCTCAGAAACATGCATGAGATCCGGAGAGTCAGATGTAGAAAGAGTCCATGCACAGTGGCCCACCATGCACTTACTCACCCTGGAGTGACCACGTCCTTCTGCTAGGCCCAGGCCGCCAGCCTTGCTTCCAGGCAGCATTTGCTCCTCGAAGAGAGCTTGCCCTTGCATATTCATTTCGCGTAAAGCAAACACACAAAGGATAACCTCTCTTCAAGTAGCAAACGATAAGGAGCGCTGGTCCGGGGGCGATGGTCCGGGAGCGATGGTAGGTGTGATGATAGTCCAGCAGTGATCCTGAGGTGGACAAATTTGGAGTTTAGTACTTGCAGATGACACATGTCCCTTCTCCCCACACCCCCCAAAGGGTTACTCCCAAGGTGCCCCTTACCCAAAATGATGACCCACCCAGGTGTTCTCCAAGATATATTGGCTACGGAAAAAGAAGTCAGTTCCAGAAAACACATTCTAAACATGGTGATGACACAGAGAAACAACTTTGTTTGAGGTCAGAGAAGAGATACTAAGAGCACAGTGGTCTCCAAATACATCATTGTGAGCAGCGAACACAGAGGCACACATCACACAAATCACACATCTATCTATCTATCTATCCCGGCCGAACCCCGGAGGGAGACGGTTAGCATGCTTTCTTCTGCGATGGCGTTGTGTCCTCGATGGTTTCCCAAGCAGCATTTGATACTGAAAACGTGGATTTTCCTCTACGATTAGTCATTAATATTGTACTCATAGAAGGAGAATCTACCTTTTAAATATCAAAGAACGATTCGATCCAGGGAGCTTCAGACTTGCGCTTGCGTCGATAGAAACAGAAGTCCCATTGGGCAGGGAGGCTGCCCCAAGACACAGTACATCAGACCCACATCACATTATCAGTTGGCTTCTTGGGACCATTCCTGGCCATACCCCATACATTAGGAACTTGATGATTTCCCCCCACCCAACCCCCACTGCCCCAGACCCTACAGAATCTTCCAGAAATAGTTCCATAGCGACATTTGATACTGAAAAAGTGGATGTTCCTCTATGATTATCCAGGAAGCACGTAACCATAGAAGGAATATCCACCTTTTAAATACCAAAGAAATGCTGAGTTCCGGGAAGGACCAGCTGTGGTGCATGGCTTCTCTGAAACAGATCACAAGACAGAAAGGCTCTCATTCCCACGCCCAGACATCAATGTAGTGAGGCAACATCGTCTCTTTGTCAGGCTGGCTCCACAGGCAAGGAGACCCTTAAAGGTGATGGTCAGCAGACATATGATATGAGAAACACACATGGTCTGCAGTCCACCACCTTCCCACTTACCCGGAGGGTGCTGAGCCCAGCCTTGTTTCCCTGGTGGATCATGGCCCCCAAGAGGCATGTGAGACTGAAAACATGGATGTCCCTCTCTGACTAACCAGCAAGCACACAACCACAAAAGGAAAATCTACCTTTTACATACCAAACAGAGCTTACTCTTGGAAAGCGCGACCTAAGAACAACCCATCTGAAGCAAAGGGGATACTATGGGAAAGACTGATATGCTGTCATAGAGTCCAGAATGAGACTCCCAGCCTCTGGCTGAGCCAGCAGCTCATCAGAGATTATCTTCAAGATTGGCCAATGGCCCTCAGGCACCTATAAGTCTGGCGCATGCTCTGTGGATCGCCAGCTTCCCACTTACCCTGGAGGGGGCAACTGTACTGTCACTGCCCTGATGGTGGCTTCAGTTCAGGCCCATTTCCCAGCAGCATTTGACACTGAAAACGTGAAATTTCCTCTATGTTTAATCATAAATACCATAAACATAGAAGGAATATCCACCTTTTAAATACCAAAAGGGTTTAGTCCTGAAGAGCAAGAGCCTAGGCCCAATCCGTCAGAAATGAAGAAGACAGCTAACAGGCGCCCTTGGCACAGCCCACAGAGGATAGATTCCAGGACCAACCTTGCTGTGGAAAGCACAGGTTGTGGGATCCATCTCTCCCTCGATCCCTGGGTGGGGGAAGAGGAGATAACTCGCTTTTTCCCTGGGCCATTTTGCATTTAGAAACATTCCAGGGCAACTTGAGATACTGAAAATGTGGGTGTTACCTCTATGATTAACCTGAGGCATAGAAGGAACACTCACCTTTTGAATATCAGAAGCTGAACAGCTCTGGAAAACCCTGGCCGAGATGACTACATTAACAACAGAAGAGAATCTGGACTCCTAGTGCCTGCCTCATAGCTAAATATATCACCTGGTTGTCACATGCCCTAGCAGAGAGTCACTCTAAGCACCCCCCTCCCCGAGAGTTCATGACAAGGGGTTTCTCCCCTCATGACTCCCAAAGACAGTTCTTCTTCCATATATAGCCCATCTTGGGCACCCATGGCAAAGGTCCTAGCAAAGTGTCTGCTGGAACATCCATGCACATGCCATGGAACACTGAAGACATCAAGGAAGTTTTCGGGAAGTCCAGAAGGCTCCAACACTCAGGTCCAGTACATCAGTGTGACAGACTGTTAGAAACAGACACGAAGGATATCTTCATGTTCATGACTCACTATTACCACATTATCAAGTCCTCTCAACATTAGCTCAACTTCCTGGAAAATCTTTTTTGAGTAGATCAGACACAGAGGCATGCCAACATAGACACTGATAAAAAAAAACATGCCTCCACAAAGCAAACAGGAAGCACTGAGAACCCCAATTCAGCCAGTCACCTCCAGAACCTTCCTCAACATAGCCTCAATGCTAAGAACAAATGGACCAGGTGACATTCCCCACACATAGAATACAACATGTATTCTGTGACCAGCCCTCCAACATCTGTCTGAAGAACTGGCCTCAAATTCTGGCCAGTTGAAAACAGTTGCTGCTCACAAAAGTAAAGAGGTCATGGGTTTCCCAAAGATGGGTCACCAAAGGCAAGAGGGACAGACAATGCCTGATAGTTACCAAGAGCCAAGACCCTTCCCATGAATCTGCAACTTGCTATAGAAGAAAACACGATTCCTCACAAACTCCTTCAAGCTATTCACATGGACAAGTGTCCTTCACTTACCAGCGAACCAAAGCTGCTTCCCTGCTTCCCTGCATGGTACTCCTTCATGAAGTCACGAGGCCCTAAGAAGAAGCAAGAGAGTTGGTTAGGGGGACTGACGGTTGGTTACTGGAGCAAATGTGTTCATCTCTCCTGACCCCAGGAGCAGTGGCTGTCAGCATAGCTATGTGTGAACTTAGGGTGCTCTTGAGGAATAATTTCCAGTTAGGTTTAGGTTCATTTGTGTATATATGCATGTGCACATGTGTTTTTGTGAGTGTGCTTGCTGTGTGTGTGTGTGTGTGTGTGTGTGTGTGTGTGTGTGTGTGTGTGTGTGTAGAGGTCAGAGATCAATGTCTGGTGTCTTCTATAGTTACTTTCCACCTTTTTTTTTTTTTTAGAAAGAGTGTGTGTTTCTGTGTGTGTGTGTGTGTGTGTGTGTGTGTGCGTGCGCGTGTGTGTGCGCATGCATCTCTCTGTCAGTCTATCAGTCTGTGCGTGTGTATGTGGGTGACCAAGAAGGCTTGAAGAATGCATCAGATTCCCTGGAGCTGGAGTGGCAGGCAGTTGTGAGCCAGCCAACATTGGTGCTGAGAACTGAGCTCTGATCCTCTGCAAGAGTAACAAAGACTCTTGAGTTGGTTATGGAATCACATACCTCTAATGCCAGAATTTGGAAAGCAGAGGCAGGAGCATCACAAGTTCAAAGATAGCCTCAGCTACACAGTAAATTCAAGGCTGTCCTGGACTACATGGAGAACTTACTGCAAAAACAACAAAACAAAACAAAACAAAACAAAAAACCAACCCCCCCCAAAAAAAACAAAATAAAAAACCAGAGTTATTGAAAAAAGTTATGTTAAATGAGTTATACAATAAATACCAGTACAAATGTCACATATTCATAAAAATTCCCACCTTCATCATGTGCCCGTTGCTGTGTTTTTCAGTATATATTTGTGCTTGTCTATTTGTTCAGATCTTTGGGAACCTAGGAAGTACAAAGTAGATACTTTACAATTCTTAAATTCTGAAAAGCATGCGAGGCATGATTTTGCTCCCATTTGTCAATCAATTAAAAAGGAAGTAATGTGATAGAAACTAGATTTTTATGTACAGATTTGCCTTGGGAAATTAGATTATAGGATGATTCATTCAATAAACTCTCAAGTCTCAAAATAAGAAAATAAATAAACACAAACCCTTGCCATCTGGCCAGCCACCTGCTCACATCCCATCAGCAAGGGGCTGATCATATTCCTGAGCTTGACACTGGGTGCAGAAAGATCGTCAAGAAAAGATTTTGTGCTCAAAAGAGGTCAACGTTTAAGATCTTCCATGAACAAACACCTTGAGGTGGACGCCATCCCTTGGGGCCTCTCTCAGGCTAGCTGCCCCAGTCCAGGCGTCTCCTGTGAAAGAGACAGGGGTGAGATTTGTGCCCAGAGAACATTCTACCCTCAAGGCTCCCTCCAGGCCTACACGTACCTGGGCTGGAGGGATGAATGACAGCGTCCGAAGGTCTGCCAGTAGAGCACAAGGCTGGCTGTGAAAGGGACTCAGCAAGTCAGGGTACCTTAGGTGCCAAACAGAGGCTCTGCCGGGCAAGTCTCCTCTGCATTCTTTGGGTGCATCCAAGTCAGACCCCTCTCCAGAAGCATGTGGGCCTAGGGGCCTTGGGCTGGGTGGCAGGTGTCACACATATAATGTATGGCGTGCTCACTGCTCCACCAGCACCGAGGCCAGTACCCACTAGGTGGAAAGGGACTTTCAACCTAGGAAAATGGGCTGACCATGCCTGTCCCTTGCCCTGTAGCCTTTCTCCATGGACATAAAGGGAGAGTTGTTGCTTTTCCAAAGGTATTTCTATCCTTTAAAGTCAGGACAGAGCCCAAAGGACAGTTAGGGCCATAGCAGGTTGTGAAGGCATTACTGAGCCAGTATGACCCAAGAGCTAAGTGTGTGGCTGATATAGTGATATCTCTGTGATGAAGTCAGTGCTGGGTTTTGATGATGAATTATGACAGCGGCTATATATAAGTGTCCCCAAAGCTTTGGTTATAAATTAAGTAAAGCAACAGGAATGGATTGTATGTTAGCAAAGTGTGGCCCAAGAGTGATCCCACAACCCTTACTCCTGCTGACACAGCTTCAAGAACCGCCCTCCACCCCAGGGGAGGTGGGTGGATGAGGTGTTCACACACAAACTCTCTGGATAGTATCCCTTCCCCCACTCACATAAGAGAGCCGCCAAGGGTCCGCACCCAAACAGCCATGCTCAAAGGCAAATTTGATACCAGGAGGAGAGGCTACCAGAGAACATTAGCCATAAAGAAGATGAATCCACTGGGAAAAAGCTGTCTTCGAGAGAGCCTCCCACCTGCTCCAGAGGACAGCTCACGGGGGGGACTAACGTCAGGGATCAGAGACAGACAGCAGTGGCTGATGACGGCTTGCTGTTCCCTGGTCCCGATCATAGCCAGCACCCACAGTCCTCAAGGCCTTGCTGATGGTATCAAAGACCACAGCCCATGGAGACAGGACAGGAAGCGGGAACAGGGCTGTGCTGGGGGCCCAGTCTCTTCTAGAGTTACAGTGTGTGCGACACTCAACAGGTGACAGGTCTCGGTGTAGACACCTGAAGCTGACACCTAGGCACTTGTCAACTCGGGAGGGAGTTGGTGGCTGACTTGTACTGGTTGTTGGGTTATGTAAACTGTCTGTCGTTGGATTTGTTTGATCGTTTTTCTGAGCTTCCCTTATCTGAACTCTGTCCCATTAGAGAGTCTAGAGGTGTGCTTCCTGGCTTCCCTTACCAACTCTGCCTGTCCCAGGAGGGGGGCAGACAAACACCAAGTGTCTCTGAACCCAGCAACACACAGAGCCAACAGGGTGAGGGTGGGGTTGGGGGTGGCAGTGGGGTGTGTTTCTTTGGGGCGAATGCTCCCATGCGCATGGAGAAAAGTACTAAGTGAGCCTAGGAGCCCTTGCCCCTCCCACTGGTCCCTGGGGAGCTCCAAGGTGACATTTGATATCGAAAAAGAAGTGCACCATGTTTGTTTCGTCACAAATAAAAGCGAAAATAACACGGGCAACTTCTTTTCAGGTACCACAGATGAGCTCTTGTTTGCTCCAGCAGTGTGCCTGGGTGTGAAGGGATGCTGAGCGGCAGGCAGGAGGGGTGGTGGGTAAGGCTAGATTGGGGCAGGGTGAGGTGGGTCCCGAGCAGAGGCAGATGGCACAGTGCTCATCATGTCCAGAGCAATCCAACCCAGATTCCCTCTACCTTAGGATCCCAGGAAGTCTTGGTGGGTAGAATTTGATCATCAAGGTTGAGGATTCTGGAATGCTGCCTTCTACCCTTGTCAGTGTCCCTGGAGAGTGTCACTCAGGGGCAATGGGAAGGTGCCCAACTCCAAGACAGACTCTCCTTCCTGAGTTCAGGGTCCCTTTCTAGAGCTGAGGAAGAAAGGACACAGGACTGGGTGACGACGTCCAGGGCAGCATACACCAGCTGAATTTGCCTGTTGCAGTTCTGATTCCTGGGTCTCCCCACTAAGATGTCCCCCGTCTCTGGTCGCCCCGCAGGCAAGCTAGCCCTGTACAGCAGTGACTTGTGACTTGACAAACATGGCAAACACCTTACAGAGAACTCCGAAGCCCAGGGATGAGGTAGGAACGGCAGAGTGCAGGATTCTGAGGGTGAGAAGTCTGGGAAGGTAAAGCCTGTCCATCATCCTGCTGGTCTCCTGAAGAGGATACGTGATCCTTCCCTGAGAACAAAACACATTAGTGCATGTTAGTGTCATTGCAAAGTTAAAGCACTAAGATAATAATATACCTGAAGTACAGCCAAGAATTCCACAAAAGAAAGTGACCTTGTACCACCAACCTACCTTACACAGGACAACAGGGATAGCCAAGCAAAGAGAATGTATCATCCAAAGAGTGCCAGTTACACTCATTGGTAACTCAACGAAGAGTCACCCATTTCTCTCACATAAGGTAAAATTCAAGGCAACTTACACAAAACGAGGTGTCCAGGCTCGTACAACTTAAAGGTATAGAGACATGTTGAGTTTTGATGCAGGTCCCAGGTTGAACTCTGTTACCCAGATGTTTCTTGGCTCCTTTCTGCCTCTCCAGTCTGTCCCCTGGGATACAGGCCTTTCCCTCTGCATCTACAGAGCCCTGGGTACTGACCTCTTGGATTCTAGCTGGCTTTCAAGCTCACATTCATTACCACATCAAGTGGCTGAAGGGAACATGGAGGGTCCTCGGGCATCTCTCACAGAAATGAAGAACTACTCCCTCTCCCAGAAGCCTCAACAAACACCTCCTTGTATCTCATCAGCCCTGTGGACTAAGGTCTCATCTCTCAATCAATAGCAGCTGAAAGGAAAGGAATCAACAGATTCCTTTAAAGCTGAGCTACGCAGGAGGTGGGAGGGTCCAATCAACCCTAACCCATTCTTGCTAAGAAAGCTCAGGAAACCGTTCAAGAAGGGAGATAAACCCTCAACCCAGCCCCACTACATAGACTAACGTGGCTTCCCTGAAGTTAGCGGTTGAACCCCGAAGTCTTCAATGTAGAATAGGATGCTGAAAAAGAAGTGCACCGCGAATGTTTCGTCACATATAAAGCGAAAAAAACACGGGCAACTTCTCATTAAGCACCGTATGTCAGCAGCATGGAACCCTGCAGTTTGTGCACTGTTTGCCGTCACTTCCTGTGCGTGAGCAGGCGATCACGCTGCAGCCCCGCTGTACCTAGGGGGCTCTCACAGCTGTGCCCGCTCCACGCAGGCAGAATGGGCATCTTGTAGGCCGGCTTTGGCTTAGTCATCATTTGGGGGTTCTTTGGAGTCTCCTCAAATATTGGAGAAAGATGATACAATATTGACTTGGCTCCCAAAGTCCAGCTGTGGATCCGTGGATAAGCCTGGAGGAGCATCCCATGGCCTCCCAGTTAAGGTCACCACCTGCCCACTAGAGAAGTGGATAGCAACCTGTGTACCATGGTGGAGCCCCAAGCCAAGGAAGTCTTCATGAGATGGGAACCAAAAAGGTATCTGTGCCTTTGTCAGAACCAGGCAATGTTTCCTAGACAAAACTATATGTAAATAACATGGGGTTTCAGAGAACAGATTACAATGAGCCTTAGCTTCCCAGGGGGGAATGGAAATGGAACACTGATCTATGAAAGAACATGAATAAAGCTAGACTTCTTGAGTGTTCCAGGTAGATGGTTGGTTGCCCATGCCTGCACACGTACGCACCATGACCTCACGGGTGCAGGGCACCTCCCCACCCTTCATTGGCTTGGCCCATGAAACGTGAGCTGAAACACAACAGTTCCAGTCTCAGTCTGATGGTTCTTACTTACTTTTTGTGTCTCTGCCATGGCTGTGAGAACCGCTTGCTAGGAGCTGGGGGAAGGGGCCAAGGAAGCCACCTTCACCCCCAGGGTAGGATGCATCAGGAATTGCTCCTAGGTATGGAAGGCATACTCAGCATTAGTAGAGCAGGACACATATGTAAATAAAATATATGCTTTCAGACAAAACACTTTGTCATACATACCTTTTTTCCACCGATGGTGACTCCATTGTCCTTTCCCTAGGAAGATGTCACAGCTGGAAGACATGTCCTAGGCAGGAACTTGTGTTGGGAAGCAGCCAATGGGTTTAATCCTCAAAAGACAAGCAAAATTGAACAACAGACATGGCGATGAGCAGAGACAAAGTTATTGACAGATGTGGGCTTGATGTTGGACTAAAGTACCCATCACTCACCAGGAGTACTGCGGGCACCAATACCCCTGCTTGGGTTATAGCTACCCAATCAGGAGGTCCTCCAGGATGGAGTTCTTCACTGTAAAGATATGGACCATAAAATAACAGTCACACCCATGGTAAGCTTAACACATGGCTTTTCTTCAAGTACCATACAGCAGGGTTGGCATTGAGTTCATAGCTCCTGGCTCACACATACCACCCCTGGCCCACCCAAGGACTCAGTGAACCCATACCAGGTACCACACATATCCTACATTAGCATAGACTAGGGTGGGTCTCCCTGTGGGTACTGATATCAAACAGCACCTCTGGTAATCTATCTGTGGTCAGCCTTGCAGCTCCCTATGGCATGATCTGACATTATTGATTAAAAAGTGGGAGGAAGAGGAGTTGGGGAAGAGATGGCTCTTGCCACACAAGCATGAGGACCTGGGTTAAATGTAAAAAGGCCAGGTGTGTACACACCTGCAATCCCAGAACCAGAGCGGTAGAGATAAGCACAAGCTCACTGGCCAGCCAGTCAATCGGAGACCTCTAGTTTCAGCAAGAGACCCTGTATCAAAAAATAAGGGGGACAATGATTCTGGAAGACATCTGACATTGACCTCTAGCCTGCACACATACCTACACATACATACCTGTGCATGCATGCATGCATGCACACACACACACACACACACACACACACACACACACCCACACCATGTGAACACGTACTTACATGAACACATACAAGTAAAACAAGAATTCCCTTAAAAGGTAACCCCACTTGAAATACTTTAGATTCACACTGGTCTCAACCCCACCCATATCTTCTTTACAGCTGCCATGTGCACCAAGGTGTCATCCCAGATGGTCTGGGTACTGGCGGATAGTGAAACAGGTGACCTACATCATAAATGAAGTGTACGTCACCGGTCTACCACCCTCACAGCTACCCTGAAAGCAGAGGGCACTATTGGCCCTTCAGTCACGTTGCTGGAGTGTCCTACAGCTACTTTGAGGAGGACCTTCTGAAAAGCGACCACACACCAAGAGTCATCACACAGTCCAAAGCCACAGGGGGCAGCCTCCCACCACCGCAGGGACCCTGGCCTCTCTTCAAACTTGACTTCCCCTCCCAGGCCGAGTCCTGAGGCCATACCCCATGTCCCACAGTCCAGAGTACAGTAGTCAAGGTCCCTTCCCTGAAGGCTTCATCAGGGACAGGAAGTACCTCCAGGGTGGGATTTGATACTAAAAAAGAGGTTTCCCGTGTATGTTTCATCATAAATAAAGAGAAGACAACACGGACTACCTCTCCTTCAAGTATCAATTAGCACTGGTCAGAAAGCAAACAAAGGCAAACAAAAATGGAACTGTCGAGTCTTCATGGATGCAAGGCACCAGATGTCATGAGTCTTGGTAGGAGGGTCTGCCTTAAGTATCTGGTTCAGTGGCCCCTGGAGAGCAACCAAAAACCCTTTAAAATTTGATAGTCAGCAGAATTGCCTGAGAATATATCCCACCAACACAGACCATTTGCACTCCATTTCTCTCCAGGTTTAAGGGTTTGCAGAAGGGAACCAGAACCTCCAGAAATTGTGCAGGCCTCAGGAGATAACCAGGGAAATGCAGCCTTCATCTAAAACAAAAGCAGTACATCAGGGGTGTTCCAGAATGATCCTCAGATTCTGGGTCCAAGAGGCAAGTGGGTGGTCTGAAGGAAGCTATGTAGATGCTGGCTCTGAGTCTGGGCAGTATCCAGGGAGGGTAAGATCTGAAAACAAACACATTATGGAGTGAGGGGAAAGGAAGTGAGCTTCTGTCACCTTCTGCAGAGCAAAGCTGAGGAATGAGTCAGGAGGGGTCAGGCCCTACCCCCTAGATGGAGCCCTACAGATGAGAAGCACTGACTTTCTTAAAAGTCAGCACCTCCTCCAGCAAGTTCTTCACACAAAAGATCCTGGGGTGTGTGCCATATACCATGCAGAACATGAAAAGCCCCTGCCTCAGCTTATTCACTCTGGTCTAGGGCCGGCAACTACTGTCTGGTCCAGGAAGCTTCCTAATCAGGTATTTGCTACTGACAAAGGGCTGCCAGAATATCTGGCCCCAAGAAATATACCACAAAGGAAATTTTCTCCTTATGTACTGAAAGCTACATCACCTGCAGAAGCAGAACTCGGCTTCAGCACCAGCAGTACCTCCTGAGAGTCTACTGGACACCACAGTCAGTGGGCCACATCCAGTGCTCAGCCATTACTCAACTCTCCCCAGATCAAGACTGAGGACAAAGTATCTCTCCAGTTGGTTTAACATCAAGCATTTCCTTACAGCCAAAATAAGGTCACTCTTGCATTCTGTTAGAACAGGGGCCTAGCTTTGTCCAGTTCTAGGGAGACTTCAAGGAGCTTCCTGATCTCAGAAGCAGCTTTCATTCCCAAAGTCACTGACTATATCCAGAGCATCCTTTCAGGATAATCTGGAGGCTGAAAGGCTTGGGTCTAGGTACTATCTGTCACAGTGGGTGTTTTGTACAATAGACAATCCTGTACTGTGGGCTGGTTGATTGACAGCCCATCACAGCGCCTCCAAGGCAGTCTAGCTATGCGTGGGGATGGCTGTGTCTAACCTGTTAGATGCAAGGTGAATGCAACCCACCTGTGTGATTTGGGGTAGAACTGTCTCAGTGGCCATCATCTTCCCCAAGTTTAGAACGCCACACTGGTTGAGAGGTCCTCCTGAGAATGGACAAAATATTGAAGGTTAGTGGCACAGGCAACAGAAATCTTATGTATGGGATAGGCTCTGTCACTCACTTGTTTGAGATATTTAGTCTGTCCTCAGCTGAAGCTGAGGCATGGGCCGTAAATCCTCCAATGTGGGCTCTGATGGGAAGGGAGGTTGACCAGGTGTGTTTCAAACAGAAACCTCCCTTCAGCTTCCCCAATTAACACTGACAAGGCTACCTCTCACATCTTCCCAAACTGGACCTTCAGACCTGGTAGGCCTATTAAATAGGCCTGGAAGAGTTAGGAGAACAAAGGACTTGAAGTTGCGATAATCCGTTGGCCTTGTGGCGAACCAGTTATTCCGGTCCCCTGGCTGGATGCTGACAGGACCATCCTTCCCCGAAACTGGGGTCCGGACCACGAAGCCTCCAAGATGGGATTTGATACTGAAAAAAAGGTTAGCTGGGTGTGTTTCATTCTCATCAAAGAAACAGAGACCCAGAAAACCTCTCTTCCGGTACCACCAATGAACACAGACAAGACTACCTCGGCTTGTTCCCCAACTTGAACTTCAGACCTGGCAGGCCTGTTGAATGCAGGGTTGCACACTGGATGTTAGTCAAAGTGCTCAAGCAAGCCATTAGTTGAATGTATATCTGACAGCCGTCCCTTCACATGCCCCAGTAGAGCAGACCTCCATGGCATGATCCTGAAGTTGCATCACAAACAGAGAGCAGCGATACTGCAGAGACTGGCCATGGGACTTGCCACCATCTTGGGTAACCACAGAAAGGCACAGATGCCCTGAACCAAAGCTGATTCCTCCCATGGATTTAGCATAGAAATGTGCTAGGCCAGGTGACCTGTGACTTGTGTCATACATAAATTGCACACACTCTGGTCAGCTGACAACATGATCCTTGTCTTGAACTTGGATGGCCCCATGTCAAGGAAGGACTCCAAGTAAAGAGACAACATTGAAATCTCGTCCAACACCATCATATCAGGCACACGTGTCAACAAATGCTGAGGATGCTGTCTCCAAGTCTAGCAGAGTGCAGCTGGTTTATTGTCTCTGTCCCCAAAAGTTGACATCTCTTCCAGGAAGTTCTCCAAGGGAAGGTTAGATACTGAGGGTTAGTGGACCAGGTCACAAACGGCACAAATATAGCGTGTGCTCTCTGGTCAACCACCTCACGTACCCACACATGTGTCACATGTCGATGCCACTTTCCTCGTCTGCAAGTCACCCCTGCCCACGAAGCTGCCAAGCCAGAGAAGTTTGCTGAGAAGGAGGCTGCCACGCAAGAGTTAGAGTCAGACACAAGAAAAGACAAACCCGCTGGGTTGCACTAGCACAGACTTAGTGTCCCCACCCCGCAGCTGGTGTTAGCTCCAGGAAAGCTCGCAAGGCGGGATTAGATACCGCAAAGAGGTCGACCGTGTAATGTGCGCCATAAATGAAGCGAACGCGCCACGGACCACCTCTCTCCAAGTACCAAGCAACTGCAGTAGGGGCACCGGGACACTGGCTCTTCCTCAAAGCAGATGTCACCTCCTGGAAGTCTTCCAAGGCGAGATGTGATATTGAGAAGAAGTAGACCATGTGTCCTACGTTAATAAATAAAGCGTACACACCATGGTCAACCACATCTACAAATACCATGAGGTAACGCTGACCCCAGCTCTGTTTTCTTAATTTGGTGTTACCTCCAAGAAGCCCTCACAATGTGTGTCACAAACTACTGGCAGTTGGCAAGTGGGGCAATGATCACAAACTCATATTTAATGCCACTATGACTTCCAGGATGCCCTGTAAGGCTGGTGTTGGGTGCCAAGTATTAGTTGTGGATCAAATGGCCAGGGTCATAGCTAATGAACACAGCCTGTAGCCAAGCACTGGGTAACCTGTGCTGGATAGCTCCTACTTCCCAAGTCCTGCTCTCAAGTTGGTATGGCTTCCAGAGAGCCTCTGGAGACTGGGTGATGCTGAGATGTGGTGGACCATGCTGCCTACGCCATAAGCAACGCACACACTTGACAGTCTACCATCTCCCCAAGCACTTGCTGAAGCCAGACCAGGATATTTCCCATGAAGTTGGCTTGGCCTTTAGGAAGTCCTCCACGACTGACTTGTGATATTGAGAAGATGTGGACCATACTACATACGATATAGAATTAGCGCATGTACTATGGTCAACCATCTTTTCAGGTATCATGAAGAGAGGGTGGTGAAGGAGCTGGTGTCTTTTCTTTCATGGCTATTGCTTCCAGGAAGCCCTCTAGGGCGAGATGCAGTGTTGAGAAGAGACCACCATGCATTGCCTGCTGCAGATGCAATAAAAATAGCAGAGAAGAGGCCCGAAAGGACCTGAAGTGAAGACCCTGTAACTAGTGCTGTGCCTTTTAAGAAATATTACCCCCCAGAAGCTCCCAAGGTGCATTCGCTGTTATGGGAAGGTGGACCAAATAACATGCATTGTGAGAAAAGGAAGAAGCATGGTCAACTTCTACCCCGAGGCACCTGTCCTGCTGCCTGGTCCCCTGAGGTTAATGTGACCTCATTGGAGACCTTCAAGGCTGAAGTTGATATTGAAAAGTGTAGGCCATGTTACACACACTGTTAATAACACACATGCAGTTTGGCTGAGCCCTCTTCAGGTACCGTGAGGTCATTGCTGATGCAAGAACCAGTGCCCACCCTGTCTCTGAGGCTGGCAGCATCTTCAGCAAGTTCTCCAAGGCTGAGTTAGAGGGAAGGAGAAGTAAGCCAAGAAGCAGGTTTGATGTGTAAACCCACATGGTGGGGGCACTAGAACATTCATGGAGGAACCAGGTTCAGTCATCTTCCTCCAGACGGCTAGACTTGATATGAAAAAAAAAAGATACCGTACGCAAAGCATCAGTGGATAAAAAATTGAGTGTGTCTTCATGCACCTGCTTTGGCACTGTATCATGCACACCTGTCTGCCCTTCCATGGGCATAATGTCTTGAAGGTGTCTGAGGGCAGCTTTGAAGATGATGAAAATATGCAGCATCCCTTGATCATGAGCATTTGTGGTACCAATTCCCACTTCTTCAAGTCCTGTGGGGGGAGGGGACATGCCCAGGTGGCATGTTGGACACCTTCCTGGAGGTTGTTGTCATCTTGAAGAAGCCTTAAAGGCTGTGCTGAAGCTGAGAGCAACACCATGTCACAAAAACTAACAGAAAAAGCACACAAAAAAGCAGAGATGTTTGGCCATGCAGCCCCATGTGGGGAGCGAGCCACAACATGGCTTCTTCTTTCACTTCAGGCTCGCTCCAGGATGGTATGGACTGGATGGCTGGGCTGGATACCAAGAAGCGGTTTACCGTCCCACATACATACTTAAAATGTATGTGGGACGGTAAACCATTTCTTCAAGTACCGCTTGATGGCAGGACAGCTGTAAGAAGGCTCATGTCTGTCAGGTCGTCTCAGTTCACCTCTTCAGGGCTGGTGTTGAGAAGCAGGTCATGGAGTCTACTAACCAAGAGTTGCCTAGACACCCATGTCACTGAGGTCACGAATAGCACTGATCCCAGAAAAGTATTATGGTCTCCTCCCCAGAGGTGGCAAGAGTTCCCAAGGCAGAGCTTGACAGAGGAAGAGGGAGACTATGTCATTTCCCATCATGCAGCAAAGAAAACATGCCATATGAAAACCATCTCTTCCAGTGTCATGGAGAAGCCCCGATGATGAGTCTAGTGGCATCTCCCCGAAGACAGCGTCCTCTCCAGGAGCCTCGGGGATGGATTTGATACTGAGGGTTAGTGGACCGTGTTACATACGTCACAGATAAAGCGTACGCTATACGGTCTACTATCTCTCCAAGTACCACACAGAGACGCCGAGGACAAAGGCTGAGGGCACGTCCAGAAAGCCCTCAGGGCTATTGAGCTGGTGGAATGTCGAGTCTGGTTGGGCACAATGCATGCATCATGCGGCAGGCACACACAAGCCAGGGGTCTCATCTTCATGTCAGGATTGACACCAGCAATTCATCCCCCAAATGGGCAACTCTTCCAAAAAGCCCATAGCGGCTGCAGACAAATGATGCTGTGGGCCTTATTGCTGCTTAAATGCCCACTGTGTGTTAAAGGGATGGGCAGTTGGACACAGTGGGAGTAAGGACATGCATGACAGGGGACTAATGTGGGTTTGGGGGAGGGGTGCAAAATTAGGAAAGCCAAATGGCCTGTATGCAACAAAAGAGATGACCTGGCTAGTTAGATCAGGCCAAGCAAATGTATCAGGGCTTTAGAGGCCGTGTCGCATCTCCTTGTGAAACCCATTCATAACCATAGGAAAACGATGCCACCAGAAAAGGAAAATGGCACATCTGTTCCAACCAAAGGCAGTTCCAGGAGGCCCTCTGAGGTTTAGTGAAGAAAAGAAAAAGTATTATTTGGGTCAAACACCTCCTACCTAAACTCAAAACCACTGTTTCAACACCATACTTGGTACTGCCACTAAAATCCCCACTGAGACTGGACTTAAACTTAAGAAGAGTTTTGCACATTAGTGCAAAATGGCAGCTTCACCAGGAGCATGAAGCATCTCTGCAATGCTCAGAGAAGGTAGGTCCGGCTACACAGGTAGGCCCCCTTTGGGGGAGAATTGGCTCAATGAAGACTCCAGAGCTGGCTAGCTGGGAGATGTCCCACAGACATCTCATACATCTGTCACATGGAAAACCATGTCTTCGGGTACTATGACTGAAGGTACCAAAAGTCCCCAAAGGGCTCACTGAGTGCTCAGAAGATGTTGGTCTTGCTGTAGGTCAAATATCAGCATAGCAACAGAAATCACACGGAGCGGTGTGAGGATGAACCGATTCTCTTCCTCGCTGTTGGTAACACCTCCGGGGTGCCCTCCGAGGATGGATTGGATACTGAGAGTTAGTGGACCATGTTACATAGGTCAAAAACATAACGCCTACGTTCCATAGTCTACCATCTCTTCAGGAACCATGGGATGGTGTTGACCCCTAGAAACCTGGGCCTCGTCCCTGAAGCTGACGTCACATCCAGAAAGCTTTTCTGAAGCCTGATTTGGCAGTGGGAAGCAGGTGTGGTGAACAGCACACTGTCCTCGAATGGTCGAGTGATGCTGAAGGAGAGGCGTCATCTCTCCTCTGAGGTGGCACATCCTATGAAGGCCATGGCAAGTTGGAAAGGTCAACTGCTGTGCTAACCATGTTCTGAACTTTATGAGCTCAGCCTTTGCACAAATGACGGCCAATGGTCAGCTCATCTTGACCAAAAGAGACAGACACCATAATGGCACAGATCACTGTGTGAAAGACTTCTAGGTAGGTGGTACCTACCAGGCCCACCCACACTATGGTCATCCTTGCCAAGTGCCACCCATGTAGACACAAACTCAGGGCTCAGAAAGCCAGTACTTCCCCAGCTCCTAGTAAGACCCTTCCCCTCTGACGGTGCCTCTGTCTATACAGCTCCCCATAATGAGGCTCGATCATCTCCAGAGAAGGCCAAGGCAGATTCCTGGGCTTGCCTGCACAAGAACATGACCATCCATCAAGGTCTTGGAGGCCAGTGTCCACTGAGCCACAGCCCTGCATGCCTACTCTAAATGCGCAAGACTTTAGAATGCTACTCAGGGCTCGTCACTTCCCTGCTCCCAAGTGGATGAGACAGTTCTCTATGCCGTGTGGTCCTTTGCTCAGTCCACTCCTCCACACTGGCCAGAGCATCACTGCTTATACCATTCTCAAATCCAATACCAGGCTACCTCTCCCAGAGCTCTGCACTATCCCATCAAATTCCTGCCTAGCATCTCCCAGCTCATCCTATTGCCATACGCCTCTGCCTGTTCTCCACCCAATGACTTTCCATGTGTTCTGTCTTGAATATGAAACACCTATAGGGTGTATAGTCGGAGCGAAAAGCCATGGTACTCTGCCTTCCTGCAGACTCCAGATTAGCAGGGAAAACCCACATGAAAATGAATTCTACAGAACATGGATTTCAAGAGGTAAAGGTTGAAGAGTTAGAAAGAAGCAAAGAGTAGTCAGCAAGATCTGGGAAACTTGTCCCAAGTTTTGAGCAGCAGAGGAAGGGTGAAAGGCTTTGGGGAGGAAGAGGAGACGAGAGTCGGCAGTGTAAGGAAGAAGCAGAGCCCTAAACAGAATGAAGAGAAGCGAGCAGAGCATGGGGCTGGTGGGCAGAATGTGGTAATGAAGAGCATTTCTGTGATAGGGATGGGGTAGGTGGAACCAGAAGCCACCCTGATGAAGCACAGGTCACAGCAAGGCTTTGTAACAAAGGTCAAAGACCTTGGACGTTACCTTCAGACAAAGGGAAGATATTACCAGTTGATAAAGGCCACAGTGAGTTTCCTGTTTTATACAAAGAAGGCATTACTGGCAGCAAGGCCAGGTGCAGAGAGCAAGAGCTCAAGAAGGGAAAATGAAACTCGGGTAGCAAAGAGGTCACAGACATGGAGCAGAGAGAACAGGCTTTGGATCCCGTGAGGGAAAGCCAGAGAAAAGTTGGTGGTACCCCAATGCAGGTGTGAAACAGCAGGTAGTAAGTAAGTGTCCATGAACTCTCCACCACCCAATACACCAATGTTTGGCAAAGGGTTGGTTGAGGGGCATCATGGTGAGCTGTGGCACTAGGCAGCCAGGAGTGTCAGGTTGAGACTGACTTCACAGTGGGTGGAGCCTGAAGCACACACAGGTGAGCATTCAGAAAAGAGTTACCTGGCTGCCCCTATGCAGAGGGGTCCACGTAGTGGGAGTGGTGGGCAGGGAGCCAAGTATACATGAGCTCTGCAAAGCTGCCAAGAGGGATGGGACTGACAACTGATGGTTGAGCTGTCTAAGCGTGAAGGCACTCACTAGAACATTTGTAAGATGGGAAAGGATGGTTGACTCCAGGATAGAGAAGTAGAGGGTGGTGTGTAGGTTCTAGAGGAGATGGGAGGGATGGGGTGCAAGCTCAGAGCCTATACCATTGGATGCTAAGCAGGAGGAGGGACCAAGGAAAGGGAAATATGGGATGAGGCTGAGGCGGAAAGTCCCTGTTCAGGGAACCTTAGGGCACAAGTCACTGGCATCTCTTCTTGCTTTGGGGACTTCTCTGGTACAAGAAGGAAATGCATGGTCCTCAGATTGGCATCCCTTGTGCCAGGCATAGGGCACACATGCCACAGTGTAATACAAAAGAAAAAGCCAACTACAAATGACAGAGCCAAACTCTGAGAGCATCCTTGTCCTCCCAGACAGAGTAACATTTGCTTCCAGGGTAACTGGAGAGCTGAGCATCCCACCTTCTTGCCCACAGCACTGTCTCCTGTAGCCAGCTTGACCCTGAACATCTCCGCCCAGTCTGGCTTTTCTTGTCTCCTCAGGCTCAATCTCTCCTCCGCCCCTCCTCTTCTGGTCTTCTTGTGAGTCTTCTATCCCCCCCGCCAGGTACTCCCTTCCCTTAACAATCCACTCTTCCTCATTATCATTGACTTGAGCTATCCTCATATGCTGACCATGTTCCTTCAGACTCTCAACTAGTGAGTGTACATGTCTAACTTGTGCCAGGCTGGCTCAGAACTCACACCTTACGGCAGCATACAGTGTAGATGAGGGAGAAATGGGAGAGATGGTGCCACTCCACACAGATAAGAGATCAGGAAGCACACAAGGTATCCCTGGAGGGCCATGGGATCTATAATCTAGAAATAGGAAAGAGGCCCTGCCTCTGCAGTAGAGCCAAGTCTCAGAAGACAAGGTGGGACATTCACATCTCCAAAAAAAAAGCAGGGCATGGTGCTGAAGAAAGGTAAGTGGGGAAACAGGGAGAGACCCCATAGGATCCTGTCACTGGGGAGATGTGAAGGGGGTGGCACCTGGCTACCAATCATTCCACAAAGGAACTAGAATGACTACATGTAACTAGGGGCAAGTATGGTTTTGAAGATGCTGAACTATAAGCCCACATAGATGCTGGAAGCTGGCTGAGCACTTTCCAAACCAGCAGAGCGAAAGAAAATAAAAATGTGTAACAAAAGATAGCAGGGGGAAAGAGGACAAAAGAAATAAGGCATAATTTTTCTAAAGCTCAAACATGACAATCAAGGGAAAATGTAAATGGGTTTATGGACCCTCAAAGAGAAAGGATTTTCAATTTGGGTCAAAGGCTTCAAATCCAAACTATATGTTGTCAATTTAAGACAGATTACAAATAAACTTGAAAAATTGCAAAGCCAAGAGATGGCCCAGAAAAATAGGAAGGCCTCAATTTTCCCGCATTCAGCTCGGAGGCAGCCCACATAGCATGCATCTCAAACATCAGGCAATTTAGTCAGCAGCTGGCAGCCAGAAGCCAGTCTCTCTCAACGCTACCCTGGCTTGCCATACACAGCAATGAGTTCAGTTTGCTTGTGCAGTAGATGAAATAGTTAATTGCAGAGGTTTTCCAAGAGTGTTGAGGGGTTGACCCCCACCCGCACCCTGTTACACTGTGAGAAATGTGCCCAGTACCCAGCCCTCAGGGACATGCCACCTCCAACCAAAACAGGGTAGCTTGAACTCGTTCTCTTTCAGTTATTGGGCCACTGGGTAACACTTGGTCCAGAAAAAGGTTTTAGCAGCCCTTGTAAAAATGTTACTTAATCATATTTTGCTTTTGTTTTAAATAAATGAAAATGGAAAAATAAAATGGCTGATAACTGATAAGAACCCTAATCTTGTAAATACGTAAAGTAGATGAATATGAAAGTCACTGGGAAGGTTCAAAGCAGCCAATCTTTGACTTTAATTTGAGACAGTCAATTGCATGTTTGAAGAGCAGAAGCATTATGGGACACGTGAGACTGTTTTGGCGGGTCCCCAAAGAGCAAGTCTCCAGTTCAAATAACATGTCGCCTTCATTAGATGCTTCCAGAAGCAATTATATGAAAAAGGTCACATAACTTGGACATGAAACATCAAAAGAAAACTGTAATTCTGTAATTTCATGTCAGGTTGGTGAAACCTGTTAAAGATGGAGGAGGCAATCCATGATGGGGGCATGGCATCCATGAACATCACGCAAGGAAACATAAGACATCAAAATATAGAGAGCAAAATTATAGGAACAGTTTTCAAAGTTTCTCAGTTCTAAGAATATCAACTAGGAACAAGCAAAAAACTGAAAAGACCAAATGATAGACAGACCTCAAATCCAGAGCCAACATCATATTTAACAGAGACTGAGAAATAAAAGATGTTCATTTCATCAATACTGGGTTTTCCTGCCCCAAGTGCTAAGCAATATAACAGAAAAACATTGCAAACTCCCAGAATAAGATTAAAACTCTGGTTATTTATAAAATTCAAACCTTGTTTAAGAAAATCCAAAAAAAAAAAAAACAAATGAAAACTAACAAGATTAAATTTCTTTATATCAAAACCTATGTCCTATAAACAAGTAGTACATCTTGCTTTAAAGACCCATGAAACATTTACAAAGTTGGTTATATTATGCTTGAAAAAGCATCAACAAGTTTCCCCAGAATAGAATTTGTGTGCACATTCTTTAGCCACAATAAAATATAATCCCATTTGAGAAGAAAGCATCAAGGTCAACATACAACCCAAATAAAACAGGCGTGAGTTTTAAAGGGAAGTCTAATTTTCACATTTCATTCAGATAACCATTGAAGAACAAAAAAATCCTAATTACAAATGTTCGGAATCCCTGAGAAGACTACATATTGAAGCATAGGACATGAAGTCAAAGTTGCAATGAAAGGCAAAGTCATACCACGAAGTATTTCAATCATCAAAGAAGAGCAGCAGTTGGGGATACATAGACAGACTGAACAAGCTTGAGGGAAGTGGAAGGCAGGGACAGGTAAAGATAAAGGCAGGCATTAGTGAACACGGTCACACAATGTTGAATTGAGAAAATCAGTCCAAGAACTGACTTTTTGAAGAAAAAAGGTACAGACATTTCTTCAGATCATATATTAAAGAGATAAAGTATGCACATATGAAATAAAGGGAAGGTGATATAACCATAGGAATATAAAAATTCATTATAATATAACATTACTTGTAACTCTAAGGCAATAAAAAAATTTTAAATCTCAGAATGAATTATGTCCTGGGATTAGCAACACCTAAAGGGAATTGAGGCTCACTATGTCAGATACATGATGACATACTTTATCTCTTTATCTTCTCAGTGGCCCTTTTTAGGCTGTCATTTTAACCACTTGACAGAGGAGGAAACTAAGCATAGGAAGGAGACAGTGTTCCCAAGAACTCCATGAGAAAGAATTAAGCTCAATATATCTAAAGGCTTACCTACTGTGATATATCAGAAGAGGCAGGATTTTTAAAGATACAGAAAGTGAAAAGATTCCAGTAAATACACAAGAAACAGAAAGCACTATGAGAGATTTCCCAGGAGATTAATGTCAGCAAACTCAAGTTTTCATGGAACTTTTCATTCAAATGCTGTGTATATGGTACAGAATATAGAAAAAGATGAAGTGACAACTAGTTTCATTTTACAAAGCCAACATAACTTTGACACTGGAAGCAGACAACAAACACATTGGAAAAATCCTGAATTAGACACTTGCAGAGCAAATCTTATTAGAAGGACAACATACTACAATCAAGTACACTTAAAAGTTAGGAAACATTATTATCATTCATTGTACTGACAGAGAGAAACAACACAAATCTCTCAGACATTAAAAAAAACATTTCATAAAATTCTAAATCCATTTCTGAATCTTATATGAACTTGGAATACTGCATAAGAAAAAAAAGAAAGAAAGAAAAGTCTAGTATGAAAAATACTTTGTAACTGTACCCAACAATGAAACAGAAGGCAGATTTCTGTTACTAACAATTTGTTTTAGAATTTGTAGACAACGCAATAAGATAAGAAAAAGTCATCAACAAGACAATATGGAAGAGATAAACTATAAAGCACATGAGAAACGAGCAACTCTACCTGGAGATTTAAAATTGCTCAGTGAAAAGCTCGTAGAACAAACAAATAACTCAACGAGACAGATAGAAACTAGAAATACATAGAAGTCCCAACATACCACTGACAAGGAGTTCAAAAATATGAAGGAAAGGGGCCAGACTCACAACAGAGGCAACACTTAATTCTTTGAAATAATCTTGCTGACAAATTGTGAATATGCCAAATTTGACAAGTAATACATATATAAATTAAAACTGCAAAATAGCATGCAGAGTTTTGTTTACTGCTTTGTTGTTGTTTGTTCATTTTGTTTTGTTTGAGATAGGGTTTCCCTCTGTAACCAGTCTGGCCCTGAGTTCATGATCCATTTGGCTCAGTCTCCCAAGTACTGAGATTACAGGCATGCACCACAATGTTCAGCTTTAACAGACAACTTTATAAAATTCCACAGAAAATCTACTGTGTTTTAAACTTCAAAGTATCACTAAAATCCACCTGAAAGAATAAACAAATGAGACTAAGAGGAAAAAATTTTAAAAGAGAAAATGAAGAAAGATTATTGCCAGTGAACAATGATTCAATGTAACATTAATACATGAAAATCAAGTCCAGCTGACCTAAAATTTTAATAGGCCAAGGGAAGTAGGGAGTCAATGCAAGAATCAAAACTGTAGAGGTACATATGGGGGGCTAGAGACATGGCTCAGTAGTTAAGAGCCAGAAGATCCAGGTTTGGTTACCACATGGTGGTTCACAACCACCTCTAGCTCTCGTTCCAGGCAAACCAATCCCCTCTCTGGTTACCATAGCACTGCACACACACAGTGTACAGACACATGCAGCCAAAACACCCACGCACGTGTTTAAAAATGACATGCAAAGCAGCAAATGTAGAAATTGTATATTTTTCATCACGATTTAATGGGTTAAATATTAAAATATAAAACATGAAGCTACAGAAATTCTAGAAAAAAAACTGGATTGACTATTTGTATGAGTTTTATTTGGAAAATACCTTTCTATCCAAAAATAAAATACAAATGAAGAAACTATAAGAAAAAAATGAATGATATATTTCTCGATAACCTAACAATTTTTATCTTAATACTTATTTTAATATCTATGTGGGGAAGGGGAGGGAGAGCTCTGTGTGTGTGCAAGTGTGTGTTCCCATGTGCAGGTGTAACCAAGGTCAGAAAAGGGTATCAGATCCCCTGAAGCTGGAGGTAGACATGGTTGTAAGCTGCCTAGCATGGGTCCTGGGAACTAAACCCTGGTCCTCTGTAAGAGAAGTTCAAGCTCTTAACTGCTGATCTATCTCTCCAGCCCCACAGTTTTGAATAAAAGGCTCCATTAACAAAATTAAATGGAAAAGGAGAGAAAAGGCGTGGGGTGGGGTGGGGGGAGCTGTGGATGAGAGGAAAGGCTGGCAGCATATAACAGAAAATTAAGAAGACAAATGTGGGGGGAGACTTAGCAATATTATAGAATCAGAGAGGTCCAATACATAAATGAGGTACTCAGGGGAGGGGGGAAAAAGAGAGAGAAACTGGTTTATAAATCCAAAAGAGTTTTTGGATCAAAAGAGTGAAAATGGGTAAGCATAGATCCAAATCAACACAGAAGCAATGATATTCTCAAACAATGAGAGAAAACACAAAAATCCTACAAATTCCTGCAAGATTGAAGAATGGCAATGGCTTAAGGCTTTTCAAAATAGGCTAGAAGACAAGGCTTTTGGATCCATGATATTTTTGGTTGGGTCTCTCTCTCTCTCTCTCTCTCTCTCTCTCTCTCTCTCTCTCTCTCTCTCTCATTTTCTTATCCTCAGAGTTTCTAAACTGTTTTCTTTGACATTGTTTTCCCATTTCTAAGTCTATGTATCTCTGAAAATCTGAGGGGAAAAGTCCATAACTTAGAATTTTATACCCAGCTGCTGAGTTACCAATGTCAATGTAGACATTTTCCTATTCAAATGTGAAAGGTCTTCAAAAGTTTACTTCCCATGAACTTTTTCTCTTGAAACTCTAGCAAAACAGAAGAGTGACCCCCAAAACAGATAGCGTGGTATCTATAAAAGCCAAGGACCCATCTAGGGAGAAAAAAAACCAAAGGAACCTATCTCCAGGAGGAGAAGATGGGAAAACGAAGATGGTGGCAGTGTAAAGTTAGCCCACGAGAAGAAAGAAAAGCTGACTCCAAAACGAAACTTCACCATGGTATGCATGTGTCTTAAACAACTCCTGTTTGTATTATCCTGAGCCACACTTAAACCAAGACAAAATTGAACAACCAATGAGAAAAGCTCTCTCTCTCTCTCTCCCTCTCCAGAAAAAGGGAGTAGATGAATACTCGGGACATTGTTCATCTTTGTGGACATATTCACACTCTTAGAGGGGTATAAACTCTTGTGTATTGATCAAACCAACATTTCAAAATAATCTATTGGGAGGACAGTACAGGGGTGTGTGTGCGGGGTGAAGACAAGGGCATATGTAAAAGAGGGTTAAATGCTTGTCTTCAACAATAGAACAATCAGAATGATGCCTAAGCTTAAAAAAATCACACACACAAAGAAAGAAAATCAAGAAGCAGAAAAACAAGAATGTTACTTAGCGTTATGGATGTAAATGTCAAGAGAATCAGTTAAAGCAGTTACAGGTAACGCATAATATTCGGGTGGAGCCGGGAGGGTGGGAGGGCTGATGCTTCCTTGACAACTTTGTAGAAGGATCTGGCTCTTAAAATGATGTGTATGCATGAGTTTGACAAAAAAACACAAAAACTAAAGGAATAATGAAAAGTGCAAGGAGCCTGAGCTGGCAATTTAGATACAAATACCCCACAAAGAGGGCGGAAAAGTATTCTGTGCCACTGTGATAAAAGCTGTGGGGATGGAAATGGTGAAATGTCATGTTTTGACAAATCAGCAAAGGTTAAAAACTCTGATAATTCCCAGAGCAGCAGGCACTTTCTCAAACTAATTTTGAAAACATAATGGGCAAAAAGTTTGCAGAGGGTAATTTGGCCATGTGCTCATGTCTCCTGACAGAGCCACTGGCTTACACAAAGAACAGCAAGATACTGGTCAGAATTGTGAAGGAATAGCATGTAGAGAAGCCTCCTAACATCCACCACCCAGCTTTGCATCTGTCTGCAGATGGACACACACAGACCAATTATGTCAGTTATAGTCACTGGCTAGACTCCTACGTGACCATTAAAAAAACCAAAGAAGGGAAATTACTGAATGGCATGGGGCAGTGTTTAGGATACATAAGCAGATGAGAAAAAAAATAGCAATGATGAGCTCAATTAAACACACACACACACACACACACACACACACACACACACACACAATAGGAATAAACCAAAAACCAAACACTGTTAGCCAAAGTTGGCAGTGGCTGTCTTTGAGTAGCATGGCTATGAAAATTTTGTTACCTCCCCATATTTTTCATGTTTTTCCAAAGAACAGGAACTTCTATGAAATGAGAAAATATTTTTTTAAAATATCACATGATAAATGTGATTTCATAGCTTAGTATCTTCTAGAGGAGAGCCATACATGGCTCCTGCTTTTTTGTTTCCCCTTGGGAGTCTGTAGTTCATAAAATAAGGGGAGTCTGTAGTTCATAAAATGCAACTGTCTAAAGGCCAGGCTGGCTGGAAACTTGCAATGCTCCAGCTTCAGCCTCTCTAGAGCTGGGATCACAAGTGCACACCATGACATCTGTCTTGTTTGCATCATTTTAAAAAATACTACAGGTGGGGAGAACAGAGGTTATACCAAGCTCCAGCTCGAGCTGCTAGAAAGGGTCCTGGTATCAAGTCATCTGTGATGATCAGAGATGTGGAAATGGGGGACTTGTCTGGCCATTCTTGCCTTCCACTCAGAGAAGCCACTGCCAGAAGTAGCTACTGCTACTCTCCAGGAGGAGCCAGTGTACCTGGCCTCCCCACAGGCTGTGCAGACATTCCAGCTCACTTGGAAAGCTCATCTTTCAATGCTTACAATCCAAGCAGCCACCATATCAAGTTTGGTCTTGTCCCTGACACACAGCATTGAGAGTAACCAGAAAAAGTAGAGCTTACCCAGCAATATTGGCACTGCTCCCCTGGCATTTGTCCTCACAGGAAGCTGGATCAGGCAACCAAGCTTTTAAAGGTTCTGTTTCGGGGGACCTTCCAAGACAAAGTGGGCAAGTCACAAAACAAAATCCAGCAGAGCATATTCCCAAACCTATCTGCTCAGTAGACCCAGAAGAACTATGCACATTCTGAGAAAAGAGACTTCGGAATAGAGAGTTGGGTGAGGCCCAGGTGCTACCCTCCAGCTGTAGCAAATAGGAAGACATCATCCAGGATTTGTGACCTTGTGTATGTAGCTCAAAAGGAAGTGAGGATCAGGGGATAGAGGGATGCTTAGAACACAGCTGGAGGGAGACTTGGTGTAGGAGTGGAAGGAAGTGAATGGAGATAAAGAACCCAGGCTAGTGGGCAGGACTGGCCAACTATACCCCACACCCAGGGTTAGTCACCTGACTTATTGCTACCACTGACATTTGCCATCTTTGAACTGAGGCACACATAGAATTGTACTGGTGGGAGCTTTATATGGCACTAGTCAGTCTTGGTCTATATTGCCTTCATTGAAGGTTTTAAGGATTTAAATGATCATTGAAAGCCCATTTTCCACCCTGCAGTGAGAATACTAACCGTGACTTATGTCTCCAGAGTCCACTGCTTCCTATGTGGTCACTGTCCCATCCACTTGGTGACCTGTGCTTTTCACAGGCTCTTATTATCTGAGAATTTAGGGCCCAGCAGCTTGCTTGGATCCTGGGAGTGCGATAGTTCTGGCCACATCATTCTTGGCCCAAGAGGTGAGCTCCGTGGCTCTCATTGCTAGGGAAAAATGGGCCAAGGTTAATGACAGTTGGGTACCCACTGAATCTGCCCCCACAGTCACAGAATGAAGCATACTGGAGCTAATGAGTGCCAATAACCAAGCTTTGGGGTGAGGTGAGCTTAGAGAGCCAGAGTAGGGTACGGGGTGGCTCTGATTCTACACAAAAGAAAGAGAAGGGAACCCTGCTGCTGGGCTGTAACCTATGTGTGCCGTGTCTTTGGAAAAATGCTATTTGGGTTGGGTACTGGCAGGAAGGAAGGACTATTCTAGATACTTCTCTGCATGGCTTTCAGAATGGTCACTAAACTGGGAGTTATCTAGGCTCTGTTATTCCAATGAGAAAATCATAAAATATGTTACAATACAAATAGGATGGAAGCTAGAAAGAGCGAGGCTCTGAGTAGAGACAAAAATGTCTAGGCCCCAAACAAGATGACTACCTCTGAAGGTGGCTAAGGAGAAAGGAGACACACCCTAGATATGAAGACAGAGCTGGGTTCCCTCTGCTCATCTAAGCCTTTGTTTTTGAAGAAGAATAGGGCCTAGACTGTGAGGAAATAGCAGGGAGTTCTCTAAGAAAGACAAAATTGTTCAGTTTTTTTTTTTTTAAGAAGTCTGAGATCATAGTTAGGTACATCACTAAATGAAGCCAGGAGCTCAAAAATACCCCATGCAGCAGAGGTGAAGGGACAGCTGGTGGAAGGGAGCTCTAGAGCTGGCCGGGGAACTAGCCACGGTCTCCAGCCACTGATGATACCAGAACTATGCTGAGAACTGGCTCTGGTAATGGGAAGGATGACTTCTACACAGTCCTAAAAGACGATGGTAGGAGAGCGTGTGAGTTTAAGGGGAAATAAAATATCATCAACTGGATCCGAAATTAAGAGCAAGCATGCAGGGGGACCTGGGAGGATGGGAAGAAGGAAGTATGCACCTAAGTCTAGGCCAGGAGAAACAATCCTTAGCTCCCTCAAAAGCTAAAATAGTGAGGGAGAACTCATATTACCATGGTGTCCCTATTACACGTGGGAAAACTGAGGCGGGGCAAGGCAATCACTAGGTTCAGCTCAATTCTCTGATTAAAGTGAATTTTATAAAGAGAGACATTGCTTCCCTTTATAAAAGCCAAAGAAAAATGCTGAGTCCTCCTGGGAGCTTGAGAGGCAGGCCAAAGGAGCTGGGCCAAAGAGGTCAGCATGTTTCACTCCAACTGGAGGTAGAGGTGCAGACACAGGTGGGCCTTGAAGACTTTGAAGAGATGGAAAAACACACCCTCTATCTGGGGGAGCTTCTGCCTGCTTCTAGCAGTCTGCCAGGCAGAGCATACCCACATGGCAAGGAGTAGGAGATACACATGACCAACAGCGAAAAGAAACCAACTTGTTTCTTACAGTTGAGTTCTCGGACTTCTCCAAGGATACACAAGGGTACCTCCCTGGGTGAAGAAAGAAAATACCAGGTCTCCTAATCATTCCCTCCTTTGGAAAAGTGAGGCCTTGGGACACAGTTTGCACTGGTCCTACCCCTACACCCCACCTAGCCTGGACCAGAATTCTATACCATCCATGCCATGCACTCTCCGTGATTTTTTTAGGCCCAGTCTCCTTGCCGGCTAGGGGAGGATTGAGGCTTTTGCCAAAAGCTTGAAAGAAGAGCTAGGGAGGGGACCAATCTCTCTCCAGTTCCATCAGAGAAACAGAACTAAACCACAGGGTTTTCAGCCTTGCAAATCATCCATGGGCTCAGTGACAGGAGGACTTGTTTTAGCCTTCACTCCCTCTCTTCTTTTGGGAGGGGGACACAGAACATACATTCTCCCAAGTCAGACTCAGCTCTGGCCTGTGACCACGGGGTTTCAAATTTTGAAAGAGGTCTTTTGCAAAACTTTCGGTTCCAAGCCCTAGTCTGATTGCCTGCATCCTGTCCAAACTTCGTGGGGGAGTGAGATTTATTTAAGCAGGGAATAAAATTCATGCCAGGCAATTTCAAGGATTAGGGTTACACATCTTCTAAAAAGGGACAGGCAAAGGATGAGTGGAACTGGAGGAGGAGGGCAGGCCCCAGCAGCGAGCAGGGACTATCTGTGCTTGGGGGATACAGGACCTTGAGACGGACACATACTCTGGACTCAGGATGGGCATACAATCGTGTGTTTTGCCTTCATTGATCTTTACCTTTCCCCAGCAATCTCCATGCTCGAGTTTTATACCAAGTTCTGTTCTAGGCAGCAGAGGTCAGAGATCATCAAGTTCAAGTACCTCATCCAGGGACGGCAGGGTCTGCTTGGAGTGGTGCACACCCAAACAGGTCCTGCATGACCAATGTGGTATCTCTGAATATGTGTCAAAGTCAAGGCTAAGTAAGAGGACAGAACATGGGTGATACATCTCAGGGCAAGATGAGGGAGAAGTCTCACTGACATTGGCAGTGGCCATGATGGCAGTGGTGGTGGTGGTAGTGATTATGGTAGTGATTATGATCGTGATAGTTACACTGGTCGAAGCACTGTTGTTGATAGTGCTGGTCATGGTGGTAGTGGTGGTTGTGTTAATAATGGTAGTGATGGTGTTACTGGAGTTGATGGCATTGTTGATAGCAGTGATGGTTATGATGGTTGTGGTGGTGGTGGTGGTGGTGATGCTGTTGTTGCTGGTAATGGTGATGGTGGTAATAGTGGTGATGGTTTTTGATGGTAGTGTTAGTGGTAACAGTGGTGTTATTGGAGGTGGTCATTGTGGTAGGTGGTGATAGTTATGATGATACTGATGATGGCGGTAATGATGGGGACAATGTTAGTGACGATGGGATGGTTGTGATGATAGTAATGATAGTAGTGGTGATAGCTGTGATGATTGTGATGATGTTGGGGGTAGTGGTGGTGATCATGGCGGTAGCGATGGTATGGTGGGAATGGTGGCGACAGAGGTTGTGATAGTGGTAGTGATCATGGTGTTGGTGATGATGGTGGCACCAGTGGTAGTGGTGGTGATAATGGCGGTGATGTAATTCCAAGAACAACTAAGGCTATTTTGAAGTTGTTGAATGTTCTAAGATTCACTACTTTGCTTACCCAGAAAATTCTGGGCAACAAGGGGGAACTTAACTATGGTGTCTTCTATGTATGTACCACCCTTAAAGCAAAGCTTTAGACTCTAGCCTGTAGCACTCAGTGCTTACCAAGGCGCAACATTCAGGGGTTACAAACTGCCACAAACACAGTCTGAGCTCTTCTCATGGAGGTCTAGAGTGTTCTCAGATGGTAAACCATCAAATGAAATGAGTCAAAATTTGAGACTCAGATGTGAACATTAGGAAGGTAGGGATTACCTGAGTTGGTATGAAGTAGGATGGATGGTGTGAACTGCAATCAAATCCTCGTGGGTGAACTGTATCCTATACATCATCACTGAGTCCAAAGGGCGGATGCAGAACTGGGAATGAAGGCTGGTGTCCGGGGTCAGGAACCACCATGGCAAGAAAGAAAGAACGTCTGGAGTCAGGCCTATGTTATTGCTAGACACATACTAGCTCAAAGAGAGGAGGGAAGAAAGAAGGAGGGAGGGAGGGAGGGAGAGAGGGAGGGAGCAGAGAGAAGGAAGGAACCATGGATGTTGGATCTTAGGCAAGTGCCCCATATAGAATAAAAGTGCTACCAACGTACTTTTTAAATCGTCTGTTCTCTGGTAGAAGGGCATGTTGTGCCTTTTCTTGACAGGCTTGCCTCATCTGCTATCCCTTTTAGAACTTGGTTGACCTCTCCAGTCTTCTAGGCTATGAGGGTAACATAAGCATAGCTTTAGACGAACATAACTGAAAGGATCAAATAAATACAGCCAGAACAGTAATTTTTAAATTCTGTAAGGTATCTCTTCCCTCCCAGTTATGAAGCCACACACATGAAAAACTACCCTACAATAAGCCCCTGGGAAAGGGACAAATCCCTCAGGAAGGTATCATTGTCCTCCTGTAGCTGGACAGAACAGGAGGCTGACTGTGGGAAGGTGCTTCTCATTAAACCCAAAGTCCCATGATTAGAAGCAAGAGGAATTTGGTTTGCTTGGAAAGGCAAGGCATGCGCCCACTCAGCAGAGGCATAAAAACAAGCCTCAGTTATTTTTGATCTCCTTTTTTGGCAGAGGCAAGGGTAGCTTTCGGGAAGACCCAGGGCTTCCATTCCACCATGCCAAGCCAGAGTTACCCAAGGATGGGCCAGTGTCCCGGGCAGTCAGAACTGCCAGTATCCTGTCTCATTTTCTGGCACAGAAAGCTGGGCCCTGGCGAGAATCTGGTCTTGCAGGGAGGGATGCCACAGACCATCTGACACATAGCACACTCTTCCAAAGAGCAGCTACCAGGCCATACTGGTTCCACAAAAGCACATGTATTTTTAGTCCTTTGCTCATTCATTCAGTAATAATTTACTGGGCGTCTACCAGGCTCAAGGCTGGGCTGGGGCTATGGATAGAGAGAAGAATTTGACCCAGTTCCCGGCCCTCAAGGCTCTTTAGTTTAGGGCTGACATGTAAACAAACGCCCATGATAGAGAAAGCAGGGTGCTCTGGCTCAAGTATTTACAACTGGTATGGAGCTGGGTGTGGTCACTCTCCTTGGAACAGTCAGAGAAAGAGTAGCTTCGAGTTCATTCATTGCCTCACGCCCAGACAGCTGACTCATTCATACATCATCTAATTCACTTGTTCAGTCATTCATTCACTACAACTTAACTTATTCTTTAATTACATACTTGCTGACTAAATTGTGTCCTAATCAATTCTTTTATTCATTAACTCTGATATCTTCATTCATCTACCCCTTGGACTTTTCATTTACATGTTCATTTATCATTTCTTTCAGTTACATGTTTATTATGCAGTTGTTATAATGATTTTCTTTCCTTTTAATGAGTCACTCAGTTACACATCATTGAGTGAGTCATTCATTCATTCATTCATTCATTCATTCATTCAGATAAACAGTAACTTTTCCTCTCATTAACGGACACAAACACTGACTCCCTGCTTCATTTATCCCTTTACAGATGAAGGTCTACGTATCCATTCATTCATAAATCCATTCAGGAATCCATGGACTGACTGATCCACTCAAGATTGCCCATTCACTTCTCCTAGGTTGACTCACTGGTATGTTTGTCTTTCATTCATTAACTCACTGGCTTCATTGTTCATCACTCACTCATTCCATGCTAGCCTGCTTATTAATGTATCTACTCACAAACATTCCATGTACTCATTCACTTTTTAACTTAGTCACTAATTAGTGTATTGTTAATCTGCTCTTGGCACAATCCTTGATTTTTTTATGACTTCATTCCTTCCTTTTTTTAACCCCTCAAGGAATCATTCATTCATTCATTGTTTTATTTATTTATCCATTCTTTTTGTTATCATTGATTCACCTACTCATTCAACAAACATTTCATGTGCTCCTGGCTGACAGTTGAGGTTGTGAAAGACCTCACAGCATAGTAATGCCCCCTCTCATACAGTATACATAATTTAAATTGAGCAGAGAACTCTGCATTTCTGGACCACATGTATGTATACTTGTCCTGTTACATTGTGTGTGAGCTGGTATTAACTAATCCCATAGAGTTACTAGAGCAAGCTCCTATATGGACTACATGTTTGACACAAGGTCTGACAAGGATGAAAGCCAATGGTTATTGGGCAGAAATTAATACTCTTATTACTAATTGTTTTAGCATTCTCAGATACTAAGTATCAGCAAATAAAAATCAGGGAGCATTAGAACCTCCTAAAACAAACCAGCAAACACATCAGCTCACTAGAATTTGTGCCTGAGATAGGAAAATCCCCATCAGTGTGGTGAAAGAACATAAAAAACCCCATCTTACTGGTACATACAAAGTGGCCATATTCACCATGTTCTATAAAAACAAAGACAAGAGAGACAATAGTCCCTTTCATAGATGTTATTGGCTAAGAATTGTAATCATAGTACTTATCTCAAAACATTTTAATCACTAGCCCGTGACTTGTCCACTTCCAATTTACTTTATAAAAGACTGGTTTACTCAATAGTGACAAGTCCACAAAGTACAAAAAAAGAACCCTTAAACTGAGTATTTAATATGTATTTGGGGCTCCCTTATACACAAAGGCAACAGACTAAATCTTTTGGGTTAAATGGGTTTAAGAGGAAAAAAAGAGAGTTGATCATAGTTCTTATTTCATGGCAAAAGTTCTCATGGGAATATCTCAATTATTTAAAATTTCTGGGTGTGAATATTTCCTTTTAATGTCATACATTTTCAAGAAGAAAGTCAACAAAAAAGAATCTACAGCCATATAGGTCAGGGGGAATTGGTTTCTACAGTTTTCTTTAGACTTCTTTAGCAGAACACACTACATGGCCCTACTTAAACAAGTCTTCCTTTTATTATACAATTCCAAGGTGGGTATGGTTACTTCTATTTCATTTTCTTAACAAGAACATGGTCTTTGCCTGCAATTAGAGTGTATCTGTGATCTCTCTGTTCCAGAAAGCAGTCCAAGCTTACTGTGTATAGGTCTCATTTGTGCAAACAGGACCACCTAGTATATGTGTTGTCTTCTTTGACTATATGACACATAATGTCAATTTTAAACAGACAGTGATCACCTGTAACAAAACGGACAAGCAAGAGCAGAAACTCGGTCTGCTACTCACCCATATCTATACTGCCCTTGGCCACACTGTCAATGTTGGGACCTCTGTCCTGAAGTGTTGAGGAAAGGATCCCATGTGCATCCATTCTACTGAGTATAGAGAAGCATACAGAGAAGCATGAGCTGGCCTCGGTGTCACTCTGTACACTCTTCCATTTAATTAACCTTCATCTATTTGCTTAACTTTTTCCCATAACGAATTAAATACCAAGGAACCTTTAGCATTTCAAGCTGAATGGACCAAGACATTCCAGAACTAAATTAATAATTCGTGCTTTAAAAAATCGGTCCACATACTGGGCTCACTTTACTTCCTCACGAATATTTGTATCGATTGAGACATTTATTCAGTCTCTGCACAAAATCACTGTGTATGAGCCCTCACCAACGCCAAAGGTAGGTTCTTAAGCTTTACTGCAGGCAGTCTCACCACATGGCCCACTAACGCTTTCATGCGACGGACTTCAGTTGCGCACAGAGATCACAGGGTTCCCTCAGATGCCTTCCCTTTACATCATCAGCCCATTCGCATATAGCTTCACGCCTTTAACGTGAACAGGCACACCGTGAGACTGTATACCCGCAAGCCCAACTCCCTCAGGAGCAGCCTCCAGCAGGGAAGGGGTGTGCAATTCAACTTTTGAAAATGAGGGAAAGAACCACTTTGTTCTTCTACTTCATTTGTGCTCAATTGAATTAATGTGGGTTCATAGAACATTATTATCATCACCGAAAGATAGGGCCTACTGACATTCAGTTATCTTCTGTAATGACACAATTGAAACGATGAGATAATGGCCCAAATTGATAACATCATTACTTACATTTCATAATATTCTCTCTTCCCGGAGGGCAAGGGCTGAGATCTTCATGATTAGGAACAGATTAGCCGAGGTAGTGTCCTGTAGAACAGAAAAAGGACATTTGCAAATGGTGAGGCCTAAGAGTGTATGTGTTTGGGTGTGTGTGTAATGATGTAAATACAGTATACATTTATGAAAATAAAAAATTAAAAGGCATTATATTAAATTCTCAGAGAATTAATAAAATATTGAAAAATTTTAAACTAAGAGAAAAATAGATAAATCATAACTGTTACTTCAAGAAATGCTATTACTGTGCCATTTATTTCCAGTTTAGTGTGTTGATTTTTATCCTTAGTCATTTATTCTTTAAGACTATAAACTCACTATTTTTATACACTTAAGACAGTAGCAAAAATAATGTAGCCACAGGCACATTGCTTATTGCCAAGGTGACCCAGACTCTTTAACTTTGTGACGGCATTTAGTGAGCACTTAGTGGTCACTCATGGTAATGATGGGCATTTGTCTTATGATAAAATGAGCTCTGAACTTGCTGTGAACCCAGGGTAATATTCTCACCTAGACATCAGTCGCTACTGACACTTGGAAACAGAGCAAAACCTGTTGGTCCATTTATCATCCCTTCCACAGTCTATCAGTGTTCTTCCTTTGACACATCAGCTAGGAGCTGGAATACAGCTTCCTCTGCCATAGCTTATCATTTCCATTCTATTCACTGACTCTCACGGACGAATTTCTAGTCAACATAAACACGAGATCCATGGATACTTCTCAAGATCTTTCTACAGGTTCCCTCCCCCAACAGAGATTAAATTCCTATTGTATTGGAAGTCTGTGTTCTAAATAAGCTTCATGGTCCAAAACTCCTACACTAGCAACACCACTATTATGGGCTCAAGATGGTCCTTGCATTCTTCCTTCATGTTTACATGGTTTTATTGAGCATGGAGCTGTATCAATAAGCTCACTACAAATAATCATGCAATAATCACCAAAACTTGTGATCCCTGAGCAGCCCGAACACCCTTCTGCACAATTACTGCCTATATCTCTATTCTTAATTAAACTCAATTTTGGATACATGCACACATCAGTCAGTGTAATAATGCTTTATATTAAGCCAATTTTCACAAATGAGTCAAAATGTCTTCCAAATGATTCTAATTCACACTTTAATGTGTGTGTGTGTGTGTGTGTGTGTGTGTGTGAATGGCTTTAAAAAAATCAAGAAAATACACTATTCACACACATGGACACACCCACAGACCTGACCGAAGAAGAACGGCTCAGCACAACTGTGTTCTTTCAGGAATACAGAGCAAAGAAGATCATTAGCAAGAATGAGATCCCATTTGCATTGGCTTTGTATTCGATCTTTCATTAGTCAGTCATTTAGACAATTTGGGATGTCTTTTATTTGATTTCTCTTGTATAAACAAACAGTGTCAGCTGTAACATAGACACAGACTCTGTTGCTGGTCTCCTACCTGGTGTAGAACAGTGTTTTCAGTAAATAGAAATGTCTGATTGCCTTGCAAAACATTCTTATAGTTGAATAAGGCTTATTTCTATTCATTATTATCTATCTATTTGGATAATGGCTCTTTCCTTGAACTATGTGTAGTATTAGCTTGAAAATGCATTTTAACAAAAGGAAAAATGAAGCCCTCATATTTTTCTCATCTCTATCTACACTGTAACTTCAAGAGGGGGGTTTGTATTACTTCTGTGGTGGACCTCAGCCCTAGACATGTACCCATACAGAGTCACAATAAAGCCCAGGATGAAGACTGGTCTCTTTTCACTGCTACCCTGTTTAGTTATTAACTCACTAATTCATGATTGGTAACTTTTAATTAGTATGGCTCACAGAAACCCAAGAGGTTTGCCATTGGATAATTGCCCTTGCTATATATATTCGTTATAGGCTCATTCTCAAAACTTTACCTCACCATCACATTGCTCAGCTTTTCATACATGTGCCTGCCAGTGGAATGCTCCATGTCCATTCCACATTAGAAACTGGTCTGCACATGGCTTTTTGCCATTAAATAATGACATAGACTATTACCATGGTCTAAATATCATATTTGAATACGTTTTTAAAAAACTACACAAGTAAAAACAAGAATTGTTGTCTAATTCTTACCTTGGCCTCCAGGTGTGAATAAGGAATTCTCCTTCCTAACCTATTCTAAGGGGCAAAGTGCAGAAGTCATGACAAAGAAAATGCTGTTTCCTCTCCACTGAGTATCGCTTTTCAGCTTTTACTAACAATCTGTTCAACAATCATTAATTGAGAGTGCACGTATTTCATTTTCTATTGAGAGAAAAATGAAGACTTTTGAACTCCCCAATAGCCTAGAAGTAGACAACTTCTACAATTTATACTGCTGGTGTCATCATAGCCAAAGAGGTGATAGGTATACGATCACATGCTGATTTCAAAATCTGCTGATGGTACTTTTGTTTCATCATATATTTTAAATTTTGACTTTGCTTAATTGATGTTTTTAATTTATTTATTACTTCTCACACTGGCCCAATCATAAAAGTAGAATAAAAACGCATAAACACAAATTATAAAATGTAATGTGTTCTAACTCCTGACACTTATCAAGAGGATAATTCAAAACAAAGAATGCACTGCTAGTCTTTGGGGGCGGATCTGAGAATACCACATATGTATTCATTTATGACTTCCATACCACAGTGGTCATCATTGATCAAGGACTAGCCTATGCTTCTCCATTCATCTCCTGTCTGTTGGGTAATTCATAATGTTAGTACCAATGTCGTCTCTACGAACTGCACAAGATGCAGAAGAGCCCTTCTAGTCCTAATTTGTATACAGAGCTACTGAAACATTGGTGTGGCTATTTAATCAATTATCTTCAATGTTTTATGTCTGTCTTATCAATAGACTACTTTGCATCAATCCCTACTGGGCACTGGCATAATGTTGGCCACTGTTAGGTATATTACATACTTTGTAATAATACAGTGATTATCTTAGGCAAACTACCCATAGCAAGAAAAGAATGTTGGCTTCAACTCACATCCAACATGGCTTCTTCTTGGGAAACTACAGAGCCCTTGACCATGGCAGATACTCCCATCATGTCACGTAGTTCCTTCACTCTGAGACATACAAGACACAGAATATGACAAAATTAAGATATCCTCACTCTTCATCCTTGCTTTGCAGCTTTTTTACTCGGTCAAGCACTTCTTGGAGTCATTTATTTTTTAAGAAAATAAATAATTTCAAACTAGCTACTGCAACAATTTGAAAACTCTCTTAATTGTACTGTCTATATATCATTAGGCAGAGAGGTAAGAGTAGTGACTTTTTCTTTGGAATTTGCTATTTTCTCTGTATATTAACAATTCTCCAAACTTATCATATATTTTCATAGTTGGACAATGCCTAACTATATCCATTGGTTTTATTTGCACATATATTTATTCATTCCCACATTGACCAATCATGAAAATATATTAAGATAAAGACCAAAATGAACTACACTGTATATTCCTGGTATCTAGGCATGTGACCATTTCAAATACAGACAATGGGCTATGGAACCATTGTAATGGACCTCAGAATGTATAAATGCACTCATTGTACCAACTTATATTTTACCAGCAGTCAGCAATGATCCAAGGTTGACCGTCTATTTCACTGGTTTATGCCCTCCTATCCATTAATGCACTGATATGTTAGAAATAAATGATAAGTCCCATGAGTCATAAAACACTAAGAACACACTTGATACTCCTAACCTGTATAAAGAGTATTCTTATATTAATAGTAATTCATTCTGGCATTCATAATGTATAACCAATAGAAGATTTAATATCCATCCCTGATCAATCAATGGGAAAGGGTTGGTCATCACTAATCACATACTTTAAAATGATGTATTGAGTATTCTTTTTGAGGAGGGGTGTTTTGAGACAGGGTTTTTCTGTGTAGGTCTGGCTGTCTTGGAATTGGCTTTGTAGACCAGGTTGGCCTTGAACTCAGAGATCTACCTGCCTCTGCCTCCAGAATTAAAAACCTCCAGGGATTAAAGGCATGTGCCACCATGACTGGTGATATAATGCATGGAATTCTCTTAAGCAAATCACTCAAAACAAGATAACACTGGAGGATAATCAGGATGGCTCACATTCCTCGGTGCAGGCAGGCAGAGCCTCCAGCCGTGGAGGATGCTCCAATCGGACAGTATGTCCAATCCGGGGACTAATGAGCAGAGAAAACAAAACTAGCTTTTTAAAAAAACTTTCCTAGTAATGTCTTGTGCTTTTCACCTACTACTGGCCATTCAGGGTACCACTTTTGGAATATATTTAATCTTATCTTTTAATAAGATGGAAATTTTCAAACTTGCTCAGAATGTGGCATTGTATGTAATTTACACTGCTAGAATGTCATCATCAGAAAAAAATATGTTTTAAAGGTGGCATAATGTATTCTGTACATACTGATCTATTTCATGGCTCTCATATTTTGAGAATTAGACAGTGCTTTACCTATTTTATTTTGAAGACTAATTGACTGAGTCTCACATTGATAGAATTATAAAAAAAATGAATGGAATTTATAACATCAGAAAAAATTGAATATATTCTACGGTCCTGCAAGAACACTTGAAATAAAGGAAATAGATTATAGTTCTTCTTTGGTAGACCTTCAGAGCTCCAGAAATGCAGTCATCCATGTGGCTCATGTGCCACCAGTGATCATTATCAATCATGACTTTTTCCAGTCACTACTCCTTTATTGTCTGTTAATTAGTTCAATAATCAACTAAAAATAATTTGAGGACCTATTATTCCAACAACCCTACAAATCTATCTTATTCCTACTCTGTGTGGAATTGTTCTAAGCTTAAGTAATTATCCTCAGTGTTTGATAAATTAATTGACAACTTCCATTCATTTCTGTGGCTCTCACTGGTATGGAGCAGCCATCCTTGGTGCCATACTATATTTTTCAGTCACACATTGAGTTCTGTTAAGTAAACCATCAAACCTGAAGAAGGAATCCTGGCCAATCTTCACAGTGGTCTGTCCAGCTCTACCCATGATGTCAGCACAGCTCCCAGCCATGGAGGCATCCCCCAGTCAGCAAAGGTCTAAGGAATGCAAAGCAGACGAGATAAAGACAAAATGAAGACATTGCTATTGACCTCTGACCCTCACTTCTTCAGGCCTAGGTAATCATTTATACGATGAGGTTATCTATTTAATTAGCTCTTAAATAAATAAGGGCAAGCTTAGCAATGATTTGGACATTCATAACATTATGCTTTATATCATAACTTTCAGCATTTGCTGAAAAGCAGATGTATAAGATTCCTACCTGACCTAAAAAGTATTTCTTGTTCATCATGTATTTTTATAATCGGACCACATTTATTTATTTTTATTTGTACATTTATTGATTCTTGCACTGATCTCATTATAAGAACGTCAGAAAATATATATTTCCATATATACACACACACACACACACACACACACACACACACACACACACACACACAGAGAAGTCAATTCCACCTCTACTATTGACAAGTGGACTTTATGATGCACATAAAGTCACTATTTGTTAACTCATATATCCCATCACAGTCATCATTAATCCAACATTGGCCTCATTTTTCTCCATTGTGAATATAAATGTGTCTCCTTCAATAACTACCCTCCTTTTTATATATAAGTATAATCTCATACATTCTTTTATACTAACTTCATATATGTTCTCTGTTACACTTTGACCTAGTGTGAATATATTTCACATCTTAGTAGCACAGTGACTAACCTTCCATCAAAATGATGACAAGAATGTTGGCCAGATCTCACATCATCCCAAGCAACTGATAGGCTGGCAGGCATTGAAGATGAACAGATCACCTTGGAAGAATTCATTCTAAGGAGCACAGAGCAAAGCAGGGGACAAACAGTGACAACTCTGCTATCAATCTTTATGTAGCCACATATCTTTTGTGTTGCATCTTGGTGTTTCAGACACATAGTCATCATGTATGAATCAAATGCCACCGGTGGTCAACATCAAGCCAAGATTAGTTCTCCCTTTCTCTAACTATTTCTATGTTGCCTATTAATTACTTAATTATCAACTCTATGATTAGTAACTGCTGCCCCCACAAAAAATAAATCTAGGAGTCTGATTATACCTAATCTGTACGTGGATTCTCTATAATATATCCACCATATTAATAATACACTAGTTATCACATTTGTATTAACAATGGACAATTTCATGTAGTCCCCATATCTCCCATTGGTATTCAGATAGCCCTCTCTACAATACCCACTGTTTAGACACTATATTAGACCATCACTAACTACACTATACACTGTTTAAACACTATATTAAACCACTCAAACCAAGACAAGGAGATTTCTGTAACTCACACTGGTTTTGTTTTCCTCCTCAGCAGGGTACGAATGGAGCCCTTGACCTTTGGGGATCCTCTAATTACATGGTCCATCCTGTACAGAGAGGAGGGGAGAGAGGAGAGGAAAGGGGAGGGAAGAAGAGGGGTGAGGAGAGGAGAGGCCAGAAGGGGAGGGGAGAGGAGAGAATAATGAAATGCTAACAGAGAAGGCAGCAAGGGTGAAAACACTGGAAATCATATCTGTCCCAGGCTCTATACAAAGACACACGCCGGTGCTGCTGGCCATGGATAAACACGTCAGCCACCCGAGAGTATCCACTCCAATGAGAGTGCACCAACAAAATTTTGTTTGTTTGTTTTTAAAAGCCACACTTCTTACATTGTCTTCTATGATTATCTGCCATCTGAACCATTCATGCAAGCCTTCTCAATTTAAAACTGTTTACACTATTGTTTTATAAAATGAGTATTTTCAAACTTCCAGCTAACCAAGAAAATTGATACTATCTGTTACTGACATTATTTCAACTGTACACACAAACAGCTGTATGCTACTTGCTTCTCTTTGGATTACATATTTTCAGTGTACTAAGGGGGTTTGTTTTGGCCTTAAAATTCATGTTTGTAACTGAATAATGTTTCACCAACTTATCTCCATTGTTTTCTATATTTCTTGGAATTCAAGGAATTAAAAGAATAGTATGAAATAGGTGAAGACAGAGATAGTGTCTGCTGCAGGATGGACCTCAGAGACAGACACATGTACATCATCCTGTATACTACATGACTATACTACCTGTGTCCATCATCATTCTAGCCTGACTTTAGTCACCTCTGTTCCCTTCCATTTTGGCTCTTGATTGAATCATTAATTCACTTGTAAGAATGGAAACCGTATTATTCCCCCAAACACTGAAACAGACTGGAAGTCACTCCTCTCTAAAGACTGAGTTCACTCCAACCTGTCTTCTTCAATGAGGAGCCTGGGTTCATCAAGCAAGGCTAACTCAGTGTTTTATTTCATGTTAAGTCCATATGTGTCATTGGTTATACTTGGCTTAATGCAGCCATAGTTTTTATTGAATATATTCGTTTGTGTTTATGAGTGTACATGCCAAGAATATGTGCATGGAGGCCAGGGTTCAACATTTGGGAATCTGTTTTCTTTCCACCATGTGGGTACTCGAGACAATATTAGGTCAGTAGACTTTGCAGCAAGTGCCTTCATCTACTGAGCCATCTACCAGCCCCAGATCAGATACTTTTCAATATTGAAGTAACTAACCTTAAACAGACCACATAAAACACAAGGACGCTAACTAGTACTCACGTTGTCCAAAGTACAATGCAGAGACAGAAACGTTGTACTGGTGACCACGAGAATGCAGAAATCACGGCAGGAGCACCCATTCTGAGGAGTACAGAGCAGAGCACAAGACACAAAATGGCACTCTCCTTCAAGGATCCGTGCTCATCTACTTATCTTTCATGTTGGACCTTAGAGTTTCAGACAGGTATTAGTCATCGTGTCTCTCATACCTTGGTAAATGTCATCATTGGTCCAGAAAAGGCTTGATCTCTCCTCCCTATCAACACTTTTCAATAAGCCAATAGTTCACTAGGAATGCCTATGATACACAGACATTCAACAGGAGCACAGCTCGCTGACATGTTTAGATTGGAGCTCACATTAATGTATTCACATGTACTATTCGCCATGCTCATAATTTGTACATGCTTAGTACACAAGCTCATCATCATCTCAAATGACAATGTGAAAGTGAATCTATAGGATTATATTTCAGGCTTTGTAAAATAAAGTGATGTCTGGAAAAACATACACAAGACCTATGGCTGTCACCCAAACTTACCTGAATACAGTTTATAAACAGGGAATTCACTGCCAGCTTATACACCTTCACTGGGGGAAGTAAAAAAAAAAAAAGAACAAAGGTAATAAATGATTATTAAAGGTGGATAACAATCATGGTTTCCAACTTTGATTTAGAGTAATATATCTATTCCTTAACTAAATAACATAATTTATCTCCTAAAGAAACAAACAAATTTAATTATGTCCAGGGATTCAGAACAGAAACTGTGGCTGTGAGGTGAACTGCATGTATTGTCCTTAGTGAAAGAAGAAGGAACAAGGCCCCATACAAAAGTGGACTCAGGTATTCTCATCATGCGTAAATAGATGAGCAAGGAGTTCCGACTAATGTTGTGGTCCATGGGGACATACTGATGTCCCTTGGACATAAATGTACTTTTCCTTGCAATTCTACCCAGGAGCAGATGTGTTGGCTCATAAGAACTTTTCATTTTGAGTTTTGAGCATCACTAACTGTTTGCAGAATGTGTGCTGGAAATGTATCTCTTAGGACATGTGAGCCTGAGCTTACGTTGCTTTGTCAACTTTGTCATAGAAGTTCTAAGCAGGTTAAGGTAATATGTGAGTATGGCTTGAAATTTAGAAGAGACTAATCTTCTAAATTAGTAATCAGTAATATGAACTAGAATATTAATACAAAATTGGAAATACAAAAAATATAATATAGATATAAATAAGGAATTTGGTGTTTAGGATATTTGTAAGGCTCCTTTTCAGAAATGTTAATGAAATAATATTGTCTAATTTATGCAAAAATGACTAGTTTTTACACTACTATTATGTTGGGAAACTGTACAAGTTGTGCATGTAAACACTATGTCAGATACTAGTCATCCCTAAAATAGACTGGAAGGAACAGGATTATTTTCAACAAAACCACAGATATAGATATGGGCATAAGAATAAACAAGGGACAGAGAAATGCATAGAGTATGGCCCCATTCAAATGTGAATGTTTAAAACTGATATATTGGAGAACAAAAGTGTGATACTGGTGAGCACGGTTTGGCAATTTACAGGGAAGGCTGGATAAGAAAGTTGAGTGAGTATTAGTAAACTGCACCGAGAAAGGTAGAATAAAATCTGGTGTAGTGCCACAGAAGGTGTAAATGTGGCTAAAAGAGAGGTAGTGATTTGGTAAAACAGAAAAGAGAAATGAATATGGGAATGTGGAAAAAAATGGCTTAGCAAAAAAAAAATACCTGTAACTTGATATTAATATTCTATAACTTGTAAATTTAGTAGAAGAAAAGGGAACCTACCAGCAGACAAAAGAGTAAGGTGAAACAGAAAAGAATATGAAAGTATGTGAAAGTTGGATTAGGACTTTGGTTTTCCAATTTGCTGTTAAAATTATCACTATATAATTAATGCTATACACACTGCTTACATACATAACAAGATCCAACCAAAGTGTGAGTCAAAAGTAGGTAACAGTCACAGTTTGTCACAGGCTGTCAAAATGGCACCAGAAAAACACTAGAAGACTGGAACAGTCTCTGAAAACATCAGTAAGTCAGGCAGGCTTTCTGAAGAAGAAAAAGCAGAAAAACAAAAAGAAACAATGAGAAGATTCTTCCTGAATATCTTCTGGTTACTTGTCATAACCAAGGGAGAAACGAGCAGGATTTCATTCTAAGCAATTGGGTAATTGGAGCCCATTTAGTGAATTTATCTTAAACATTACACTGATTGAGAAAATGGACATCTAAGTTCTACTTAGCATTTTACTGATTATGTTTCACACTCTATAAGTATGGGAAATTAGTACTACTATAAAATGGCAGTTTGAAAAAAAAAAAAAGAGGTCCACAGGAAATTGGCATATGCCAGTGAGACTCCATACAAAGCTTACCATGATAAGGTACAGAGCAAGGTGGCCCCCAGATTTCAGAACACAGGGCAAGGATCAATTAGCACACAAACACCCCGAGATCTCATTACTGGTCGTGGATGGGGTCCATCACTACATGACCACCTGCAGGGAAAAGTGGCTTAGGTGTTGCATGGATAATTCTGATACAAAATGGGAGACTATTCTGTGTGGGGACCAGAACAGGTTCCACGTGAAGCCATTTATAAGTGATTACTTTCTGAAATCTACTAATGCAAAAACACCTTAAGGACAGTGTACATACCTATAATTTGATATCCCAGGAGGGTCAGACAGTTGACTATGAGTCGACAGGGCTATGAGAAATCACAGGAACCAGAGGGCAAGCAGACAGTGAATGTGCATGTGCGTGTGTGTGTGTGTGTGTGTGTGTGTGTGTGTGTGTGTGTGTATGTGTGTAAGACTGTGTGTGGATGTTTCCAGGTCAGCACTCTAGGGTTATCAGTACAGTGGACCTGTATGAAGGGAACAGAGCAGAGCAGAGAAGAAACAGAAAAAGTTGAGAGTCTGTAGGACATCACTCTGTGCCCTCTGCTTTACCTAGGCTGCACCTGTTGCTCTTCCCGGGCGGGGCACACTACATTCTTGCCATTGTCAAGGAAAAATGACTGGCCCTTTTCTTAGCCAACTGTGCTGCCCTGCACTAGGTCAGCAGCTCATCTCCCCCCATCTCTGCCCAAGACCTGTGGATACTCCAGGCTGAGATTTTTGTTTTCCACTCCCACATCTGTCAAAGTCTCAACCACTTTTCCCCGATTCTGCTTAGCTGCCAGCCATGTTTCCTTGGTCAATGGATGTAGGCCCGTTCCACAGGACTGGTCCTGCTCTCTCTCTCCACCCCCAGCATCTAGGAGAGCACCCGAGGCGGCCCAAGGGCCATTGCTCTGTGTCTGACCTCAGATTTCGGATAAAACGGCTGTCATGGAGAAACACTCAGACTCCACCAGATCTCATCATCAGTCCCGGGTTGTGTGCTCTCTCTGGAGCCCTCGGGATGGGCTCACTCACTGGTCAGTGTGACACACTCAGGAGGCCACACTAGAGGAGGCTACTCTGCTCTGGGACACCTCACCAGCTGTTCTTCCAGACAGCAGCAAGTTCGCTCTCTGCCTTATCCTGCCTAAACCATGAGGCTTTCCTGGAGACCCTCCTCACCTGTCCACAGGTGCCCACAGGAGGACCAATGCTGCAGCTGTCTGCCACCAGGTGCTCTGGACTGAAATCAAGGCAGGCCGGGCACTCTCGACCTCAGCAAACTTGTGCCATCACTGTGGTCTCCTCTCTGGAGGGTAGAAGGCAGAGAAGGGAATAGAAATATTGAGACTCTCTCTCTTCTTGCTGACCCACCATGTCTCCTTTCAAGGGGGCTGCCTACAGGCTTTCTCTCTAAGGGATTGGGCTTCAGTTCCCCATGATAGGGTAGATTGCCAATCTCAGGCTGACTCAAATACAAGGCAGACCACAGTCTGCACCACCCTTGATTCTGAGTGATGTTATCAAATATCTGTGCAGCCCAGGAAGCACAGGTCCACAAGGGACGGGCATATGCCTATGGGCCTCCATCCACAGCTTAGCACATGAAGGTAGTCATCGGGAAGGAATGACCTCAGATTTCTGGATACTTGGCGTTCATCGAGTATCACTCACATGCCACCAGATCTCATCATTGGTCGTGGATGTGCCCCCTCTCTCCTTGGCCAGTTTCAGGGCTGCACTTCTTAGGTGGTGCAGGGAACATTCTGAGCACAGAATGAGAGACTGTTCTGTGTGGTGATCCATAACAGGATCCCCTCAAAACCAGTCATAAGTGATTACTTTCTGGACTCTACTAATGCAAAAACACCTTAAGGCCAGTGCACATACCTATAATTTGGTCCCAGAAGAAGGTCAGATGGTTGGCTCTCAGTCTACAGGGCTCTGAGCTTAGTCCGGTGCCCCCAGGACTTGCAGAGTTTGTGTGTGTGTGTGTGTGTGTGTGTGTGTGTGTGTGTGTGTGTGTGTGTGTTGTGTGTATGTGTTTGTGTTAGTAGGCTGGAGATGGTCTCCAAGTCTGAACCCTGGCGCCATGAGTCTTGTGGGTGGTTCTGGAGGGAACAGAGCAGAGAAGAAACAGAAAAAGTTGAGAGTCTGTAGGACATCACTCTGTGCCCTCTGCTTTACCTAGGCTGCACCTGTTGCTCTTCCCGGGTGGGGCGCACTACATTCTTGCCATTGTCAAGGAAAAATGACTGGCCCTTTTCTTAGCAAACTGTGCTGTCCTGCACTAGGTCAGCAGCTCATCTCCCCCCATCTCTGCCCAAGACCTGTGGATACTCCAGGCTGAGATTTTTGTTTTCCACTCCCACATCTCTCAAAGTCCCAACCACTTTTCCCCGACTCTGCCCCCTCCAGTCATGTTTCCTTGGCCAATGGACGTCAGTCTGGTCCACAGGACTGGTCCTGCTCTCTCTCTCTCTCCGCCCCCATCATCTAGGAGAGCACCCGAGGCGGCCAAAGGGCCATTGCTGTGTCTGACCTCAGATTTCGGATAAAACGGCTGTCATGGAGAAACACTCAGACTCCACCAGATCTCATCATCAGTCCCGGGTTGGGTGCTCTCTCTGGAGCCCTCGGGATGGGCTCACTCACTGGTCAGTGTGGCACACTCGGGAGGCCACACTAGAGGAGGCTACTCTGCTCTGGGACACCTCACCAGCTGTTCTTCCAGACAGCAGCAAGTTCACTGTTTGCCTTACCCAGCCAAAACCATGAGGCTTTCCTGGAGACCCTCCTCACCTGTGCATAGGTGCCCACAAGAGGACCAATGCTGCAGCTGTCTGCCACCACGTCCTAGGGACTGATATTTCTTTCCTTGAATTCTTCTTCAGTGTCTAATCTTCAGTGTCTTTTCAATATCTCTGTGTTGGTGAATTCAGAGAATCTCATGTAAATTTTAGACTTCCTTAATTGCTGTTACCTTTTGTATTTTATTTTTTTGCCTGTCCCTTTTCCTCTGTCCATTTTTTTCTTTTCTTTTCTTTTTTTTTGGGCCCTCTTCTTCAGAGTTAATTTATATAGAGTCAGATAGTCTTATGACCAATTATTTTCTTTACTACCCTGTATTACATATGGTTTACTATTTCCATACCTTTAATTCTTATGGAATTCCTCTTCTCTATTTTGCTGTCATTGTTATGTTCTTGTGATAACATTTTAGGACAACTGCTGGCCTTTTTTGGTTAGACTAGCATCTCTAACTTGGCACAAGATACTGCCATATATCCTGGCCTTCACTTTCTATTATTCTTTAATTCATCAATCATCAATCAAATGCTCTCATAATGTATCATTACTTTCAGAGTGAGCCCATTTTCTAACATCTATATTGAATCCTTGATTATTTATATGATGAGCTCATATATCACGAATATATTAAAATTGTGTTAATTACCCTCCAAACTGTACAGATTTAATGAATCAGTGGCACAATCTCTTCAATATTGTAGACAGTTTGCCTTTTACAGTCAGCATACATTACTTCTCCCAGTATCATATTAACAGTGGGTTTCTTGGAAATGTGTAATTTCACGACACTTATGCAGATAGCAGCCTCCAACAGCAGAACCCTGCTGCTCATGTCTTCCCTCAGCTCTACACAGCACTGTCGCTCTAGTCTGCTGTACTTGGAGAAATCTGTCAGTCCATTTGAAATCATTTCTTGGGGTGTGTAGACCACATCAATGCACCCCTCCATTTTTCTTTGATGTTTTCTTACATTGAACTACTTTGGTGTTACATTATAATTTAGAAATTATTCATATCATTTTTTACAAAGTGACCTAGTTCAAAGTAAATAAGAAGATAGACATTATCTGTAAGTTCCTCCATCCCATCTTTATATAACATTATGATCAACATGATCCCTGCTTCTTTTTGGAATTAGTACATTGGTGTAAATCCATAGGGATTTTTACCTTAGTCATCATTTTTATAATTGGATGAATATTTCCTCTTTTCTGTTTTCCTTTATACTTTTCTATTTTCGTTTTTGGAATGATATTGAAGGAATTAAATTAAAACATGAAATATGTGAACATGAAGTGCACATCTGCCAGATGGACCTCGATGGATCCATCCAAAAGTGATGGATCTATCACTTTTGAGCTCAGAGACTGACAGATGAGTATCTCTCTGGAATTATACTGATTCTGTTCATCAATCATCCATTCACTTTAATATTGACTGTTTATTTAATCATTTATTTAATATTAACAATGGAAATCTCCATTATTCTCCCTGAACACTGAGAGAGGCTGGAAGCTCACATCAATTCTCCTTCAGTGATAAGCCTTGGTTTTGTACAGGCATGTCCAATTCAATGTTCTAATTCATGATACTTTAATTTATTTCATCTATCACTTTTGAGCTAATGAAATAATATTGCACATTATTTTTTAAACACTTATTTATCTGTTTTGGGGAAGAGAGCTGAGGAAGTAATAGGAGAACTTTAGGGTTCTAAGTATCCAGCTAAGGTCATCAGGCTTTAGTGTTGAGTCATCCCACTGCCCCATCCTTCTCACTGTTAGATAATGAAGTGACTAACTTTTGGCAAACCACCTAAATCATGTCAATACTATCACCTAGCACTCACTTAGGCTCTAAGTCCTAATGCAGATAGGCAACAGGTCAGCTGGTGAGCATGGAAGATGGCGTGATCCCCTTAGGAATGCTCATTCTAGTGAGTGCAACACACAGCAGAGGCTGAAATATGACAGAACTTTTCCTAACTTTGATTATCCACTTATCTTTGGGTTGGACTTTCAAGTTCCAGCTATCTGGTCCTATCATCTGACACTCAGATGCTGACATTTGTCATTTACCAGTCCCCTTTACTTATTTCTATTTTTCTGACTGTTTTATACTAGATAAACATAAAAATTTTGAGTTTTGTATTAATTACTATTTAACCGTCAATTTATAGGTTGTAGAATGCAAATTAAACACATATATATGGTACATAATAATAACATCTGTGTAGAAAATTGTTTTGTTTGCCCAATGCTTTTCTTTAAATTTGTGGCCACCATGTAAGGAACACACACATTATTGTAGATTAGTTTGTTATTTACTGCATAAATTTGATCAAATCAAGGTGATTGACTTATGTATGTGCTTATCACTTCTCTAAATATGATACTATAGGTCTATAGGAACTATAATCACCAGTCTGCTCATAATCTAGTACAGTGTTGACAATCTCATTAGGTATTTTTGTAATTGAACAATTCTTCACTTATGGTAAAAAAAAAAAAAAAAAAAAAACCTAAATCTAATTATATTGAACCCAAGGAAAATATCAGCACGCCAAAGTGTGACTAGTGGGTGATTATTACAGAAAAATCAGATGGTGTTTGTTTTGTGTTGGGCATCAAAGTCATGGCACATCTTACCTGTTATATTGAGTGAGGTAGAACAAACCAAAGGGTGACCCTGTGAACTCTCAATATGAACATTGGCCTTGCAATGCCACTTACATATAAGAAAATAGAAAAACATGGATCACAAAAAACATAAAAACACAAGCCCTTAAGAGTTTATCATTTTCTGTCCAATGATTTTTCATTTGAATCTGTGACTCTTTGGTAAGTGACTTGTGTGAGGCTCAAGACCGAAAAGTAGCCATATTCCACATCGTGTCTGTTAATAAGATACATGAAGTTTAACAAACTTCACATTTCAGTCCAGCACCTAAAGGAGAAAGAGAACTCTGCAGCTATTTTTCTCAGGTCTCTGCTGCCAAGTCTCCATCAAAGCAGGACTCATGTAAGATCATAAAGGCAATTAGTGAGACATCCATTCCCCTGGTCCATATATCCAGCCTTTCCCTTATATCACTACTATGTCGTTTAGTTTTTCTTGATATTTATTTATATTTCTCTTCACAGTATATACTTCAGTCTTGTCATAGATCAAGAGCAATGATCAACTGTTGCTTGGGTTATTCAAAGTGGATGAAACAATGGGTTAATTTATTGTTTATTTCAATTTATATGAATATTCATTTTTCTTATTGTATATTTTAATATATTTAATATTTTTATATTGTATATTTTAATATTTAATACTAATGAGTATTGATTGCAAATGGCTCACATGCAACAGTTGTCAACCTTGGTTTTGACTGGCTATCACCTGACAGTAATACAGACTAGGTCATGAAGAAATATACATGAATAACAAAGCATAAGAATAATATCCATAAGGACGAATAACACACACCTCTGAATTTTTCCATTAGAAAAAGTAAATTACTCCATGACTGTCCTCGGTGCCATATGCATGGAAAAATTACTACCAAGCTTCTGTCAAATTGATATTAAAATTGGCAAGGTTGGCACCTTTGATGGTAGGAAATAGGTAAAAAAATAAATAAATAAAATGCCATTTTTCAAAGAGACCCTGACAAAGACAACATTGGCTGTTACATTTGTCCCACATTCTAGCACAGAGAAGCAAGCCACAAGCCACTCACCATGGAAGAATATGCCATTCTTCAGGAGAACATCCACACGTAGTCTTCCCAAGAGCATCCTCTCTATGAAGCGTGGGGTAAAGCATAACACAGCTGAGATAGTGGAACAGTCCATATCATCCTTCACATGGTCATTCATTTATCAATCATTATTAAAAAATTAATTCCATTTCTTCAGAAAATGAACAAATGTGACCTTCCCTCAGAACATAGTTGTGGTCTACAGTTGAAATGAGTACATGACTCTTAAACAAAAGCTCACAGTGAGGACCCACGTACTTCTCCTACCAGGTCAGTGTGTCCAGTGTACATCATTACATTCTTATATCATCATGTATTTTACAATTGGATGATGCTTCATCCATCATCTTGGCTTTATCTTGATAGATTATATATTTCCTTGAGTTGTTCACTGGCCCAATTACAATAATAGCATGAGTATATGAACATGGAGAATATGTCTCTTCAGATATGACCTTAGTGTTACAGACACATATTCATTGACAAGGGCTCATATGCCACCCATGTTCATCATCAATCCAGGATTGGACCTGTTTTTCTCTATCACTTCTACTTTGTTTATTGATTGAATCACTAAATCACTTGTCTTGTCTACTACTTACACATGTCCCAAGATCTAAACTAGAGATACGACTAATGACTGGGTAACTGTGGAATATACAGAAATCTCCCCAGGAGAAGCAGTTCTGGGGAAAAGAGAACAGAACAAGGGATAAAAAACGACTCTCTCTCCACAGACCCTTGCTTCTGCATTTATCATTTATGTTGGACCTCGGAGTTTCAGACACATGTCATTCATCATCTGGGCCTCATATACCAGCAGTTATGATCACTGATCCAGGGACAGGCTAATCGCTCTTCATTCTTATCTACAGTGTTTGGTTAATAATCCATTAACCCACCAGTGATGTTTCTTGAAGCCAATGATATATATATGAAGAATATGCTATTTGGGATGTAATACCCACAGCCTTTTGTTATCTAAGGTCAACTTTTCATTATATCAGTTACTTAGTTAAAATATTCATCAGCATCCCAAATTGAGTGCACTAGACTTCTATCACTGCATATTTTTGAAACAGAGAGTAAACTGTCCAGGAACAATAAACAAGGTTTATACCTATTATTCACTTTGATTTCCAGATTCTGGTGAGAAATGCACTGCTGAGCACCAGCCATGGAGAATTCCAGCCCCAGCTCAGATGATTCCATTGGGAAGAACACAGAGCAGAGCAGATAAACATAAATTGAAAAGCTGGGACATTCTTTTTATAGACCTTTGGTTTTTAGCTTTTCTTTCTGAATTGACTTATTCACTCATTAATTTGATAAAGCATGCTTTTACCTTAACAAAATATATAGAAACAATTTAATTTAAAAAGAACTTTAAAATAGCCCCACATCTAGATGATAAACAAGGCTTGAACATCTAATGTCTATGTTAGCTGAGTATGGTAGTATAGGAGTTATATTTATTTCCCACTGTGCTTTACTGTTTTTATAACAACATATCAAAGTGCTCCTGACATACTTCACGTTTACATTTGATTAATACATAAGTAATTGATTGAATAATAATTTCACTGCTTAATTTTAATCACATAATCAACAAATATAAACATAGGTTCCAGCCTCTGGGTCCTTAGATATTTTTAAATACGTTTAGAGCAGTGGTTCTCAACCTTCCTAATGCTACAACCCTTTAATTCAGTTCTTCATGTTGTGGTGACCCCCAATTATAAAATTACTTTCATTACTACTTCAGAACTGTAATTTTGCTATTGTTATGAATCATAATGTAAATATCTGACATGCAGGATATCTGATTGGTGTTCCCATAGGAGGTTGTGACCCACAAGTTGAGAACTACTGTGCTAAGGCATCTCACAGGCATGTGATCCCTGTGATGGGTTATTCAATCCCCAAAGGATTCAAGACCCACAGTGTGCAAACCACCGGTCTGGAGGATATCTTCTACCAAGAAAATGAACTATCTTACATTTTTATTGGCTATTAGAGTCCAGATGTTTCATGCAGTGTGTAAGGCCCACTCTCAATACCTGCTATCAACATTGGTTCATGTTTTAACCTCCTACTTTTTATTTGAATTTACTTTATTCTAAGTCACTAATCAAAGTAAATCAATAAAATAGCCTGATTCACAAAAATGAACATGATGCTTGACAGGTTAACATCTGTCTGTAGAATCCTATCCACTTGAGACTTTATCTTTTGTTAATTGGCCTCAGTGTGGCGGTGATCAATCAGGAACGACAACAACTGACATCAATCTCTCGTTAGGGTACAGTTGACTTTTATTTGGATGAGCAGTGTCCCATAACATCTATCACATTCCTTTATCCATTCCTTAGCTAATGGCTACTCAAGTCTGTCCCACTTCGGCCCCTGTAGACAGCACTGCAGTGAGTGTGAGAACAGGTGTCCCTTTGACACAAATACATCATTTCCTTTCCACCCAGAGCTACTAGTTGGTTGCATTATCAGGCAACTTAATTACTAAATATTACTTACATCATCCTCCAGGTTTCTGACAGAGATGGACCATGGAGAACTTTACCACGGAGAATCTCATCAGCTCACACCGGACCATGGGGAAGAGCAGGAAAAAGAACACATGGTTAAAAAAATTTAAGGCAACCGAATTGGGCACTCTCCCCATTGGCCCTTAACTTTATCTATGGTTTAGAGTGGTTATTCTCAACCTTCCTGATGCTGCAACACTTTAATACAGTTCCTCATGTTGTGGTGAACCCCAACCATAAAATTATGTTCATTGCTGCTTCATAACTGTGATTTTGCTACTGTCAGGAATTGTAATGTAAATATCTGATATGCAGGATATCTGATATGCAACCCTTGTGAAAAAGTTGCAACCCACAGGTTGAGAACAAGTGCTTTGGAGTCATTTATACACTCATTAATTTAACAGTGTAAGGTTTTGTTTTTGTTTTTATTCCTTTTAATGAAAGAGAATTTTAAATTTTCCATATACTGAGAACACTGGCTTTACCATATAAAGTCTGAACTATCTTTAGCCAAAGAAGGGCAAGTAAGGGAGTCAGACATCTAAATCAGGATCTTACTGTTTTCTTAACACATTATAATGTGCCAAGACATGTATTTTTATAGTTAGACAGTATTTCATTAATTGAGTGATTGATGTTCTCATTCATCTAATTTTGACACAAAGGCCAGGACCAAGAGCCTTGGATATTGCCAAGTCTGTCTTGAAGACACCTTCTAATGAGACAATGAACAATATTTCTTTTGCATTTGACTCCAGAGTCCAGGCATATTTTATTCACCCTACAAGGCTCATTTGACAGCAGCCACCAACACTGGTTCTTATTTGTCTTTTTAATTATAACATTTCTATTTTTATTCTAAGCTATTAATTAAAGTAAATCAACAAACATGATTCATAAGCTCAGAATACGATACTTGGCACATCTGACCTTGCTCTCTTTCAAAGGAGACCAAAGTACAATGCCCATTTTAAATTCAATTATTTGTTGTCTTTCTGATGAGTTTTTTTCTTTTCAGTTTTCTGTATTATTATGAGTTTTCAAGTTTATATATATACATGTGTGTGTATATATATAAAATCTACGAGAATTTCATATATGTATATAATGTATTTTCTTCATATCCAACAACCCACTTCCTCTGGGATGACCCCTGTGTCTCTCTCAACTTTTTTTCTCAGACAACATATGGAGTCTAAAATTAGTGTGACCCAAATGTATGTGAATCCAACACTGGAGCATGGTCAAGTTACTAGGCTCTTAAGCCCTTGTTAGATTCTATTTGGACACAAATTAATTTTTATTAAAAAAATTGACATTGTGGATCGAGCCACAGATATTAATGTAAAGAGAAATAATTCAGGCACAGAAGGACAAGTAGTACATGAACTCATTCATGTTGAAAACTGACCTCAGGGAAGCTGGGAGTTGAATGGTAGTTAGCAGAGACAGGGGAGGTTGTAGAGAAGCAGAGGTAGTTAAGGAGAATCAGTGGATGCTGAGTCACTGTTAGATGGCTTTGGTGTAGTAGATATAGGAAGCTGACTTTAGGTAACAACCAAATTGATCCTCTTTCTCTGTTTCACATTAGTTTGTTGATTCATTCATAGATTAAAAAATAAAAGTAATAAAAAGTAGACCCTTGAACAGTCACTAAGATGTTTCTTTATCATTGCTTCCAGAGAGTTCGGATGTATTGTGTAAACTAAGCTAGGTGGTTCATACACAAAGAACTCAGTGCAATATAGACTTCCAGTCTAATGTTTACCGGAGACATATTTTAGCTTCTCTGGTTAACTTTCATTCTTTTTAAAAGTCAAAGCAGTCACAGCACATTATTATGCACCATTTCGTGCTTCTGACACATGCATGTAACCATGGAGCTCAAGCCCATGGAAAGATGTGTCCCCTGGCTCAGAGCATCCAGGCCCAGGACATCAAAGCAAAATAGCTCATTAAAAAGATGGGCTAATCTATTTCAGTTCTGCTTATCATTCTCCCCTCAGTTGGCTATTTAGGAAGTCATTATTTGGAGGCTCTTTATGCTACTTTCCTTGACCCAGATGTTGACTATTATCTATTAATTATACTGTCTACCTCATCTCTAGCCAAAGAGGACACGAAAGTACAAAAGTTATTTCCATCCAGACAACAATGCTTTCAAACTAATAGGATGGAAATAAATGAACATGTAAACTGAAAAAAAAAATACATTCCATTTTACTGACAGAATTATTCCAAACATAGAAAATTGGGAAAGAAGCTGGGCCCAGAGTCCATTGTGTGTGTGACTCATATGGTACTATACATCATCAGTGATCTAGGATTAAATCTTCTTTTCTATACTCATTTCTACTTTTTATTTGATCAGTTAATATAATTATAAACCCTATGATATACAACCACTTCCAATGGGTGCTATCATTACTAATCTATACATGGACTCTCTCTAACATTAACATATTCATTACATTAATCCACAACAGTTTCCACATTTTCATTATGAATAAAAATTTTTATGCAGTCCTTATTTGTGCCATTGATATTCAGTTGGCCATCATTAGCTACCCTGTAAATACTTGTTAAATGGTATCTCAAACCACATAAAGCAAGACAAGAAGCCTTCAGTTCACATTGGTGTCACTCTTATTCTCATCAGAATGCAGCACTCCTGACCTTGGATGACCCTCCACTCACACAGTATGGTCATTCTTGAGTATGGAGCAAAGAAGAGATAAGGAACCTGAGACCTCCCTACCATGTATCCTTTCTTCTTGGCTTTCCCTTAGTATCATATGGAGTATATATCTCTCATTTCTAATAAAATGAACAATTCTAAACTTGAGACTGGTGGAGAATACTAACTACTTGTGTGACATATAGACCATCATTAGCCATGTGGTCAAATGCACATTCCATTAATTTCCCCTTGGACTACCCCATTTTCAATATATATTAATATACTTCCCATTAGCATTGTGGAATGGATGTTGTTTCATCTATTTTATCGAATTGATTTTTCACATTAATCCCATAGTGAAAATAGAATAAAAATATGTAACCATAAAAAAATCTGTTACATAAGCCTGTCTACAGAAGCACTTTAAAACAGAAGAAATGGACTAGTTTTTTCCATGTAGAGCTGTTTCTGACATGTGTGCATTATGTATGATTTATATGACACCATTGGTCATCATGGATCCAGGACTAGTCCTTTCTGTTTTCTAGCTGCTTCTGTATTGTTTGGGTTCATTTTTGAGTCACTAACTTCCTAATATTAACCTTGGATGTTCTATTCACAAATCTAAGAACAGCTGAGATATTCTCATTCCGTATCTAGACTCATCTCACATGAAATTTTCTATCACATCAGTCATTTGGTTTCTACCTGTCTGTGAATCTAATAATCCCTAATAGCATTTAACTACAGTTGATAGTTCATGGGTCTCTTGGACACCGTGCAGCCCTAGAGTGAAGGTCCAGAGACAAAGCCCCTGAACTAAACCAAGAACATTGACTACACTCACCGACCTCCACACTTGTGCCAGAGCATGGCGGCAGCCTGAGCCTGGGACTGGAGGAGAAGGTATAAGGCACTAGCAGTGCAGACACCCTGGGAGTACCAAGCAGAGCACTAAGAAGATTTTCATGTCTATTTCATTCTGCACCTCACACTTGTGTACTTATGCTTCACAACCTATATATTTTCTCTTAACTAAAACAACCTGAGTTTTAAAACAACCATAACAAGGAAAAAAAAACCCGAATATATAAAGTCACAGTATTTCTTCTCCTAACAACAATAACAACAACAAGCACCATGGTCCAAATCATTGGCTCAGAGCAAGAGGAACAGTTACAATTTCTGCCCATCTGTCCAATCTTGGGCATGGAGACAGCTCCCCAGAACCACTGACTTGGGAACTGCAGTATTTACAAATTGTATTAATAATATTGATTGCCTCCTTTCATATCTTTAAAAATTGAACAAATTTCTTCATGTTTCTTTATGTAATTAAAGTGTAAATTTGGCCATTGATTTTTTTTTATTTTTGGTAATAACAATCAAAATTCATGAAGCACAAAACTCCAAAGAATATGACCTTTTGGGATAGCTGATGTCTCCATGGGAATAGTCTCAGAAAAGCTAATACAACAGATTTCTGTCTCTGAACTAACCCAGAATTTCTGAGATGAATTATTCATTACCCATGATAAGTACTTGTGGTCATCTTCTTGGGTCAGAATTTCAACTCTTCTCTCCTTACTGCATTTATCTGTTAATTTTCCAATTAATTAACAGTAATAAATACCTGCCTTCCAATATAATCAATTTACTGCTCTGTCTATAAGAACTGTCGATATAGAGACATCTCACTCTCAAGCGTATCTTTCGGGAACCAATCTCAGTGTAAATATCCACTTAAGAACTGATACTGTATTGATCCCTTAGCAGCATCTGGCTGAATTTCTTGACAACATAAAATGCATTTCTTAAACAATTCGGTGAATGTTTTTAATAAGAAAGCCACTAATACCAAAGAAAAGGCCTTATCACTGATTCGCATCTCTGTTCTTGGCACCTGCATTCCATAACCATGCTTTAGTCAGCTCAGTGCATTTATTCGGAAGCACACAGGCAATGCTGCTAATCAAATATTGAGAGATGCCAAATGTAGTGGCATTTAATCCCAGCACCCAGGAGGCAGAGCTAAGTAGATCTCTGTGCGGTCCAGGCCAGTCTGGTCTACATGCCATGTTCCAGGGCTACACAGTGAGACCTTCTCTCAAAACAACAACAATGTTTAAAAAACCCACCATTGACAGAGTCATAACATTAATGCATGACTTTCAAATTCCATTTTCTTAGTCATTTTAGTATTTATTACCTTGTTTTTTTTGTTTGTCGTTTTTCTTAAGCATATAAATACTTGAACTCATCATGGACCCAAAGTAAGAACCCTGCCTATCCCATGTCATTATTCAACCCACTTACCCATACCCCAAAAGGCAGCCTTCCCCAGTCCACTTCATGCTTCGTGAGCTTCAAGGGGCCTAAGATACATTAATAATGATCTTGCCTCACCACATGCTTTCATGCTTGCATAGACCATTCTCTCGCTTTGTACACTGTCATGTTTATTCTTTCATTTGCTGATTTTTAATAACAAAATCAAATCTATGATGCAAAAAAAAAACCTGAGAGGATGATCCTTGAATATTATTAAAATCCGTGTGCTCATCCCTGCAGAGACAAACATGCAAATCCCTGTGTGCAACAGACCTCAGAAGGTCATGGACACTTTGGTCATAAAAACAGTTGGGAGGCAATGCGCTCCATATCCTCCCTTGCTCTTCCCTGTATAATCTGTGTGTTCTTCCAATTTACGGCATGAACTACCATCAGCTCTCTGACATGGAGCAGCATTTATATCTCTGTACTCCTGCTTCACAATAAAAGTACCATACACATTTAACTTTTAAGGAATATTTAGAGGATGCATCAATTTTTTACATACATGTACACACATACAGAGACAAACATACACACACACACACACACACACACACACACACACACACACACACACAAACAAACACACTCAAGATAAGAAAGTAAAAAGGGACCAAAAAGGAAAAAGAAGGGATCAGTGGGATAATAGATGCTAATTGGGTCATGAATGTGATCAAAGTACATCATATACATATAGGAAAATGTTGTAATGGAGCCCACTACTATGTACAATTACTGTATGCTAATAAGAAGTTGGGGATAGAAAATTACTTTTGGGGGTAAGTTGGCCACCAGCAGGTTGCTCACACTCCAGTGGATGACCCCAAACCAAGGTGGGTGTATCTGGGAAGTACTATTGACTCCATAAGTTAAAAATAATACTAATTTAAAAATATTTAAAGGCATGAAAATTGTAATGAGATGTGTTTGGAGAGTTTGGAAGCAGATAGGACCAAGATACATTATATAGGTATATGAAATTTTCAAAGAATAAGTAAAAAATATTATTTGAAAGAAACAAAAGAATTAGTGAGCTAGATTTGATCTTTTTGAAATTTGTGCTAATACTTAAATGTATCGTAAGTGTTGGCTCTCAGTTCTTTAAACAGGTTTGGTTTTTTTGTACATTGGTTATATGAATAGTCACTTGCATATATTTTCACTCTTTTTTATATATATTTTATTTTATTTTTATGTGCATTGGTGTTTTGGCCATGGGTGTTGGGGTCCCCTGAAACTGGATTAACAGACAGGTGTGAGCTGCCATGTAGTTGCTGGGAATTGAACTCAGGTCCTTCGGAAGAGCAGTCAGTTCTTTGAACCCCTGAGCCATCTCTCCAGTCCCTGCTTGCACTTTTTTTTTAACACATGCAGCAAGTGCATGTGAAAATTCCAATGAAGGAGGAGCATTGGCTATTCTCTTGGCCTCATCCAAGATACATTCATTGTGCACAATATAAAAAAGTTTTAAAATGTTATAAAATAATATCCTCTCCATTATATCATGGTTTTCTCCTATGAATAATTATTTAATGTTTTCTTTTTCATAATAAAACAATCAGCTTGAAACTCACAACTGACCCAGGACAAGGACATTAGCCATGACATATTCCTGATTGCACTGATGATTTCACTAACAACTTAGTGGACACCCTTAAGCAAACCCCTCAGATGAAGGCAGACACCTTGTGGCTTCTTGCAATGGTTTCTGCAATCCTAGAACTGGGACAATTCTATCATATTGCTCCCAGGGATATTGGGTATATGGGAAAGACCACAACGTAATCATCCCATTGACGATGCACCATCACTATTTAATTTATTTTAGACACCTGACTCTGTGCATCATACTGTGCTTAGCATGAATCTATTATAAACTTCAATTATCTGAGTCACAAATCTCTTAATGCAGAAATGTGGAATAAATGAATTAATGGGGAAATCTAAGATGGAACAATGTAAAGCTATGAAAATGAATGAGAAAACCTTGATCTCTTTGTAAACAGGGCTCTGGTGTAGCACAATGACTAATTCATAATCCATGGTATTAAACATACACTTGGTACACAGTAGTTCACTTTCCTTTCTTTAAATGTTTTTTAATTTGGATATTTACATAACTTTTTCTAATTTTCTAAAGGTCAAAAACATATAAAATCATAAGTAGCTTCGACAGAGACACTGAGTACTCGCACATCTGTGTATAAGCTGGCTGCTGACGTGGGTCACAGGCTGAGTCTATTTTTATCTACAGGCGGCAGCGGTAGAGACACGAAAGAACAAACTCTGTTCCAGTAAACAAGCTCACAACGAGGCTGTGCTTTAGCAGACTCATCTATCCTCATTCACAGCACTTGTGTTTATTGATTTACTTATGACACGTTAGCACTCAGGGACAAGCTAGCAAAGGCCTCCAACAAGTGTACTGAGTGCTCCTGGTGTCTGACAAGTGACTCATTTCCAATAAAGGTAATAGAAAAGGGTTGTTTTTGTTTTTTGTTTTTGTAATATGCTATAAAATGGTATGGAAATATAATGATTTAATAGCTGAGTTAAGACTTGATTCTATTCATGACTTTGGGCCACTTGTGTTTAGATTGTACATTCTTTTTTGCGGGGGAGGGGGGTTCGAGACAGGGTTTCTCTGTGTTACAGGTCTGTCCTGGAACTCGCTCTGTAGACCAGGCTGGCCTTGAACTTACAGAGATCCACCTGCCTCTGCCTCCCAAGTGCTGGGATTAAAGGCGGGCGCCACCACCGCCCGGCTGGATTGTACTTCTATTAAGAAGTATCAATAAATTGGGAAATTGCACCACTCCACCCAAACTAAAAGAATCAGATTTTTATATATCATGAACATCAGCCCATTAGATCATTTGCAAATGATCCCAGGAAGTGGACCACACTTCCTGTTTCTGAAAACCCTACAGTCTCCAGACATACATGGAAATACATCCTGCATGACCTTAATTATAATAATTGGATCAAGACATTGAGATGTCTTTTTCATATAAAAATCTACACTTGTTTATTAATTGATCTTTCACTTCTCTAATACCATTATCTATCTATGAAACATAACTCTCATGGCAGGGAAAAATTGATACTTCTCCCTAAAATAGCCTACAGATTCACTTACGTCATTGAATGCTTCTCTTTTATCAGCTACTCTCATTATAAAACTAATCAACTAGTCAATTCATCAATACAATGTTTCAGGGCAATCTATAGTTTCCTTGGCCGTCATGGGCCTTCTTTGATTACAGTTGCTACTTATCAAATAGCAGTCACTGGATGTCTTAAACGGACCACCCAAACACATCATTGTCTCTCTTACTCACATTGGTCCCACTCTTATACACATAGGGAGCACTGTGAAACTAGTAGCTTCTCAGAACAGTACAAGGGTCCATCCTGGGAAGTACAAAGCAGAGAATGCAAAATCAACACTGAGATAACCCCACCACCTGAAGCACAGACAATAGCTTAGGGTCTCTTGTACATGGACCTCATTGTTGTAAGTCATACTGAACCAGTAGTCATCATCAATCCATTCATGAAATTCCCTTTCCTGATTCACTTCTGCATTTTCATTGAACAATTTATTTGTTCATTGATTCTAGTGAAATACATGATTCAAAAACCCAAGACCAAGTTATGTAAATCCCTCACTTACTCTATCTTTAGTTGGTATACTTGATACTGTTCATTATCAGTCATCACAACATCTCAAATCCTATTTGAGAACTTATCATATTTAATACATAATAAAGTACAAAAAATGTTTTAGAACAAGGGCCCCAAATCAAAATAAGACTTTAGTTACTCACAGGGGTGGTCCACATGTTCTCCATTCCAACACATTCTTAAGCAATCAGTGAGTCCATTTTGAAGAAGGTGAAATAGAGACCATAAAGAAAAGAACAGTTCTCCATTAGTCTTTCTTTTTAGTCATCTGCTAACATAGTCATGCTGTCCATTAATGTGCAATAATATTTACTCATTTTCTACCAGTATGATAAATAAGCCTGCACCTGACACAAACCATTGGCTGTCACTGGTAACTATCCATATCCTCCCCAGCTGAAGGCACAACACAGTAACTGCTGGCCATCCATCCCAATCAGTATCAGTATGCTTATTGTGCATTTAAACAACAAACAGTATTGCTATTTTAAAAGAAGTGTAGGGGAGTAGTCACTGGTAGGCTGTCCATGCCCCAGTGGATGCCCCAATCGAATGCACAAATGAGCAGCATTAATTAGACTCAATGAGTTATACTTTAAAAGTTTTGTTTTTCTTTAAGGAATGGCATGATGTTGGGAAGATGTGTTTAGGGGTCTTAGGGGGAACTAAAAGGAGGGGGTTGGAGGTGGATATGACCTAGATTAATTGCATATATGTATGAAATTATCTAAAGATAAATTTTAAATGTTATTCTTTTTTAAAAGTATTATTTATTCATGAACATGAAGGTAAGAATAAAGCCCTTGTATTTTCCTGAAAGCTGTCAACATGATCATGCTTTGAAGGCCCACACATGAATTATTCATCTTTTCTGACTCACATGTGACCACCTCAACAATGGTTCTGGGTCATGACTCTTTCTTCACAGTCTGATTGCTATTTAACTTATTAATTCACTAATAACAATAAAATTGGAACTATGGATAAAAACTCAAAAGCGAGAACCTTAAATGTGCTTATCTTCTATACAGACAATCATTTGTTGTCTTAGATTCTTTTTTGACAAATCATCATACTACTTGTATTAATTAACCAGACCTCAGCATTTTGGGCTTATACCATACATCACCACAACTCATTAAACCTACATTACCATCATTGGTCCTGCTTGGGACCTCTTTATTCACACTAATTTACATGTGTTTATTAAAGAAGTAATTTAATTCAATAGTCATAAATTTAAAAACTATGGTTCATGAAACCTAAGAGCAATAAGTATTCTTTGTGCCTTTAGGATTGTCGGCCATACTCATATCATGTTCTCTAATTATCATCAATGAATTTATAAGTGTAATATTTCATGCTAATTCCATATTTATCATTTTCCACAGTTGGCCTTGTTGGGACTTCTTTAAACTTTTAATAATATAATAAATGCTTCAAGAAAAACTCACAAGCTCATGAACATTAATTCTCACTCACATTGGTCTCTGTGCTCTCCACCCACGAACAAGCAGCATGGCAGAGTCCTCTATTAACTAGAAAGCATCCTTCCTTAGAGAAAGAACAAAGAATGTGAGAAATAATATCCCCAAATAGTCCTTTTTCATCTTCTTCACTAATTAATTCATTCAGATATTTATTAAAATTTTGTGTCATAAGAACCTATATCAAAATGACCATCTTTTCATGTGACTGTATTTTTGAGTATGACACATGTTCATAACATTAACCATTATTTTTTGGTACACTGCCTATATGATCCTTAATAAAAAAAACTTGGGCTTTTGGCCCATGCTTTTTCTTAACATACATCAATATAAACAGTTTACACTAATATTTGTGCTTCCTTGCATGAATTTATAGCAGGGCAAGGCTTTGATTTATTTACTTATATATATGTTGATTAGTCTACAAGCAACTTACATAGATAAAATGAAGCATGTAAATAGGAAAATGAACCAAGGTCCTGGACCAGTGAGATGGTTCAGTGGTAAGAGGCACCTGACACCAAGTCAGATGACCAATCTCTAGGAGCCACATGGTAGAAGGAGAGAACTGATTCTCAGAAGTTGACCTCCACAGGTATATGCTATGGGACAAACTGTCCCACTCTTCGCAAGACAAATAAATGTAACAAACAAGATCATTCTATACTCTTAACTCTCTTCCACAGGATCATTAACAAGACAGGAATTGAGCAAGCTCATGTCTGTCTTGAGCCTTGGTCTCTGACACAGACACAGAGGCACAGACAATGGAGGAGACCTATGTCATTGAGTCACCACCATTGGTCTTGCTGTGGGTCCAACTTCATTCTCATCTAAAGTTGTTTATTGGTTGGCTCATTGATTTACTAATAATAAATGAATAAATCACAAAAGTTCAAGGATGTCACCCTGACACACCTGCCATTTGTCTTGGGAATTAATCTCTAGTTGAATAAGGCCCTCTGTATCAATTTTCCTCATGGTTGGCAATATCAATGAATCAAGGTATTTTATACAATTCCTATTCATCCCTTAGACCATGTTTGTCTTGGAAGAATTATATTTCCTACTTATTTTAATGCTACAATGAACATATTAAAAACAAACAATCAAACCAAGAACTCTGTTATAGTGAAGAGAATGCTCCTACCCTCAGAGGCAATGGTGGGGACCAGAAAGCTGAGGAACACGGAAGCCAGTTCTCAGTTCAGTCTAGGATGACAAAAGTAAACACAGTAAAAGGAGATGAAGACCATGTTCATTTATCAAGTTACTTATGTGTATATGAATTTGAAGTAATATATGTTAATACTTATCTGACTTTGCCACGTATGTTACAGGCTTCCTACTCTCATCTGTATACATTTGATGTCTGCGGTGGTAGTCACATTTATCTGTGTACAGTAAAAGAATATAGTTGCATAAAAACAATCCAAGGAAAAGGTCCCTTTGCATTCCTAGCATCCACATGTAGGAGCCCTTTAAACAAAAATGGTAAATTTTATCCTGTCTTTTCTGGACCTGACAGCATCAAACAATGTACCCACTGTGGGATTCATATACCACCAGCAGCAGCAAACATGGTAGGACCCATTTCTAGTTATTCTCATCTAGTTTATTATTTAATTAGTTAGTAAATCTCTAATGACAATATAATAAGTATCTATTAATTATAATTCTCAGTTAAAAAAAGCCTTGATGTTTTCTCATGGGCTTCTTAGGGGGCAGGGCTAGTTTGAGTACACGTTCACGCTAACTGTTCTTGCTGCTATATGCGTACACTAAGAATGGGCACAGACATACTCCTTTTTTTTTCATCTTTCCTTGCTTACTGTGTACATTGAGTAATTGGACTTTCTTCTTATTTTTTTTTAATCTTTTAACTTTCTTTACTCAATACTCCACTCAGAAAGATAAATCCAAAAGTGCAACCTCTTATACTGACCAACGTAACTAAGTACAAATGAAGTAAGTCAATGGTGTACCTCATTAGCATGCTGCGGTGTATGTCAGTAAAACAAGCCCTCCTGCCCCAGCCCTGGCCCCTGGCAAACAGAGATAAATGATTGTGTACTGCGTGATGATACCTTTAGGTGAGAACTTTGGTTCATGCAGTTGGCTGCCACAGATGTTGCACCCAAACCCCGCAGCCCTGGCACCCAAAGTCGGTCAGCGATGGTAGCTCTTGGTGTCAGCCGTGCTCCTTCCACAAGACCAGGTGAATACTGTGGTCAGGCATGCTGGTGGCGAAGACCAAGCCCGTGTCATTGTGCCCATCCAGTTCGTTCAGCCAAGACGCTTCCCCTGCCAGGAAGCTGGAGCCCCGCTTTGATTTCCTGTACTCTGGCAGAGGCCAGCGGCTAATTAGGCTCTCTGTCCTCAAGTTCATGATGTACAGGTAGTGGTTGTCAAACAGCAGGGCAAAGACATCTCCAAAGCCAAGCAAGGCCAAGTTTGCTACTTCAGGTGTCTTGATGACCCTGAGAATATCATAACTGGCAAAGTCCCACTGGTACAGACCAAGCGCTGAACTACAGACAATGTATTTTCCATCAAAATGAAGTCTTGGTTGCAGGCAGATACTTCTATCCCCAGAGACGGACAAGGTCTTTAAGCACTTACAGTTGATTTCTCTCCCAATTGGCCAAATCTTGATTTCATATTTGTCTACATTTAAGAGGATGTAGTCTCCAGGGCTGTGCAAAAGAGACTTGACTTTGCACTTCTGCAAAACCACCTTGGTGACCCATTCAGTATGCCCAGTGAGTGTGTTCAGGCATGTCCCAGCAGATAAAGCTCATACTTTCACAGCGAAGTCTGCAGAGCCACTCACTAAAATATCCAGTTCATCACTGTAGTCCACACTGAACACCACCCCAGTGTGTCCCCGGAAATGCTGTGTCCTGGCTCCGGAACTCCATTCCCAGCAGGCCACGGTGTTGTCAAAGGAGCCTGTCACAAGCTTCTGTTCATCAAACTTCACAGCTGCACAAGTGTGGGTCTGGATGCCGTAAACACACTGCCCTGCGCTTACATCCCACAGCTTTGCAGACAAGTCATCTGACCCTGTGCAGAGAAGTCCATCTCTGTAGTAAAGTGCATACACTCTGGCACTGTGTCCAATTAATGATGAGGTCTCAAAGGCTTCGTGGTTCTCCAGCTACTTCATCCTCAAGATAGCCTTCAAGTAAACCTTTTTCCAGTGCAACGTGTCCTGAACAGAATCATCTATCTGCCAGCCCAAACTTTTACAGGCAGTCTGCCACACCTCTGTACAGGCACTTATCACCTTATTCCACTGCTTAGAGACCAGGCAGCATGTGAGTAAAGTCTGAGGATCGAGCCATTTTAACAAATAAAAACTGAGCTCCAGGGGAAGGAGTTTGAGGAAGTCCCGCTTGAGGAGAGTCTCCAGGTTATTGGAGAGGTGCCAGAGCTGGACTGCCCCACTCAGACTATGAGGTGGTCCAGAGTTTCATTTTTCTGAGCGAGCGCCCTGGGGCCTGGGACCTCGCGCCGGGCTCACACCGATTAGGCGCGCTCGGGCCACCAGTGCGTCGCAGTGGCCGGGTCCGCTCCGCAGCCATGGCACCTGGACCTGCAGCCGCTGCTCTAGGTCCGCAGCCTCCGTAATTGGACTTTCTTAAAGGCAGGGACTTATATAGTCCTGTGTAGCCTCAACCTCACTACATAGTGAAGCAGACCCTGATAAAATTGAGACATTTCTTCCACTTATCCTGGTATCTTTGAATCACTGTGCAATTACTTGGATGTATATTTCATAGTCTATTAAGAAGAACAAGACACCATTAACTTCCATTATTCCAATGCGAGAATACCAGCCATCACTTAGATTCTCTGCCATTACTATTAGCCATAAGAAATACCTCTGAACATTTGTCCTTTGGCCAATTATCACTATTTATTAGCATTAACACTGTTCATAGTGTTCTCTTTCTCATTTTGCTATAATTATATGATACTATGCCCCCTTCAAATTTACTTATTTATGATTATATATTATTCTTTATACTTTTAAATTACTCACAATAAAAAACATACCTCTTTAACATGTCCAACCAAGTGTTTTGATTGCACATCCTCTTATTGATTTCCTGACTGCAAAATAATCAAAACTTGTGAGAAACAAACTCGGACAAGAGTCTTATGAAATTACGAATCTATCTATAGCATTCATTTTGGAGTGGGCAACAGCTCTAATTATTTTCCTCTGGGGTTTCAGTGTTCCAGATGCACTTCACCACCTATGACTCACACCAGCAGTGATATTGATCCAGGGTTCGGCTACTTCATTTCTTATTATCCAGCCTTGCTTACCAATTAACTCACTAGCTACCGGTGAATAATCGAAAGTCTACAGGCTAATACACTTTAAACATTAATGAACCTTGGCTAGGTCTTTATCTATCTAGACAATCATCTGCTGCAACAATATATAACTCACTTGTGATCCATTAAGGTTTCATATATAGACTGATCAATGTAATACTACATACCAATTCTATATTCACCATGGCTACTTTCATTCAATTGTATTTAAAAGATTCCAACTAAAGAGCATATACACATTAAAATGCACACATTATATACTCTCTATATATACATTAAAACGTATACATTATATACTCTTTATATATACATTAAAACTCACGTCAGCCGGGCGGTGGTGGCGCATGCCTTTAATGCCAGCATTTGGGAGGCAGAGGCAGGAGGATCTCTGTGAGTTCGAGGCCAGCCTGGGCTACAGAGTGAGTTCCAGGAAAGGCGCAAAGCTACACAGAGAAACCTTGTCTCGAAAAACAAAACAAAACAACAAACAAACAAACAAAACAACCCCTCCAAAACCCCTCATATTAGTTTCTATGTTCCAAACCTATATAGAGTTACTCACATATCAATGGTTATAGATGAATCTCGAACTCAGCTCAAGTGTGTCCTTTTCAAGGAACACAATGTAGAATACTTCATTTAAAAAATATGCCCCTGTCACTCTTAAGTCTTTGCTTCCATGTTTATTTGATAATTGAAGTATTTACTTTTTGATATTTATATTTTCTGGATAGAACACACAAATATGTTATTATTTATCAGTATTGAGAGGGTCATTAACAAGAAAGTGTATTTTGACCAATGACCAACTTCTTTGTTAGTGCTGGGCATGGAACCAGCACCTTGTGGACACTTAGCAAGGGCTTTACCAATGACTGAGCTTCATCTCCCTGTGAACACAGACACATATGTACACTTTCCTTAGCCAAAAAGACAACACTCTTCAGCCATTTCTCTTTTTCTCCCATTAGTAAAAGAATTGATTTTACTTTCCTTTTTAAAAATATTCATACATGCATATGATGTGTTTGAGTTGAATCCACCCCCATTCCACATGGACTTCACTATTCTCAACATCTTTTATCTTATGATGTGGTTTAGACAGTTAGGTAAGGATCCACTCACTCATATTATTTATATATATTTCCATCGATCCTTCCATTCACTTTCAATAATTGTACTTCACACTTTTTTAGTGATAGAAAAAATCATTTTTATTGAAAATATATTTTTATACAATATATTTCTATTACAGTATCCTCTCCACCAACACCTCCCAGATCCTCCGCATTTACACACCCACACAAATGCATACCCATTCTTTCATTCTTTCATTAGAATAAAAGCAAGCATCTAAAGTGATGGGGAGCAGGAGGAGAAATAAAAAAAAACAGAAGAAGAATCACAAGAAACAAATACAGATGCTGAGGCACATACATTCACATACATAGAAAACTCTTCAAAAATAAAATCAGATACCATAATAGATAATCAAAATGTCCTTAGGGTAAAAAAAAATACCCAGCAAATCATTGCACATCACAAAAGCTTCCAAAAATGCAATTGAGTTCATTTTGTATTGGCCATCTCAGCCAACACATCTGAGGGTGTTTTATATATCTAGTGAGATTCCATTGGAGAAATACAGTTTTTCCTTTGGGAGAGGTTATCAATTAGAGATAGCTTCTGGTTAGGGATATGGGGTTGTGTCCACTTCCCCTCTCAGCGCTGGGAGCTGATCTGGCTTAGACCTGTGCAGGCCTGTGCATGGTGCCACAGTCTCTATGAGTTCATATCTGCATCAGTTCTGTTGTATCTAGAAGGCCTTGCTTCCTTGGTGTCTTCCATTGCACAGGTTCGTACAATCTTTTCACCTCCTCTTCCACAGGGTTCTCTGATCCCTGAAGAGAGGGATTTGATGGAGACATCTCAGTTAGAACTGAGTGTTCCAACATTAAAGGGAATACTTTCAAAAATAGCATATTCAGGCAAATGAGATGTTACTACTCTAATAATGTGCCCACCACAGAGGCATGTGCCGCCATCTTCACCACATTGATGAATAGGGGCACAAAACAAAAAAGGGGCTTGAAAATATGATGCCATGTCCTTGCTCAATTTGCTCCCTTATTCAGATGTCCATTAGCTTTCCTAACCCCAGATGACTGCACATGTGTGCTCATCACTGCTATTCATTGGTCTATTTGTATTCATAATAATTCCTCCATGGACTACTTTCAATCAGTAGCCAAAAAAAAAAGGGGAACATTCTTAAAGATTGTTTTTCTTTATTTCTTTGTTTCTGTGGTACTAAAGATAGAACCCAGGGTTTCACACATCCAAGGCAAGAGTGCTATTACTGAATTAGCAACTGCCCTTGTCCCCATGGCATCCTTAACTGGTTTCATTGTTTTTAATTTATGCTAATAGACTGTCTTCCTTCATGACATTTTCATAATTGAATGATGCTTTACTAATGATATGAACATTTGTTTACTGACCCTTTTTCTAATGTTAATATATAAAATTATAATGATAGAATAAAAGCACATGAACACTATCCTTGTATCTTTTCACCAGCTTACTAATAGAAAATTACCAACTGCGGTAGTAACTCAAGTTTCCTTTGATTTAGACTTTTGAATCTAAGATATCTGGTATTCACCATGTACAAATTATAGGTGGTGGTAACCAGGCATTTTTTTTTTGTTGGTTCAGGTCAAACCTTGTACAATATTGTATATGATCATGTGTTTATGGTTGATGGCAATTTCTGTTTACTGACCATTGTAAGCACATCACATATCTACATGCAATATCCTCTAGGAAAACATTTAAAAGGTGATCTGTAATTATTACTCACAATTGTAGCTGGGATCCTAAAAACACAGGCAGCCTAAGAACTCAGGAGCAGGCAGGATCCATTTATTGTTCTGAAGCTGGCATTTCTGAGAAGTACAGAGAGACAAGAGAGGACTGAGATGCTGTTCTGCCCATTCAGTTTCCCTATCAATTATCCAAAAATGGTTACTTTCTCTTCAGAAAAAAAAGAACACTGAATTTTCTACTAATAAGCACATTGGCCATTACTTCTGTAATCCACGTCATCAGACAGAAGGAATGTATTGGAACTGCTAATAAAATGCTAACACTTCCAATATATAGTAGTAATGACTTCCATGCTCATTCTATAACTTTAGTAATAGTATGATACCCCCTGACTTACATTTCTATTTTATGAATCTATTGATTCTTCAGGGATTTATTTGCAATATAGCCCAAATCCATTAACACTACCATCAAGGACATAATGTGTCCTCTATTCACACATCTATGTAGAGAACCACTTCTAAGAGTCAGTGTGGACCTCAGACTTCCAGAACTGTAATCATGATGTATGACTCATAGGTTACCAGTAGTCATCGTTGACCCAAGATAGGTCTTTTCCTTTTCCATTAATTTCTACATTTGTTTATTAATTAATCTACAATTTTCCTAATAACATTTAGGTGACTATAAATCACAAAAAAATTAAGAATATGATCCTTAAGCCATCTAGAGCATCTTTCACTACATTGAGGAGATCTCTTTTTTCTTTTTTGTGCTCAATTATACAAGTATTGATTAATCAGCATAATGTATGATGGTCATTGATTATTTCTTAGTCAGCCATAGTTGGCCCTAGTGGATTCTGAATGATGCTTAATCTTAAAGAACCTCCCAAACTAAGTCAAGGGATTTTACCATACTCACGTTGGTCTCTGTGTTCCTGACACATAGGGTAACTGTGGACTTGGTGACCAGAAGATGAATATCACTCAGAAAGTATCTATGCTGACAGTACAAAAAAGAAAAATTGCAAAAAATTATATTCTATCCATTTATTCTTTGATTTTTGTCTTCCATTTTTAAGTCAATTGGGTAGGAACTCTATTGTCATAGTTTGGTTTACTTGATAAAACAATAATGAATACCCAAGCCCTGAACAAAACAAGGACTCGCCATTATTTTTACTAGATGCATTGTTCTTAGCTAGTAATACCATTAAGCCATTCATTTCTAAACATTATGTCTTCCATGCTTATTACTATTTCTCAACTGGCATGATTCCCATGCTGAACAATGCTGAGCTGCTTGATTTTTATTTATATATTTGCATAAGGATTCTTTAATTGACCCAATTTTAAAAACAAAATGAAATCCAAATATTGAAAATATGAATAACATGCTTGACCATACCTAACAAGTCGTCTAGAATAAACACATAAACACTAGATGCCTTAAGGTATGGAACTCAGACTTCCAGACCTGTTGTCATGATCCATGGCTCATACCCAACAAGATGTCATCACTGATCCAACCTTGGCCTCTAGTTTCTCTGATGAACTTATATCATTCTTTATTAGCTGGTTATTTATTCACTAGTGAAAACCATATAATTATGAATGATGAAAACCAGCTATATGTAGGCTGCTTCATGCCTTTATATCAATCTTAATTTCAAAATATTCATTAGCCAACCAAGTGTTTCATGGCCACATTGTATTTCTCACTGGGCCATGGGTCCTTGGATTCCATGTAATGCCTTTATGAAAATAGGGCAAAGAGTTAAAACCAAGACAAGAATTTTGACTCACATTGGTCCCTATGATCCATGAACCCAGTGATCAGTGATGAAGGCATCTATTCTGAGAGTACAAAATAAAACAAAATATAAAGGGATCCTTATTTTGTCTATGTTCATTTGCATGTTATCTTTCATTTCATTAGTCATTCAAGAAAGGCCAACTCAAAAAGAGCGAAATGATATATTTGGAAGTTTTTAATGTCATAATGCTTTGTCTGAGCAATTTTAAGCTTACTGGTCCTAAATTTATATATTATTATTTCCAATTTTGTGTTTTGTATGGGTTTGCTGAGTGTATGTTTGTCTCCACATGTAGAGGTACTTCATTTGCTTTTTCTTTAGTTTATATGGCATCAGTTAAACATGCTGTCAGAATAAATTACCTTGTTTTGTATATATAATTAGAATTCAAGCTACAAAAATATGACTTAATTGGTAAAAGCCTTATGAAGGTATTTTTACCTAATTATAAAAGTAGAAAATTATTCATATCTGCAACTATGATCATGGATATAAGTTAGCTCTTTTATGATGTGGACCTCAAACTCCCAGATCTATAGTCATGATCCACAACTCATATGGCACCAGTGGTCATCACAGATCCAGCCAGCATCAGCCCTCCTTTGCTCGATTAATTTCTGCATGTTTGTTGAGCAATTGACTACAAGTACTATTGAGATATTATGAATCATAAATATCTCAGGACAAGATCTACAACTTTATTTGAAAGCTACTCTGATTCTTTAGATATGATGAAGGTCTAATTTCATTGCACATTCTTTATTTGACAATTGTATTTTCAATGTTGTGCTTCATGCACATGCCTCATTTTTCCTTTGGCCATGGATGCTCTTCCAGGATAGTAAGAAGTCTTATATCAATACAAGAACAGCCATTAAAAGCAACACAAACCAACACAAGAATACTTAATGTACTCACACTGTATCTATTATTATGAACCCAAAGAGCTAATCATGAAGATCACAACCAAAGGAGAATGTGTAAATCAACTTTGGGGGAAATCCATCCCTAGAGTACAAAGCAGAAGAGAATATAAAAAGAATGACATTCTGTTCACTGATCCATGCACTCTGTTACTTGCCTTACTACCCATCTCTTATCTCATCTTTTATCACTCATTTAATTATGTGTGACATGGTGATATGTTCTTTATGGGGGAAAAGTTAGACATGGTTGTCACCTTACCAAGAACATAGACTATAGTTATAATTCATGTGGTATCCTCAGACATGCTGTAAGAATAAACTATTATATTCAGTCCTATTAGCCCTCTTGGTATGGGATTGATTCTGTCTAATTAAAACATGCCAATAGACATGCCAAAATGGTTGGGGAAAACCCATGAGGCCTCAACCCTACACAAAGAACAACAAGCAACTGAAGAATTCTGAGATTGGAAGAAATAGTCTTTAGGGAAGAGCACATCAATTGTTATCCAATACTAAAAGGTCAGCCCTGAAAATATATGTATGAGTAATGGCATATAAACTGAGCAGATTGTATTTATAATGTGTGTGTGTGTGTGTGTGTGTGTGTGTGTGTGTGTGTGTGTCTGTGTCTGTGTGTGTGTGTATGTACATGTAATGTATATGCATGTAACAGCATGAATTGGAGTAAGGCCAAGGAGAGGTATATGAGAAGATTTAGAGAAAAGAAAGAGAAAGGAAAATGATATAATTAGATTATAATTTAAAAAAATTTAAATATCTTAACAACTCACCTTTATTCATATTTTTATTAAGTGTAAAAGTGGATTATCTGCTACTAGGTTCGTGGGTATAAGCTAGATAATTGATGATGTGGACCTCAGACTAAGACTTGAAGTCACGATCCGACTCATAAGCTACCCACAGTCATCATTGATCCAACATCATCCTTCCTTTTCTCTAGAATTTCCATGTTTGTTGAATGATAGCTCATTATTACTTTTGAAATAATCATCAATTGCAAATATCTGAGGCAAGATCCCTGAGTACACTCAGTACTATTCAGGATCTTTTGCCACATTGTGTATCTCTTTGGTAATACAATCTTAGTTGGGCACAAATTTTTGAAACATTGTTTTTCACCCAAATGCCATGCTAACAGTTTGGCCATGGGTGTGCTTCTAGATGACAAGAAGCACGTCATCAATACAACAAAGAGTCTGTAAATGAATATTGACTATACTCACACTGTATCTATCCTATGAACACAAACAGCAGATCAAGAAGCTCATGACCAAGGAACAATGTGTAAAATCAGCTTGGGGGTATCTGTTCTGAGGGCACAAGACAAAAGAGAATACAAAAAGATTGATTTACTCACTACATACCAATTACCCCTTTCTTTTATCCCTATGTAGGTGTGCAATACACTATGATGCATTTTTTTGTGAGAAAACAAATGGCCAAGGCTCTGAAGCAACAAAGGACATTGCCTACAATTTTAGCTCATCTGGCATCCTCAGTCATCATGTCTGAATGAACTGCTGTGTTAAGTATATACTTTTAGTACTTCTGCTGTTCAATAGTACCTTGATTGGAAAATAGCTTATCAATTAATTTTTATTTATATTTTTATCTAATTATAAAAGTAGAATCTTTGTAACATCTGCCAGTAGGAACATGGGTATAAATTAGGTCTTTTATGATGTGGACCTCAGATTTCCAGACCTGTAGTCAAGACCCATGAGCATATACAACCAGTGTTCATCATTGATCCAACACCAGCCCTCCTCTTCTCTATTGATTTATAAATATTTAATAATGAATTTTATCATCATACTACTGAGATTATTATGAATCACAAAAATCCAAGGGCAAGATTCTTAAATATACTTCAATGTCCTTTTGACATCATGAGAAGGCCTTTTGTTACACATTCTAAATTTGACAAAATTTGTTAAATGATGTATTTTTGCACACATGAATACTAAACATATTCATATCTATCCTATGAATATAAATAGGGGCTCACAAAACTCATGACCAAGGGAGAACATGTAAAAATCACTTTGGGGTATCCTGAGATTACAAAGCAAAAGAGAAGTGTTCCTATTCATATGTTCTGTGTTCTTAAAATCACCCCTCTTCTAACCACTCCACTAAATATGCAATACACTACTTTGAGTTCTTTCTGAGAAAGTAAATAGCTGTGGCTCTGAACCTCCAAATAATATCCCCTAAAATTTTACTGAAATGGCATGGTATCCTCAACAATCAATTCTGAATGAGATACTATTGCTGGATATATATTTTAATACTCTTTTTGTGCAACTATGCCTTGATTAGAAAATCAAGTGGTGGTGGCACTGGACTTTTAATCCCAGCAATTGGAAGGCAGAAGCCGTAGGAATCACTGTGGGTTCAAGGCCAACTTAGTCTATGGAATAAGTTCCAAGATAGCCAGGGCTGCACAGAGAAACCCTATCTCGAAAAACAAACAAAAAATTAATTTGGAGGGCGGGTGAGGTGGTGTGTTTCAAGACAATGTTTCTCTGTGTAGCCCTGGCTGTCCTGGAACTCACTTAGTAAATTAGGTTTGCTTCAAACTCAGATCAACTCACCTCTGCCTCCTGAATGCTGCTATTAAAGACATGTGCCACCATGCCTGACCCATAATTATTTTTATTGCCATTTTCTCTAATTTAAAAAGTAGGTTATTATTCACATCACTAAGATCATAAGTATATATCAGGTATTTTGTGATGTGGACCTCAGACTCCCAGACCTGTAGTCATGATACACAACTCATATGAAACCATTGGTCATCATTGACCCTACATTAACCCTCCTTTTTATGTTAATTTATTTTATTGAGCAATCAGTCACTAGTATTATTAAGATGATTATGAATCACAAAAATCTAAAGACTAGATCCTTAAGTATACTTTAAAGCTCCTTGGGTTCTTTTGACATAATAAGTGTCTCTTTCATTACACTTTCTTAATTTGATAAAGTTTGTTAAATATTGGGTTTCATGCACAAGCTATATTAACCCTTTGGCCACAGCTGCTCTTCCAGGATGATGAGAAGAACTTCATTAAACAGGAACAGACATTAAAAGCAACACAAACCAATACAAGAACACTGAATGTACTCACACTGTGTCTATGTAATGAGCCCAAAGAGCTGATCAGGAACACCCAAACCAAAGGAGAACATATAAATCAAGTTTGGGGGGAAATCCATCCTGAGTACAAAGCAGAAGAGAATATGAAAATATTGACATTCTGTTCACTCATCCATACATTCTGTTTACTTGTCTTACCCATCTCTTATCACTCATATAATTATGTATGAAATTATGAAGAATTCTTCATGCGTAAAGAAACATTACAGAGGCTGTGAGCCTACTGACAACAATGCCTATGATTTTACTTCATGTGGCTTCCTCAGTCATTATGAGTGAGTGAAGTATTGTATTTTGCATGTATTATTATACACATGTTCTGTAGTTAGGTTTTAATTGGAATGTGCCTTGACAATTTATTTGTATTTACATTTTTGTCCACTTGTTACAGTAGACTATCACTCATATTTTCTACCAGGTCATGGGGGTAAAGTAGATATTTTATGATGTGGACCTCAGACTCCCAGACCTGTAGTCATGATGCACGACTCATACGGCACCAGTGGTCATCACAAATCCAGCATCAGCTCCTCCTTTCTTGATTAATATCTGCATTTTTATTGAGTTAGGGATAATTATAAATCACAAAAATCTAAAGACAAGATCCATAAGTATACTTTAGGATCTCTTGCTGTGCTGAGAATCTTTTTTGTTACATATTCTTAAATGGACAAAGTTTATGAAACACTGTGTTTCATCTACTTATGATGTTAGCCATTTGGCCATCGTTGCTCTTCTAGAGGGAAAGCATTTCACTAATTCAGTGGACAATCTTTAAAAGTAATCCAAACCAATACATGACCACTGACTATACTCACTCAGTGTCTATGCTCCAAACATAAGTTTCACATCCTGAAGCTCACAACAGAAGGAGAATGTAGCAAATCAGCTTTGGGGAATGCATTCTGAGAGTGAAACAGAAGACAATATAAAAAGATTGATATTCTGTGTACTTATGCATACATTGTGTTATCCCTCTCTCTTATTACTTATATAAGTGCTTATTACTGTTTGATGTGTTCCTCTGAAGCAATCAAATGGCCATAGCCCTGGCTCTACCATGAACACTGCCAAAGATTTTAGGTCATATGTTACACTAAATCAAGAATATGAATGGACTTCTGTGTTTGGCACATATATTTAGTATTTTGCTGTGGAAATTATAACTGAATTGGAAATTTACTTAATCAGTTTGTTTATATTTTATCTAACTGTAAAAGTATACTATTCCTAACATCTGTTATTAAGATCATGTGTATATGCTATTTTATGACGTGGATCTCAGACTCGCAGACCTGTAGTCATGATCCAAAATTCATATGGCACCAGTGTTCATCAGTGATCCAACATTAACCCTCTTCTTTTCTATTAATTTATGCATTTTTTTGAATAGTTGATCACCAGTACTATTGAAATAATCATAAAAAACTAATGATCTGATTATTGAGTATACTTAAGAGCTCCTCAGGATTTTGCAATGTTGAGTATCTATTTTGTTATACATTCATAATTTGACTAAATATTATTAAATACTGAGTTCATGCACATTGCATATTAATCATTTGGCAATGACTGCTCATGTCAAATGATAAGCAGTCTTTATCAGTACAGGAACAGCCACTAAAAGAAACATGAATGAACACATGAACATTGACTATACATACACTCTGTCCATATTATGAGCCCAAAGACATGACCACGAAGCTCAAGACCAATGAAGTGTGGAGAAATAAGCCTGGGGGTTTCCATTCTGAGAGTATAAAGCAGAGGAGAGCATAAAGAGATCGACATTCTGTCTGCTTTTAATATCCATCTCCTCTTACCACTCATCTGACAATGCAATACCAGATTACGTGTTCTTTTTGAGAAAACAAGTAGCTGAGGCTCTGACTCGACCTAGAATATTGCCTCTAATTTTAGCTCATGTGGCATAATCTGTCATCAAGTTTGATTGAACTACTATGTTTGAAATGTATTATTAGTACTCTTCCTGAACAATTATGCCTTGATTAGAAAATGCATTACCAATTTACTTTTATTTATATTTTATCTAATTGCTAAAGTAAACTACTCTTAACATCTATTAATAAAAGCATGGGTATATGCTAGATATTTTATGATGTGGAACTCAGACTTCCAGAACTGTAGTCATGATCCATGACTCATACGCAAGAAGAGGTCATCATTGATCCAACATCAGGCCTCTGCTTCTCTAGTAATTCATGTGTGTTGAATGAGGAACTAATCACTAGTACTACTGAATTTATTATGAAATAAAAATATAAGGACAAGATCTTTAAATATACTTCAGAGCTCCTTGGGATCTTTTGCCATGGTGAAGCTCTTTTGTTACATAGTCTTCATTACCAATAGTTTTTGTGTGTCATGCACCTGTCATATTAACCCTGTAGTGACAACTGCTCTTCTCGGGCAGTGCACAACTTTGCAAAGCACACAAAGCTAACAGAAGAACATTGACTATACTCACACAGTGTCTATATTGCGAGCACAAAGAGCTGATCAAGAAGCTCACAACCAAGGAAGAGTGTGTAAATCAGCCTGCGGGTGTTTATTCTGGCAGTACAAAGCAGAAGAAATTATATAATGATTGATATTAGCTTCACTCATCCAGGCATTCTGTCTGTGTGTCTTTCCCCTTTCTTTTTAATTCTCATCTAAGTGTCATTATGCTATTTCTTGTTCTTCTTCACAAAACAAATGCCAGTGCCTCTGACCCTACCAAGAACATCAGCTTTAATTATAGTTGATAAGGCAATCTCAACTATACTATTAGGAAAACTGCTTTGTTTTAGTATATATGATTAGTAGTTGTCCCATAGAACCATAACAACTTTAAAAATGCCTTACCAACATACTTAGTTTTTATATAATTGTAAAAGCAGACTACCACTCATATTTGCTTCTGGGATGCGATACATAATCTACATATTTTATGATGTGGACCTCAGACTTCCAGACCTGTACTCATGATCCACAAATCATATGCCACCCATGGTCATCATTGATCCATCATCAGCTCTCTCCTTCTCTATTAATATTAATTGGTCAATACAAATGTACTATTAAGATAATTATGAATCACAAAAATTCTAAGGAAAACATCCTTGAGTAGATATTGAACATCTACAGGGTCTTTTACCCTCTTGAGCATTTGTTTAACTTTAAATTTTTAATTTGGTAAAATGTTGTTAAGCACACTACTTCACACAGAAGCTTAATTTACTATTTGGAAAAGGTTGTTCTTCTAGAGGAAGAGCAGTAGTTCAACAACAGTGTACGTAGTCTTTAAAAGTAATCAAACCCAAGACATGAACATTGACTACACACAATTGTGTCTGTCTTAGGACCACAATGACCAGAGCAGGAATCTCACAACCAAGGAAGAATATATACATCAGCTTTGGGTTATCCATTCTAAGAGTACAAAGCAGAAGAGAACACGAAAAGATTGATATTCACTTGATTTATCCATGCATTATGCCTACTTTAAATTACTCCTCTCCTTATCAGTTCTCTATGTATATAATACACTACCTTGTGTTCTTTTTAAGAAAACTGACAGCCATGGCACTGACCCTCCCAAGAACATTGCTTATAGTTTTAGTTGATATGGCATGGTATTCTCAGCCATCAAATCCAAAGGAACTAGTGTTTGGTGTCCATTTTAGTATTATAGTTGTAAAATTATGTCTTGATTAAAAAATGACTTCCAAATTAATTTTTATAATATTTTATCTAATTATAAAAGGAAACTACTCTTAATACCTGTCACTAAGATAATGGGTATATACTAGGTATTTTATGATGTGGACCTCAGACTTCGAGACCTACAGGCACAATCAACAACACATACAATAGCAGTGGTCATCATTAACCTAACATCATCCCTCCACTTCTTTTAGATTTATGAGCAATTGACCACTAATACTACTGAGATAATTATACATCACAATAATCTAAGGACAAGATCCTTGAGTATACTCCAGAGTTCCTAAGGATCTTTTGCCATGAATAATGTCTGTTTTGTTATACACTTTTAATCTTGAAAAAAGTTTTAAACATTGTGTTTCACCCACATGCCATATTAAGCCTTTGATGATGGCTGTTCTCAGATAATAAGTGGGTTTTTTTAAATCAATATATGCACCATCACTAAAAACAACATGAACCAACACATCTATGCCCTCTACTTGCGTGTCTTGCCGCTTTCTTCTTACCTTTCATCCAATTATCTGTTTCTTGAGAAAACAAATAGCCATGGCTCTGACACACCATCAACATGCTTTAATTATGGTCCATATGACATCCTTAGTCATATATTGATATATATAATTAGGACTCTTCCTGTGAAGTTATGTCTTAATTGGAATATATGCTACAAAATTGTATTTATATTTTAAACCAACTGTAAGCATAGATTATTACTCATAATTGCTGCCAGCGATTATGGTATAAGCTAGAAAATATGATGTGGACCTCAGACTCCCAGACCTGTACTCATGATCCATGAATCATATGCCACCACTGGTCATTGATCCAACACCAGCCCTCCTCTTTTCTATTAATTGCTATGTGTTTTTGAGTAATTAATCATAATATTAAGATAATTATGAATCACAAAAATCTAATGACAAGGTCTTTGAATATAATTCAGACCTCTGTAGGATCATTTGTCCTATTGAGTTAATCAATTAAGATTTATCCAATCTTAATTTGGGAAAATTTTGTTAAACATTGTGCTTCACACAATTGCCATGTTTATCATTTTGCCAAGACTGCTCCTCCATATTATATGTAGTAATCCACCAGTACAGTGAGCAATCTGTAAGTAACATAAACCAAGACATGAACACTGACAATACCCACACATTGTCTATCCTACAAACACAGAGGCTAGATCATGAGGATCAGTTCCAAATCAGATAGCATAACATCAGCTTATAGGATATCCATTCTGAAAGTATAGAACAAAAGAGGTCATAAAAAGATCAACATTCTGTTTTCTCATCCATGTGAGCTATCTGCTTCTCTTGCCCATTTCTTCTTATCCCTTATCTAAGTGTTCATTACTCTATGAGGTTTTTTTCTTAAGAAAACAAATGGTTATAGATATACCCCTACCAAAAACATTGCTACAATTTTACTTTATTTGACGTCCTAGTCATCATTGGTGAATATACTACTGGGTTTTGGTATGTATAAGTTACACTTTTGTGGAATGATGTCTTGATTGGAAAATGAGTTAATAATATTTATTTACATTATATTATATTATTATTATATTACTTTATAATAATATTAATATTCATCTAATTGTAAAAGTAGACTATTCCTTACATCTGTCACTGAGATCATGGATAATACACCAGCTATTTTATGATGTGAACCTCAGACTCCCAGACCTGTAGTCATGATCCACAACTCATACAACACACTCAGTCATCACTGATCCAACATCAGCCCTCCTCTTCTTTATGAATTTACATTTATTAAGCAATTGATCATTGATACAATTGAGATAATTTTGAGTCACAATAAAGCTAAGTATGAAATTCTTGATTATACCATCCTAGGATCATTTGCAGAGGTGAGTGACTTTTTTATTATACATTCTCAATTTGGCAAAATTTTTTTAGACATTGTGTTTTATCCACATGCCAGATGATGAATAGTCCCTTTGTCAATTCAGGAACAGTCATTAAAAGCAACACAAATCAAGAAAAGAACACAGGATCTACTCACACAGTCTTTATCTTTCATACATGAACAGTGAACTTCAAACTTCAGGACTAAGGAAGAATACGTAAAACAGCTTGGAGGTATCCATTCTGAGAGTATAAAGCAGAAGAAATTGTAAAAAGATTGGCATTCTGTTTACTTATCCATGCATTTTGTCACTTCTCTTGCTCATTCATTCTTATCATCCCTTATCTAAGTATTCATTACTCTATGGTGTACTCTACTTAAGAAAGACAATGGCCAAGGCTTTGGCCCTACCATAAACATTGCCAATGATTAATGCTCATGAGGCATCCTCGGTCGTCATGTCTGAATGAACTTCTCTTTAGTATATACATTTAGCATTATTGTGATGGGATTATGTCTTAATTAGAAAAGGACTTCTAAATTTGTTTTTATTTATATTTTACCTAATTATCCCTAAGATCTCTCACTAAGATAATAATATACACTGGATAGATTGTGATGTGAACCTCAGACTCCCAGACCTGTAGTCACAATCTATGACTCATACAGCACCCATGGTCATCATTGATCCAACATCAGCCTTCCTATTCTCTATTAATTTAGGCACATTTATTGAGCAATTGATCACTAGTACTACTGAGATAATTTTAGCTCACACACAAAAAAAATCTAAGGACAAGACCCTTAAGTATAATACAGAGTTCCTCCATATCTTTTGCAAGGACCTTTTTCATTACATATCCTTAATTGGACAACATTTTATCCAATCCTGTGTTTCAAACACATACCACATTCAGTATTTGCCATGGTTGCTCTTATCAATACAGTAAATGGTCTTTCAAAGCATCATGAAGTGACATCAGAGAGCAGACTGTATTCACACTATGTCTATTTTACTGTCTGAAACAGCTCATTATGAGGCTCATGACCAAGACAGAGTGTGAAAATCAGCTTGGGTGTGGAATCCATTCTAAGTACAACACAGAAGAGATCATTAAAAAATGACATTTTCTTCACTCACTCATGCACTCTGCTTGCATGAATTAATATCTCTTTTTATTACAAACCTAAATATGCATGATACTGTGATATGCTCTATTAAGAATAAAACACTGGGGCTGGAGAGATGGCTCAGTGGTTAAGAGCACTGAATGCTCTTCTAGAGGTCCCGAGATCAATTCCCAGCACCCACATGGTGGCTCACAACCATCTGCAATGAGATCTGGCACTCTCTTCTGTATATATAATAAATAAATAAATCTTAAAAAAAAGAATAAAACACTGGGCATAGCTCTGATAACACAAAGAAGGTTGCTTATAATTTTACTTCATGTGGAATCCTCAGTCGTCCTGTGCTTCATGAGCTACTGTGTTCATGAATATATTATCAGTACATTTAATAATATATTTACTAATACATTATTAGAACATTTACTGTGGAATTATTTCCCCAAACATATTTTTATTTTATCTATATAAGTATTTTTATCTGCATGCATATATGTGTATCGAATGGGTATGATGCCTACAAAGGCCATAAGAAGGTAACAGATTCCCTAGAACTAGAGTTACAGGCAGTTGTGAGATGCTATGTTGGTGAACGAACCCAACGTGGGTCATATGCAAGAGCAGATAGTTCTTCTATCTACTGAGCCATCTCTCAAGTCCTAGAATTATTTTTTAGTTGGAAAGTGTCTTACCAATTTAGTTTTGTTAATATTTGTTTCTAATTATAAAAGATTATTCCTAGCATCTGTCACTAAGATTATGGGTATAGAATACATCTTTTAGGATGTGGACGTTAGAGTCCAAGACCTATAGTCATGATCCACAAGTCATTATGGCACCCACGGTAATCTTTGAACCAATACCAACACTTAAAATCTACTATTTTAATTTCTATATTTGTTTCTTGACTAATCCATCATTTTACATGTAGAGTCCTGTGAGTTGCAAGGGCCTAAGAATGAGATCTTTATGTATGCTTCATAGCCATGCATGTGACCTATTTTTGCATTTCCAGAGTGATTGTTACTTTTGAACATATTAACTAAGCAATATTCCACCAGCAATGCTGAATTTATCAATCAGCTGTTACACCATTTAATGACATAAAAATTAGTCTATATGCTCTGGATACATAGACCTTGGGAACAAAGAAAAATGCAACAGTGCCCTGGGGGCATTAATTCTAAGAGTGCAAAGCAGAACAGATTAAAATATATGCATTACACCTGATCATTTTTACATTTCTCTTTCAATGTCATTAACCTTGAAGGAGTTAAATTCTGGGGAGATCTTTTGTTTTGTTTTCTTTTTCTTTTCAGTCAACAGTAAACAACACTGAACATGCACCAAGTCCTAACAAGCACTTACATACGTTGTTTTTCTGTACTATTCACCAAAGTTTTAACTGGTTTTATAGTACTATACTAGTTTTTTGGTCAACATGATATAAGCTATACTCAGTTGGGAAGAAGGAACCACAAATAAGAAAATGGTCTCATCAAATTATCCTATGGGCAAGTCTGTGGTGCATTTTCTTGATGAATGACTGGTAGGGGAGGGCTAAGCCCACTGTAGATGTTGCCGTTCTGGGCAGGTACTCTTGGGGGCTACTAGAAAGCAGACTAAGAAAGTTATAAAGAACAAGTTGAGTTGATCCATTTTCTCTGCTTCAGTAAATGCTTCCAGGCTTCTGCCTTGGATTCCTCCCTGACACTCCTTGAGGAAGGACTACAAGGTGTAAGATTATTTTAAACCATCTTCTCCTGAGTTGACCTTGGCCATATTAATAGATGCTGCAAGTAAGGTACTTTGCACATATTTGTAGAATTTCTGTCATGTATTTATTTTCATAACTGACGACGAATAACAACACTGTCATTATTTGTGGTGCAATGATTCCTTCAGTAGTCTGAGGTAAAAAATACAGTGAAAATTAATTAACACAAATATCCTTGATTGTGCCTAACATCTGTACCTAGAACCCATGTATAAACCACAGGATTTAGGATGTAGACTTCATACAAACAGACCATTATTAGCAGTCCATAATCAAAATGGCACAAGGGTCATCATATATCTGACATGAACCCTACACGTTTTCTTTCATTTCTATTTTGTAATAATCATTAGATAACCAGGATTTATAAGCCTACACTGATATTCTTAAATATACTTTAGAGCAATTTAGAGGACCTTTGGTCATTCAGTGTGTCATCATATTGATCCTAAATTTACATATATTAATAAAATTTGTCAAATGTTGCATCTGTCGTTAACCAGGGTGTCATACTTGAGGTATATGCAACTCATTTAACAATAAGTAAAATCATTCATAGTGACACAAGAACATGAACTCCATCTCCACAGTCTGCTATACTCACAACACCCAAGGCTAGCCATGAACCCCATGACCAAGGAAGAAGGGTAACTCAGGGTTGAGAATATCACATAGAGTTGAAAAACTACACAGATTATGCATATCATTATAATCTATGACACTTGTGTTCTTTCTTTTATATTTTACCAATCTAATTGTATGAAAGCATGATACTTTCTTCTGAATCTCCTCCATTTATTTACAAGGGACTTCTGAAATTTGACATAAACTCTTAATAACTTTCAGGACATCATTTTCTTAATCTGAGACTACTGTGCCCTCTTTTATACATATTTTAGATTAATTATAAAAATGAAAATTCATGAACATGAATATCAAAATAACATAATATACCACTCTGGATATCTATCCCACAGATGAACACTACATATGTTCTGATCTGAACCCCAGACCTACAATCATGAGGTACTGATGATATACCAGAAGTGATCACCACTTATCCAACACTGCCCCACTCCTTCTTGCCCACATTCTATATTTGTGTTGCCTAAATATCTGTCTCTTACAATATTTACATAACAATTAACCACAAAATCCTAGCACAGGATCCTGATGTTTGAAGCTATTGAAAAGATCTTGTGCCACCATGACTATCTTTTCTCTTAATTTTGGAAATAGGCAACATTGTGTGCTTTGTCATATGGAGTTGGCACAAACTTATAGTTGGCCTGACAGGAGCCTCTGTAGGCCTTTACCAAGAAAGGAATGTTGTATCAAGGCCATGCAAACCAAGAAAAGAATTTTGACTCCACTTACTTCAGTTCCCTTGATCCATATGCAAGAGGGCAGGGCAACCCAGGATCTTGCAGCCAAGCAATCATGTGTTACCCAGCATACATCCGTGGAGTACACAGCCAGGAAAATAATAAAAACATTGATATTTTTCAAATTATTTCTACATTTCTCCTGTGTTGTTTCTTTTTTATTTTATTTATCTAGCATATAAAACTATGAAAAATTCTTCTTGATAAAATACACAGGAGACTGGGGTTATAACCCTAACAAGAATTTAGACCACCATTTTAAACACAGCATCCTTAGCCAAGGGATTATACCTCTGGAAATTCATTACTAGTGGGTTTCTGAACTTTGATATATATACTGTTAGCATTACTACTTGGTATTGTTGTGGAGAATATTTTCCACTATTATTATATTTTACTTTAATATTATAAACGTAATGAAACTCATGAACAAAAATACTATGATAATACACTATCACGTACTACACCTGACATCTATCACAGTTCCACACTACATGTGTTCTGGTGTGAAGCTCAGACTCCCAGACCTGTAGTCATGTTCCATGGATCAATCATCATGAGTGATCAACCCATCATTGATCCAACACCGCCTTTTCCTTTCTCTCACACTTTCTATATTTTTATCACCTAACTATTCGTGTCACTTGGAGTAGTCATATAACAAGTCACAAAATCTGGATGTTTTGAAATTATGCAACAGATTTTGTGCCACCCTGATTCTGTCTTTCTACTTAATTTTGGAAATCCCCAACCCTGCGCTCATGGTCAGGTTTAATTGAGCACACAGTCTCAATTGGCCTAACAGGAGCCTATGCATGCCTTTACCAAGACAACCTAAATGTGTGATCAAGGCCACCCAAAGCGAAACAAGGACTTTGACTCCACTTACATCACTTCCCTTGATCCTTACACATGGGGACAGGGCAACCACGGACCTCCCAGCCAGGAAACATGGTGTCAATCATCATCCTTCCAGGAAGTACAAAGGAAGAATGATAATAAAAAATTGACATTTATCAAATGATTTCTACATTTCTCCTTTCTAACTATCTGTTATTTAGGATTCACATTGTTATGATAGCGTCTTAAGAAATCAAGTAAGATTTAAAAATTAAGGTCTTGACTCTCACTGGGGCTTAATCCATTAATTATACTTCATATAGGAACTTGGATAAACTTTACATACATCTTTAAACCAATTATTGTTTAACAGACTTCCAGAGTTTCTGCATGTAATAGCAGAACTTGTGGTAAAATATTTATTTACTACTTGATCAAGGGCTCAAAAATTTATTTTCATTGGCATTTGTGTAAATATTTATGTTATATTTCATTGATCCTCAAAGAAAAATGCATGAAAGTGCCTGCTTCTAATGACCACTATGTGCTCCACATGCCTAACAGTGTTTCTTGGATAAGAGGTACACATAGGATGTATGATGATGAGAACCTCAGACACTCAGAATTGTAGTCATCGTCTGTGACTCATACTGTCACCCCAGATTTGGTCATCATCGGTCCATATTAGCTTTCCTCTTCTGCTAGTAATGTGGGCATGTTAGTTGTACAACACATTAATTCAGTAACAATAAAAGTGCCTCTGATTTTATTTTGTTTTTCAGAATAACAAATCCATTGCTCAGATACATTGTATCCTCTATAGTAGCATAGAGCACCACATTGAGCAAAACAATACAATAATTTCGAATATTACTCACATAGGATTTGGGTCTTCATGTAAACACTGAGAGTAAGTGTAGAGATTACGAGTGTGGCCCAGTGTTTAAGGCAGACTGAAGCCAATCCTTCTGAGGAATGAGCACTGTGGATGATAAAAATTTCATGAATTAACTAATGTAAGCTTTATAAAACTTTTTCTGTAGATGTTTGTGAATCTGTGGTAATAGCTACAGAATTTCCCTGAATAAAAATTAAGTCTTTGGGTCTGGTTCATTTAAGTGTGTAATGATTTTAGCATTATTTTCATAATAAACATTTAAGAAACTCATAATGTCAATCTTTCTTCCCTTTAAGTATTAAGGTAAAAAGCCAAAAAGAACAATGAAGCCAGGAGCTATGTATGGTGGTATTTTATTTGTACTGAAATGTGATTTTAATTGTATGTTAATAAATAAAGTTGCCCAGGGGTCAGAGCAATAGAGCCATAGCAAGAGCGTGGTGGTGGTAGCGCATGCCTTTAATCCCAGCACTTGGTGGACAGAGCTAGGTAGATCTCTGTGTGTTCAGGTATACAGCCAGCATTGGAGACACACGCCTTTAATCTCAATCCCAACCATAGAAGACCTGGAAGTCTCTACAGACAGGCAGTGACGAGGCAGTCATTTGTTTGGGTTTACAACCAATGAGAAGGCAGAACAGAAGACAAACACACAGGAAGTAGGTCTCTTTCAGAGAGATCTCTTGGCTGAATAGGCTAGCTGCAGGGTAAGGCTCTTAGCTCTGATCTCTTCATTGCACTGGTTCTGTGTTTCTTATTTAATAAGACGGCTGGTTACATCAACAGCTATGAGCATAGATTTCAAAATGTAGGACTCAGAGAGACAAGCACCATTCCTTGATTACCTGAACATATCAGATATTTCTGTGTCCATTCAGAAGAGTAAAAACCAGTAGGAAGTAAGAAATATTAAACGAATGGAGAGATAGGGAGACTCAGGCTATATGCAGCTATTTATTACCAAGTCCCATCCAAAAAAAAAATGATTCGGACTAACAGTGTTTGCTGTAGATGAGGCTCACTGTCAAAGCCAAAGAGTCACTTACAGTGGGAGATGTATTAACTTTCCTACAAGTGAACACCAGATAAAACCATAAGAACCAAAACTGGTCCATGTGTCTGTCTAGCTACACATTCCCTACTCAACAGGAAGTGCTAAATCTTCTGAGTGAACCTAGGTAGAAGGCAAGTAGATCCTGACTCAGTCTCTGCAGCTGTCTGTCAAATATAAATATGCAAAGAGCCATCTGGATGCACATGGGATTCTTTATTCCAGAAACTTCAAGGAGACAGCACAGAAGTGGTAGAATACTAGAGTGTGTCTTAATAAATAAATACAACCACCTTGTAAAAACATGAGTGGTTCAGTTGAATTGGTGTTCTAAAGAGTCTGGGACTGGATGAACCATCCACCTCTTTGGCAACAGCAGGTCCTCACTAGCTTCCACTTTGGCTTCAAACCTTGAGAGAACAATACCCTGTTTCTGCATTTATTATAGTGCCAATGCAGCTGGGATTCAACGGAAAAAGTACAATAAAAAAGACATATGTTATTATATATATGATAGATGATGGATAGATACAGAGGTAGATAGATAGATAGATAGATAGATAGATAGATAGATAGATAGATAGACAGAGATACATATATATATATACTTAGGTTAATGATAGATTTGTAGTTTGAAGATGGATAGACAGACAGACAGATCCATAGACAGAGAGATAAACAGATACAGATAAATACAAGGAATCAAATATGTTATTAAATATGCTTTAGAGCAGTTCTTAAGAATGCTTTAGATCAATTCTTTGATTCAGTGTGTCATCAGATTTATTTTAAAATTAATGATATTAAGAAACTGTGTCCATGATATTTGGTATCTGTCTTCAACTGGATGTGTCCTTCTTGAGCAGTGCGTAATTCATTAAAGAATAAGGAGAGGCAGTCAGAGTAACACAGGAAAATGAGCTGTACTTACTTGGTCACTGTGCTCCCAAGACCCTAGGCTCGCCGTAGACATCGTGATCCACGTGGAAGGGCAACTCAGGAATATCCAGAGAGATGAAAAGAGGAACGGATTATAAACAAAATCACAAAACCATGTTCTATACAATGACCCTTGTGTGGTTTCTTTTTTATTTCACTCATCTACGAATATAAAAGGTTGCTACATTCTTCTTGAGAAAGTACACAGGAGACCCGGTTCTAACCTTAACAAAAATTTTGACCACCATTTTATCTTTTTATTTTTAGTTTTGTTTATTTAAGAGTTCTTTTTTCACATGAGATACCAACCACAGTTCCCTCTCCCACCCCCACCCCCCTCACCACCCTCCTCCCGCTGCTCCCACCCACCCTCCATCTTTCCTCCACCCAGCCTCCTATCCAGTCCTCAGGGAGGGTAAGGCCTCCCACGGGGAGTCAAGGAAGCCCGCCATATCAAGGTGAGGCAGGACCAAGCCCCTCTCTGCTGCATCAAGGCTGAGCAAGGCATCCCTCCACGGGGAATGGGCTCCAAAAAGCCAGTTCATGCACGAAGGATAAATCCTGGTGCCACTGCCAGTGGCCCCATAAATTGTCCAAGTCACACAACTGTCACCCACATTCAGAGGGCCTAGTTCGGTCCCATGCAGGTTCCCCAGTTGTCAGTCCAGAGTCAGTGAGCTCCCATTAGCTCAGGTCTCTGTGGGATTCCCCATCATGATCTTGTCCCCTTTGCTCATATAATCTCTCCTCCTTTGCTTCAACTGGACTCCGGGAGCTCCACAAAGTGCTTAGCTGTGGATCTCTGCATCTGCTTCCGTTAGTACTGGATGAAGGTTCTATGATGACAATTAGGGTAGTCATCAATCTGATTAGAGGGGAAGGCCAGTTGAGGCACCCCCTCCACTGCGCCTTGGAGTATTAGCTGGGCTCATCCTTGTGGATTCCTGGGAATTTCCCTTCTAGGAGGTTTCTTCCTTACCCCATCATGGCTCCCTCCATCAAGACATCTCTTTCATTTCTCTCCATCTCTGTCCCTCCCCCAAATCCACCATCTACTTCCCTCAGGTTCTCCTTCCACCTCCCCTTATCTCCACCCCTTCTCCCAGGTTGGCAGTTCACTCAGGAGTTCTTATTTACTTCCCCTTCCCAGGAGGATACATGTACATCTGTCGCTCTTAAGGTCCTCCTTGATACCTACTATCTCTGGGGTTGTGCATTGTAGCCTGGTTATCCTTTGCTTTACTTGACTATCATTTCAAATGGCACAGAGCATCCTTAGCCAAGGGATTATACCTCTGGAAATTCACTACTAGTGGGTTCCTCAACTTTGAGATATATATATATATATATATATATATATATATATATATATATATATATACTGTTACAATATTACTACATGGTACTATTTGAGAATCTGTTCCCCTCTCCTGTGTTTTAGTTGACTCTAATTATATGAATGTAATGAAAACTCATGAACAAAAATACTATGATAATACACTATCACGTACTACACCTGACATCTATCACAGTTCCACACTACATGTGTTCTGGTGTGAAGCTCAGACTCCCAGACCTGTAGTCATGCTCCACGGATCAATCATCATGAGTGATCAACCCATCATTGATCCAACACCGCCTTTTCCTTTCTCTCACACTTTCTATATTTTTATCACCTTACTATTCGTGTCACTTGGAGTAGTCATATAACAAGTCACAAAATCTGGATGTTTTGAAATTATGCAACAGATTTTGTGCCACCCTGATTCTGTCTTTCTACTTAATTTTGGAATTCCCCAACCCTGCGCTCATGGTCAGGTTTAATTGAGCACACAGTCTCAATTGGCCTAACAGGAGCCTATGCATGCCTTTACCAAGACAACCTAAATGTGTGATCAAGGCCACCCAAAGCGAAACAAGGACTTTGACTCCACTTACATCACTTCCCTTGATCCTTACACATGGGGACAGGGCAACCACGGACCTCCCAGCCAGGAAACACGGTGTCAATCATCATCCTTCCAGGAAGTACAAAGGAAGAATGATAATAAAAAGATTGATATTTATCAAATGATTTCTACATTTCTCCTTTCTAACTATCTGTTATTTAGGATTCACATTGTTATGATAGTGTCTTAAGAAATCAAGTAAGATTTAAAAGTCAAGGTCTTGACCCTCACTGGGGCTTAATCCATTAAGTATACTTCACATGTGAACTTGGATTAAGTTTATATACATCTTTATGCTAATACCTGTTAACAGACTTCCAGAGTTTCCACATGTAGTAGTACCATTTGTGGTAAAACATTTGTTTACTAGCTGATCTATGCCTCAAAAATTTATTTCCATTTATATGTGTGAATATTTATAAAATGTTTCACTGATCCACTAATACTCCAGAAAGTGCTTGATTATAATGTCAGGATGGGCTCCACAGGCCTAACGTCTATTCCCCGGTTAACAGGGGCACATAGGATATATGATGATGAGAACCTCAGACACCCAGAATTGTAGTCATCGTCCGTGACTTATACTGCCACCCCAGACTTGGTCATCATCGGTCCATATTAGCCTTCCTCTTCCCTAGTAATGTATGTATGCGTGCAATTTAACACATGAATTCTTCGTTAATAATAAATGTGCCTCTCGTGTTATTTTGTTCTTCGGGATAACCAAATACCTTGGTCAGATACATTCTATACTCTATGACAACATAGGGCATATAACAATATCAGCAATACAATATAATAATTTTGAATATTACTCACATAGCTTTGGGTCTCCAGGTAAACACCGAGAGGACGTGTAGAGATTTGGGGGTGTGGCCCAGTGTTTAAAGCAGACTGAAGCTATTCCTTGTGAGGGATGAGCACTGGGGATGATGAAAATTTCATGACTTAACTAACGCAAGCTTTGTAAAACTATTTCTGTAAACCGTGGTGACTCCGTGGTAATCGCTATGCATTTTCACTTAATAAAATTTAAGTCTGTCATCAACTGGATGTGCCATTCTTGAGTAATTTGTCATTCATTTAAGAATAAGGAGAAGCAGTCAGAGTAACACAAGAACATGAACTGTACTTACCCGGTCACTGGGCTCCAACGACCCTAGGCTAGCCGTGGACATCGTGATCCAGACGGAAGGGCAACACGGCATGGGGATAGCCGGAGAGATGAAAGGAAGAATGGATTATGAACACATTCAAGTTCTATGCAATGTTTCCTTATCAAAGAACATACAATTGTGATACATTCTTCACTAGAAAATACACAGGAGAGCGAGTTCTAACCCTAACAAGTATTTTGACCACCATTTTTAAACAGTACACAGCATCCTGAGCCAAGGGATTATACCTCTGGAACTTCATTACTAGTGGGTCTCTGTACTTTGCTATATGTGTATTTGGTATTGTACTATCATAGTATATCGATACACATTTAAACCTATTTTTGTTACACTGTATGCGTGTTTCTACTCTTGTTTAAACCATTTTTGTATATTGATAAAAATTTAAGGTTGTTTTGATTAAAACATATTGTATGTATGTTTCTATTTATGTTTGAGGTATTGCGCTTATGCAGTTCGGTCGGAAATGTAGGGTGCAGTTCTAGTTTTGGAAATTGATTACTATAAACTATATGGGAAAATCAGGAAACAAAGGATAGCGGTTAGTCACTTGTAACAATCAAATTTGTGGATATGTTCGGTTTGCTTTCCGGATCATATAGAGATATATTTTAGATGAAAAGAGAGTCTTCAAACTTTTCAAAGACTTACAGAATACGGCATTACAAATGTTTTGTTATCCTCAAGTTTTTCATGACCATGAGACACATCTACTCCTGGCAGCACCCATTTGCTTCAGAGGTGAGGGGCACTGAACGAACCCCTTATGGGGTTTACTTTTGTTGTGGCCAGATTTCTTTGTGGCCACTAGACAAAGAAACTGCTCTTGTCTTTGGCTGCTGACATTGTGCTGTGCAGGTTTGTCACGCAGGACACGCAGGAAAAAGGTTGTTGAACTGTGCCAGTACAAGGCAGGGCAGGCATTCAAAATACCTGCTTCACAAAAGAGACTGCCACACAGTCTATAGGACACAGAGCAGAGTGACTGACTAACTGTCTCAAATCAAGGCAAGACAGGCCTTCAAATTTCTTGCTTCACAGCAAAGTCTGCCAGATACTATGGGCCTGTACGCTGAAGATGGATGCCCTAAGCTCGTAGAGAAGCTTTGGGTGACTGTCCAGGCAGTCAGATGTCTCTGTCATGGCAGAGTTTTTGGAAGTTGTGTGCGATGCATATTTTGTTTACGCAAGTATATTACATCTCTAGGGGTCTTTGATGGAATTGAAGACTAGAGAGTTACAGTTGCAGTTTTTCTTAGTTTTACTTGAGAAAGTAACTTAGCTGTAAAACTTTGGATTCTGTAAGATACGACAGATAACGCATAATTCTCTTTGAATATGCTAAGTACAAATGGACAGAATATTGTAAATGGAATTCCGAATAGATCATTTTTTTGTTGTCTGTACTTTCACTATGTTAGAGTAAAATCCTTTGCATTTATGACAACAAAAATGGGAAACGTTGTAGAGTATTCTTTTGTTTAAGGTGTGTTACTTTTGTTTAGGTTGCGTTTGTTGACCTCTGTGAAGCTGTGTTCTTGTGCCTGTCTAAAACACCTGATGGTCTAATAAACAACTGAACGGCCAATAGCAAGGCAGAAGAAAGCATAGGCAGAATTGGGGGTGGGGGCAGAGGGAAATAACAGAAGGAGAAGTCTGGGAGAGGCAGAAAGAAGGAACCAGAGGAGGAAGAGGACATCAGGGGCCAGCCACCCAGCTGCATATCAAGACATGAAGTAAGAGTAAGATTTACAGAAGCAAGATAACATGAGAAGCCCAGAGGCAAAAGGTAGATGGGATAACTTCAAGTTAAGGAAATCCGGCAAGAAATAAGCCAAGCTAAGGCCTGATATTTATAATTTGGAATAAGCCTCCATGTTTGCTTTATTTGGTAACTGGATGGGGGGCCCCAGAAAAGACAAAAGCAAAAAAGCAACACTTGACTAAGAGAGGAGTGTCTCATAAAGGCCACCCATAGCAAAACAAAAATCTTGACTCCACTTACATCAGTTCCCTTGATCCTCACACATGAGGACTGGGCAACCGTGGACCTCCCAGCCAGGAAACAAGGTGGCAACCATCATCCATCCAGGGATTACACAGCAGAGAAGATAATAAAAAGATTGAGAGTTTTCAAACGACTGCTACATTTCTCCTTTCTAACTATTTGCTATTTAGGATTCACATTGTTATGATAGTGTCTTAAGAATTCAAGTGAGATATAAGATTAAGGTCTTGACCCTCACTGGGCCTTAATCCATTAATTATACTTCCTATGTGAACTTGGATGGAGTTTTATATACATCTTTAAGCCAGTTCACTCTTAATAGATTTCGAGAGTATCTACGAGCAGTAGTAGTAGCATTTGTAGTAAAACATTTATCTACTCATGGATCAATGCCACCATATTTATTTACATTTGTATTTGTGTGTGAATATTTACAGCATGTCATTGATCCACTAAGAAAATTCACGAAAGTGCATGCGTCTAATGAACACTATGTGCTCCACAAGCCTAATGGTTTTACCAGGCTAACAGGAGCAAATGAGATGTGTTAGGATGAGAAAGAACCTCAGACACCCATAATTGTAGTCATCGTCCATGACTTATAGCGCCGCAGGGTAATTGTCATCATTGGTCCGTGATAGCCTACCTCTTCTCTAGTAATATGTGCGTGTTTGTTATTTAACGCAGTAATTCATTAACAATAAAAGTGCCTCTGATTTCATTTTGTTTTTTGTTTTTGTTTTTTCAGAATACCTAACCTCTGCTCTAAACTATAATAACACAGAGCAAAACAAGACAATAATTTTGAATATTACTCACACAGGATTTGGACTTCACGTAAGCACTGAGAATAAGTGTAGAGATTATGGGTGTGGCCCAGTGTTTAAGGCAGACTGAAGCCATTCCTTCAGTGGGACGAGCACTGTGGATGACGAAAATTTCATACTTTAACTATGTAAGTATGCAAATCTTTTTCTGTAGATGTTTGTGAATCTGTGGTAATAGCTATTTATTTTCACTTAAAAAATTTAAGTCTTTGGGTTTGGTTCATTTTAATGTGTAGTGATTTTGGCAACATTTTAATAATAAAGAGTTAAGAATTTAATAATGTCACCCTTTCCTCCCTGAAGTGTTAAAGCAAAGACCCACGATAAGCCTTGAAGCCAGCAGCCATGAGAAGAGATTGAAGGATATAGAACTCAGAGATAAACACCTATTCCATGATAAACTGAGCATTCCAGGTATTGTGTGCCTAACTGAGTCCAGTGTGTCTACCAGTACAAAGAGAGAAATATTGAATGAATGGAGAGACGGGGAGGCACAGTCTAGAGTCAGATTTTTGTAGCCAAGTCCAGCTCAACAAACACTGAATGGGGACTAACCTCGTGTTTGCTGTAGACGAAGCTCACTGTCAAAGCCAAAGAGTCACTTACAGTGGGAGATGTATTAACTTTCCTACAAGTGAACACCAGATAAAACCATAAGAACCAAAACTGGTCCATGTGTCTGTCTAGCTACACATTCCCTACTCAACGGGAAGTGCTAAATCTTCTGAGTGAACCTAGGTAGAAGGCAAGGAGATCCTGACTCAGTCTCTGCAGCTGTCTGTCAAATGTAAATATGCAAAGAGCCATCTGGATGCACATGGGATTCTTTATTCCAGAAACTTCAAGGAGACAGCACAGAAGTGGTAGAATACTAGAGTGTGTCTTAATAAATAAATACAACCACCTTGTAAAAACATGAGTGGTTCAGTTGAATTGGTGTTCTAAAGAGTCTGGGGCTGGATGAACCATCCACCTCTTTGGCAACAGCAGGTCCTCACTAGCCTCCACTTTGGCTTCAAACCTTGAGAGAACAATACCCTGTTTCTGCATTTATTATAGTGCCAATGCAGCTGGGATTCAACAGAAAAAGTACAATAAAAAAGACACATGTTATTATATATATGATAGATGATGGATAGATACAGAGGTAGATAGATAGATAGATAGATAGAGAGAGAGAGAGAGAGAGAGATAGACAGAGATACATATATACATACAGTATTAGCTGGATTTGTAGTTTGAAGATGGATAGACAGACAGACAGATCCATAGACAGAGAGATAAACAGATACAGATAAATACAAGGAATCAAATATGTTATTAAATATGCTTTAGAGCAGTTCTTAAGAATGCTTTAGATCAATTCTTTGATTCAGTGTGTCATCAGATTTATTTTAAAATTAATGATATTAAGAAACTGTGTCCATGATATTTGGTATCTGTCTTCAACTGGATGTGTCCTTCTTGAGCAGTGCGTAATTCATTAAAGAATAAGGAGAGGCAGTCAGAGTAACACAGGAAAATGAACTGTACTTACTTGGTCACTGTGCTCCCAAGACCCTAGGCTCGCCGTAGACATCGTGATCCACGTGGAAGGGCAACTCAGGAATATCCAGAGAGATGAAAAGAGGAACGGATTATAAACAAAATCACAAAACCATGTTCTATACAATGACCCTTGTGTGGTTTCTTTTTTATTTCACTCATCTACGAATATAAAAGGTTGCTACATTCTTCTTGAGAAAGTACACAGGAGACCCGGTTCTAACCTTAACAAGAATTTTGACCACCATTTTATCTTTTTATTTTTAGTTTTGTTTATTTAAGAGTTCTTTTTTCACATACCAACCACAGTTCCCTCTCCCACCCCCACCCCCCTCACCCCCCTCCTCCCGCTGCTCCCACCCACCCTCCATCTTTCCTCCACCCAGCCTCCTATCCAGTCCTCAGGGAGGGTAAGGCCTCCCACGGGGAGTCAAGGAAGCCCGCCATATCAAGGTGAGGCAGGACCAAGCCCCTCTCTGCTGCATCAAGGCTGAGCAAGGCATCCCTCCACGGGGAATGGGCTCCAAAAAGCCAGTTCGTGCACGAAGGATAAATCCTGGTGCCACTGCCAGTGGCCCCATAAATTGTCCAAGTCACACAACTGTCACCCACATTCAGAGGGCCTAGTTCGGTCCCATGCAGGTTCCCCAGTTGTCAGTCCAGAGTCAGTGAGCTCCCATTAGCTCAGGTCTCTGTGGGATTCCCCATCATGATCTTGTCCCCTTTGCTCATATAATCTCTCCTCCTTTGCTTCAACTGGACTCCGGGAGCTCCACAAAGTGCTTAGCTGTGGATCTCTGCATCTGCTTCCGTTAGTACTGGATGAAGGTTCTATGATGACAATTAGGGTAGTCATCAATCTGATTAGAGGGGAAGGCCAGTTGAGGCACCCCCTCCACTGCGCCTTGGAGTATTAGCTGGGCTCATCCTTGTGGATTCCTGGGAATTTCCCTTCTAGGAGGTTTCTTCCTTACCCCATCATGGCTCCCTCCATCAAGACATCTCTTTCATTTCTCTCCATCTCTGTCCCTCCCCCAAATCCACCATCTACTTCCCTCAGGTTCTCCTTCCACCTCCCCTTATCTCCACCCCTTCTCCCAGGTTGGCAGTTCACTCAGGAGTTCTTATTTACTTCCCCTTCCCAGGAGGATACATGTACATCTGTCACTCTTAAGGTCCTCCTTGATACCTACTATCTCTGGGGCTGTGCATTGTAGCCTGGTTATCCTTTGCTTTACTTGACTATCATTTCAAATGGCACAGAGCATCCTTAGCCAAGGGATTATACCTCTGGAAATTCACTACTAGTGGGTTCCTCAACTTTGAGATATATATATATATATATATATATATATATATATATATATATATATATATACTGTTACAATATTACTACATGGTACTATTTGAGAATCTGTTCCCCTCTCCTGTGTTTTAGTTGACTCTAATTATATGAATGTAATGAAAACTCATGAACAAAAATACTATGATAATACACTATCACGTACTACACCTGACATCTATCACAGTTCCACACTACATGTGTTCTGGTGTGAAGCTCAGACTCCCAGACCTGTAGTCATGCTCCACGGATCAATCATCATGAGTGATCAACCCATCATTGATCCAACACCGCCTTTTCCTTTCTCTCACACTTTCTATATTTTTATCACCTTACTATTCGTGTCACTTGGAGTAGTCATATAACAAGTCACAAAATCTGGATGTTTTGAAATTATGCAACAGATTTTGTGCCACCCTGATTCTGTCTTTCTACTTAATTTTGGAATTCCCCAACCCTGCGCTCATGGTCAGGTTTAATTGAGCACACAGTCTCAATTGGCCTAACAGGAGCCTATGCATGCCTTTACCAAGACAACCTAAATGTGTGATCAAGGCCACCCAAAGCGAAACAAGGACTTTGACTCCACTTACATCACTTCCCTTGATCCTTACACATGGGGACAGGGCAACCACGGACCTCCCAGCCAGGAAACACGGTGTCAATCATCATCCTTCCAGGAAGTACAAAGGAAGAATGATAATAAAAAGATTGATATTTATCAAATGATTTCTACATTTCTCCTTTCTAACTATCTGTTATTTAGGATTCACATTGTTATGATAGTGTCTTAAGAAATCAAGTAAGATTTAAAAGTCAAGGTCTTGACCCTCACTGGGGCTTAATCCATTAAGTATACTTCACATGTGAACTTGGATTAAGTTTATATACATCTTTATGCTAATACCTGTTAACAGACTTCCAGAGTTTCCACATGTAGTAGTACCATTTGTGGTAAAACATTTGTTTACTAGCTGATCTATGCCTCAAAAATTTATTTCCATTTATATTTGTGTGAATATTTATAAAATGTTTCACTGATCCACTAATACTCCAGAAAGTGCTTGATTATAATGTCAGGATGGGCTCCACAGGCCTAACGTCTATTCCCCGGTTAACAGGGGCACATAGGATATATGATGATGAGAACCTCAGACACCCAGAATTGTAGTCATCGTCCGTGACTTATACTGCCACCCCAGACTTGGTCATCATCGGTCCATATTAGCCTTCCTCTTCCCTAGTAATGTATGTATGCGTGCAATTTAACACATGAATTCTTCGTTAATAATAAATGTGCCTCTCGTGTTATTTTGTTCTTCGGGATAACCAAATACCTTGGTCAGATACATTCTATACTCTATCACAACATAGGGCATATAACAATATGAGCAATACAATATAATAATTTTGAATATTACTCACATAGCTTTGGGTCTCCAGGTAAACACCGAGAGGACGTGTAGAGATTTGGGGGTGTGGCCCAGTGTTTAAAGCAGACTGAAGCTATTCCTTGTGAGGGATGAGCACTGGGGATGATGAAAATTTCATGACTTAACTAACGCAAGCTTTGTAAAACTATTTCTGTAAACCGTGGTGACTCCGTGGTAATCGCTATGCATTTTCACTTAATAAAATTTAAGTCTGTCATCAACTGGATGTGCCATTCTTGAGTAATTTGTCATTCATTTAAGAATAAGGAGAAGCAGTCAGAGTAACACAAGAACATGAACTGTACTTACCCGGTCACTGGGCTCCAACGACCCTAGGCTAGCCGTGGACATCGTGATCCAGACGGAAGGGCAACACGGCATGGGGATAGCCGGAGAGATGAAAGGAAGAATGGATTATGAACACATTCAAGTTCTATGCAATGTTTCCTTATCAAAGAACATACAATTGTGATACATTCTTCACTAGAAAATACACAGGAGAGCGAGTTCTAACCCTAACAAGTATTTTGACCACCATTTTTAAACAGTACACAGCATCCTGAGCCAAGGGATTATACCTCTGGAACTTCATTACTAGTGGGTCTCTGTACTTTGCTATATGTGTATTTGGTATTGTACTATCATAGTATATCGATACACATTTAAACCTATTTTTGTTACACTGTATGCGTGTTTCTACTCTTGTTTAAACCATTTTTGTATATTGATAAAAATTTAAGGTTGTTTTGATTAAAACATATTGTATGTATGTTTCTATTTATGTTTGAGGTATTGCGCTTATGCAGTTCGGTCGGAAATGTAGGGTGCAGTTCTAGTTTTGGAAATTGATTACTATAAACTATATGGGAAAATCAGGAAACAAAGGATAGCGGTTAGTCACTTGTAACAATCAAATTTGTGGATATGTTCGGTTTGCTTTCCGGATCATATAGAGATATATTTTAGATGAAAAGAGAGTCTTCAAACTTTTCAAAGACTTACAGAATACGGCATTACAAATGTTTTGTTATCCTCAAGTTTTTCATGACCATGAGACACATCTACTCCTGGCAGCACCCATTTGCTTCAGAGGTGAGGGGCACTGAACGAACCCCTTATGGGGTTTACTTTCGTTGTGGCCAGATTTCTTTGTGGCCACTAGACAAAGAAACTGCTCTTGTCTTTGGCTGCTGACATTGTGCTGTGCAGGTTTGTCACGCAGGACACGCAGGAAAAAGGTTGTTGAACTGTGCCAGTACAAGGCAGGGCAGGCATTCAAAATACCTGCTTCACAAAAGAGACTGCCACACAGTCTATAGGACACAGAGCAGAGTGACTGACTAAGTGTCTCAAATCAAGGCAAGACAGGCCTTCAAATTTCTTGCTTCACAGCAAAGTCTGCCAGATACTATGGGCCTGTACGCTGAAGACGGATGGCCCAAGATCGTAGAGAAGCTTTGGGTGACTGTCCAGGCAGTCAGATGTCTCTGTCATGGCTAGAGTTTTTGGAAGTTGTGTGCGATGCATATTTTGTTTACGCAAATATATTACATCTCTAGGGGTCTTTGATGGAATTGAAGACTAGAGAGTTACAGTTGCAGTTTTTCTTAGTTTTACTTGAGAAAGTAACTTAGCTGTAAAACTTTGGATTCTGTAAGATACGACAGATAACGCATAATTCTCTTTGAATATGCTAAGTACAAATGGACAGAATATTGTAAATGGAATTCCGAATAGATCATTTTTTTGTTGTCTGTACTTTCACTATGTTAGAGTAAAATCCTTTGCATTTATGACAACAAAAATGGGAAACGTTGTAGAGTATTCTTTTGTTTAAGGTGTGTTACTTTTGTTTAGGTTGCGTTTGTTGACCTCTGTGAAGCTGTGTTCTTGTGCCTGTCTAAAACACCTGATGGTCTAATAAACAACTGAACGGCCAATAGCAAGGCAGAAGAAAGCATAGGCAGAATTGGGGGTGGGGGCAGAGGGAAATAACAGAAGGAGAAGTCTGGGAGAGGCAGAAAGAAGGAACCAGAGGAGGAAGAGGACATCAGGGGCCAGCCACCCAGCTGCATATCAAGACATGAAGTAAGAGTAAGATTTACAGAAGCAAGATAACATGAGAAGCCCAGAGGCAAAAGGTAGATGGGATAACTTCAAGTTAAGGAAATCCGGCAAGAAATAAGCCAAGCTAAGGCCTGATATTTATAATTTGGAATAAGCCTCCATGTTTGCTTTATTTGGTAACTGGATGGGGGGCCCCAGAAAAGACAAAAGCAAAAAAGCAACACTTGACTAAGAGAGGAGTGTCTCATAAAGGCCACCCATAGCAAAACAAAAATCTTGACTCCACTTACATCAGTTCCCTTGATCCTCACACATGAGGACTGGGCAACCGTGGACCTCCCAGCCAGGAAACAAGGTGGCAACCATCATCCATCCAGGGATTACACAGCAGAGAAGATAATAAAAAGATTGAGAGTTTTCAAACGACTGCTACATTTCTCCTTTCTAACTATTTGCTATTTAGGATTCACATTGTTATGATAGTGTCTTAAGAATTCAAGTGAGATATAAGATTAAGGTCTTGACCCTCACTGGGCCTTAATCCATTAATTATACTTCCTATGTGAACTTGGATGGAGTTTTATATACATCTTTAAGCCAGTTCACTCTTAATAGATTTCGAGAGTATCTACGAGCAGTAGTAGTAGCATTTGTAGTAAAACATTTATCTACTCATGGATCAATGCCACCATATTTATTTACATTTGTATTTGTGTGTGAATATTTACAGCATGTCATTGATCCACTAAGAAAATTCACGAAAGTGCATGCGTCTAATGAACACTATGTGCTCCACAAGCCTAATGGTTTTACCAGGCTAACAGGAGCAAATGAGATGTGTTAGGATGAGAAAGAACCTCAGACACCCATAATTGTAGTCATCGTCCATGACTTATAGCGCCGCAGGGTAATTGTCATCATTGGTCCGTGATAGCCTACCTCTTCTCTAGTAATATGTGCGTGTTTGTTATTTAACGCAGTAATTCATTAACAATAAAAGTGCCTCTGATTTCATTTTGTTTTTTGTTTTTGTTTTTTCAGAATACCTAACCTCTGCTCTAAACTATAATAACACAGAGCAAAACAAGACAATAATTTTGAATATTACTCACACAGGATTTGGACTTCACGTAAGCACTGAGAATAAGTGTAGAGATTATGGGTGTGGCCCAGTGTTTAAGGCAGACTGAAGCCATTCCTTCAGTGGGACGAGCACTGTGGATGACGAAAATTTCATACTTTAACTATGTAAGTATGCAAATCTTTTTCTGTAGATGTTTGTGAATCTGTGGTAATAGCTATTTATTTTCACTTAAAAAATTTAAGTCTTTGGGTTTGGTTCATTTTAATGTGTAGTGATTTTGGCAACATTTTAATAATAAAGAGTTAAGAATTTAATAATGTCACCCTTTCCTCCCTGAAGTGTTAAAGCAAAGACCCACGATAAGCCTTGAAGCCAGCAGCCATGAGAAGAGATTGAAGGATATAGAACTCAGAGATAAACACCTATTCCATGATAAACTGAGCATTCCAGGTATTGTGTGCCTAACTGAGTCCAGTGTGTCTACCAGTACAAAGAGAGAAATATTGAATGAATGGAGAGACGGGGAGGCACAGTCTAGAGTCAGATTTTTGTAGCCAAGTCCAGCTCAACAAACACTGAATGGGGACTAACCTCGTGTTTGCTGTAGACGAAGCTCACTGTCAAAGCCAAAGAGTCACTTACAGTGGGAGATGTATTAACTTTCCTACAAGTGAACACCAGATAAAACCATAAGAACCAAAACTGGTCCATGTGTCTGTCTAGCTACACATTCCCTACTCAACGGGAAGTGCTAAATCTTCTGAGTGAACCTAGGTAGAAGGCAAGGAGATCCTGACTCAGTCTCTGCAGCTGTCTGTCAAATGTAAATATGCAAAGAGCCATCTGGATGCACATGGGATTCTTTATTCCAGAAACTTCAAGGAGACAGCACAGAAGTGGTAGAATACTAGAGTGTGTCTTAATAAATAAATACAACCACCTTGTAAAAACATGAGTGGTTCAGTTGAATTGGTGTTCTAAAGAGTCTGGGGCTGGATGAACCATCCACCTCTTTGGCAACAGCAGGTCCTCACTAGCCTCCACTTTGGCTTCAAACCTTGAGAGAACAATACCCTGTTTCTGCATTTATTATAGTGCCAATGCAGCTGGGATTCAACAGAAAAAGTACAATAAAAAAGACACATGTTATTATATATATGATAGATGATGGATAGATACAGAGGTAGATAGATAGATAGATAGAGAGAGAGAGAGAGAGAGATAGACAGAGATACATATATACATACATACGTTAACGATGGATTTGTAGTTTGAAGATGGATAGACAGACAGACAGATCCATAGACAGAGAGATAAACAGATACAGATAAATACAAGGAATCAAATATGTTATTAAATATGCTTTAGAGCAGTTCTTAAGAATGCTTTAGATCAATTCTTTGATTCAGTGTGTCATCAGATTTATTTTAAAATTAATGATATTAAGAAACTGTGTCCATGATATTTGGTATCTGTCTTCAACTGGATGTGTCCTTCTTGAGCAGTGCGTAATTCATTAAAGAATAAGGAGAGGCAGTCAGAGTAACACAGGAAAATGAACTGTACTTACTTGGTCACTGTGCTCCCAAGACCCTAGGCTCGCCGTAGACATCGTGATCCACGTGAAGGGCAACTCAGGAATATCCAGAGAGATGAAAAGAGGGAACGGATTATAAACAAAATCACAAAACCATGTTCTATACAATGACCCTTGTGTGGTTTCTTTTTTATTTCACTCATCTACGAATATAAAAAGGTTGCTACATTCTTCTTGAGAAAGTACACAGGAGACCCGGTTCTAACCTTAACAAGAATTTTGACCACCATTTTATCTTTTTATTTTTAGTTTTGTTTATTTAAGAGTTCTTTTTTCACATACCAACCACAGTTCCCTCTCCCACCCCCCACCCCCCTCACCCCCCTCCTCCGCTGCTCCCACCCACCCTCCATCTTTCCTCCACCCAGCCTCCTATCCAGTCCTCAGGGAGGGTAAGGCCTCCCACGGGAGTCAAGGAAGCCCGCCATATCAAGGTGAGGCAGGACCAAGCCCCTCTCTGCTGCATCAAGGCTGAGCAAGGCATCCCTCCACGGGGAATGGGCTCCAAAAAGCAGTTCGTGCACGAAGGATAAATCCTGGTGCCACTGCCAGTGGCCCCATAAATTGTCCAAGTCACACAACTGTCACCCACATTCAGAGGGCCTAGTTCGGTCCCATGCAGGTTCCCCAGTTGTCAGTCCAGAGTCAGTGAGCTCCCATTAGCTCAGGTCTCTGTGGATTCCCCATCATGATCTTGTCCCCTTTGCTCATATAATCTCTCCTCCTTTGCTTCAACTGGACTCCGGGAGCTCCACAAAGTGCTTAGCTGTGGATCTCTGCATCTGCTTCCGTTAGTACTGGATGAAGGTTCTATGATGACAATTAGGGTAGTCATCAATCTGATTAGAGGGGAAGGCCAGTTGAGGCACCCCCCTCCACTGCCGCCTTGGAGTATTAGCTGGGCTCATCCTTGTGGATTCCTGGGAATTTCCCCTTCTAGGAGGTTTCTTCCTTACCCCATCATGGCTCCCTCCATCAAGACATCTCTTTCATTTCTCTCCATCTCTGTCCCTCCCCCAAATCCACCATCTACTTCCCTCAAGTTCTCCTTCCACCTCCCCTTATCTCCACCCCTTCTCCCAGGTTGGCAGTTCACTCAGGAGTTCTTATTTACTTCCCCTTCCCAGGAGGATACATGTACATCTGTCACTCTTAAGGTCCTCCTTGATACCTACTATCTCTGGGGCTGTGCATTGTAGCCTGGTTATCCTTTGCTTTACTTGACTATCATTTCAAATGGCACAGAGCATCCTTAGCCAAGGGATTATACCTCTGGAAATTCACTACTAGTGGGTTCCTCAACTTTGAGATATATATATATATATATATATATATATATAATATATATATATATATATATATATATACTGTTACAATATTACTACATGGTACTATTTGAGAATCCGTTCCCCTCTCCTGTGTTTTAGTTGACTCTAATTATATGAATGTAATGAAAACTCATGAACAAAAATACTATGATAATACACTATCACGTACTACACCTGACATCTATCACAGTTCCACACTACATGTGTTCTGGTGTGAAGCTCAGACTCCCAGACCTGTAGTCATGCTCCACGGATCAATCATCATGAGTGATCAACCCATCATTGATCCAACACCGCCTTTTCCTTTCTCTCACACTTTCTATATTTTTATCACCTTACTATTCGTGTCACTTGGAGTAGTCATATAACAAGTCACAAAATCTGGATGTTTTGAAATTATGCAACAGATTTTGTGCCACCCTGATTCTGTCTTTCTACTTAATTTTGGAATTCCCCAACCCTGCGCTCATGGTCAGGTTTAATTGAGCACACAGTCTCAATTGGCCTAACAGGAGCCTATGCATGCCTTTACCAAGACAACCTAAATGTGTGATCAAGGCCACCCAAAGCGAAACAAGGACTTTGACTCCACTTACATCACTTCCCTTGATCCTTACACATGGGGACAGGGCAACCACGGAACTCCCAGCCAGGAAACACGGTGTCAATCATCATCCTTCCAGGAAGTACAAAGGAAGAATGATAATAAAAAGATTGATATTTATCAAATGATTTCTACATTTCTCCTTTCTAACTATCTGTTATTTAGGATTCACATTGTTATGATAGTGTCTTAAGAAATCAAGTAAGATTTAAAAGTCAAGGTCTTGACCCTCACTGGGGCTTAATCCATTAAGTATACTTCACATGTGAACTTGGATTAAGTTTATATACATCTTTATGCTAAGACCTGTTAACAGACTTCCAGAGTTTCCACATGTAGTAGTACCATTTGTGGTAAAACATTTGTTTACTAGCTGATCTATGCCTCAAAAATTTATTTCCATTTATATTTGTGTGAATATTTATAAAATGTTTCACTGATCCACTAATACTCCAGAAAGTGCTTGATTATAATGTCAGGATGGGCTCCACAGGCCTAACGTCTATTCCCCGGTTAACAGGGGCACATAGGATATATGATGATGAGAACCTCAGACACCCAGAATTGTAGTCATCGTCCGTGACTTATACTGCCACCCCAGACTTGGTCATCATCGGTCCATATTAGCCTTCCTCTTCCCTAGTAATGTATGTATGCGTGCAATTTAACACATGAATTCTTCGTTAATAATAAATGTGCCTCTCGTGTTATTTTGTTCTTCGGGATAACCAAATACCTTGGTCAGATACATTCTATACTCTATCACAACATAGGGCATATAACAATATCAGCAATACAATATAATAATTTTGAATATTACTCACATAGCTTTGGGTCTCCAGGTAAACACCGAGAGGACGTGTAGAGATTTGGGGTGTGGCCCAGTGTTTAAAGCAGACTGAAGCTATTCCTTGTGAGGGATGAGCACTGGGGATGATGAAAATTTCATGACTTAACTAACGCAAGCTTTGTAAAACTATTTCTGTAAACCGTGGTGACTCCGTGGTAATCGCTACGCATTTTCACTTAATAAAATTTAAGTCTGTCATCAACTGGATGTGCCATTCTTGAGTAATTTGTCATTCATTTAAGAATAAGGAGAAGCAGTCAGAGTAACACAAGAACATGAACTGTACTTACCCGGTCACTGGGCTCCAACGACCCTAGGCTAGCCGTGGACATCGTGATCCAGACGGAAGGGCAACACGGCATGGGGATAGCCGGAGAGATGAAAGGAAGAATGGATTATGAACACATTCAAGTTCTATGCAATGTTTCCTTATCAAAGAACATACAATTGTGATACATTCTTCACTAGAAAATACACAGGAGAGCGAGTTCTAACCCTAACAAGTATTTTGACCACCATTTTTAAACAGTACACAGCATCCTGAGCCAAGGGATTATACCTCTGGAACTTCATTACTAGTGGGTCTCTGTACTTTGCTATATGTGTATTTGGTATTGTACTATCATAGTATATCGATACACATTTAAACCTATTTTTGTTACACTGTATGCGTGTTTCTACTCTTGTTTAAACCATTTTTGTATATTGATAAAAATTTAAGGTTGTTTTGATTAAAACATATTGTATGTATGTTTCTATTTATGTTTGAGGTATTGCGCTTATGCAGTTCGGTCGGAAATGTAGGGTGCAGTTCTAGTTTTGGAAATTGATTACTATAAACTATATGGGAAAATCAGGAAACAAAGGATAGCGGTTAGTCACTTGTAACAATCAAATTTGTGGATATGTTCGGTTTGCTTTCCGGATCATATAGAGATATATTTTAGATGAAAAGAGAGTCTTCAAACTTTTCAAAGACTTACAGAATACGGCATTACAAATGTTTTGTTATCCTCAAGTTTTTCATGACCATGAGACACATCTACTCCTGGCAGCACCCATTTGCTTCAGAGGTGAGGGGCACTGAACGAACCCCTTATGGGGTTTACTTTCGTTGTGGCCAGATTTCTTTGTGGCCACTAGACAAAGAAACTGCTCTTGTCTTTGGCTGCTGACATTGTGCTGTGCAGGTTTGTCACGCAGGACACGCAGGAAAAAGGTTGTTGAACTGTGCCAGTACAAGGCAGGGCAGGCATTCAAAATACCTGCTTCACAAAAGAGACTGCCACACAGTCTATAGGACACAGAGCAGAGTGACTGACTAACTGTCTCAAATCAAGGCAAGACAGGCCTTCAAATTTCTTGCTTCACAGCAAAGTCTGCCAGATACTATGGGCCTGTACGCTGAAGATGGATGCCCTAAGCTCGTAGAGAAGCTTTGGGTGACTGTCCAGGCAGTCAGATGTCTCTGTCATGGCAGAGTTTTTGGAAGTTGTGTGCGATGCATATTTTGTTTACGCAAGTATATTACATCTCTAGGGGTCTTTGATGGAATTGAAGACTAGAGAGTTACAGTTGCAGTTTTTCTTAGTTTTACTTGAGAAAGTAACTTAGCTGTAAAACTTTGGATTCTGTAAGATACGACAGATAACGCATAATTCTCTTTGAATATGCTAAGTACAAATGGACAGAATATTGTAAATGGAATTCCGAATAGATCATTTTTTTGTTGTCTGTACTTTCACTATGTTAGAGTAAAATCCTTTGCATTTATGACAACAAAAATGGGAAACGTTGTAGAGTATTCTTTTGTTTAAGGTGTGTTACTTTTGTTTAGGTTGCGTTTGTTGACCTCTGTGAAGCTGTGTTCTTGTGCCTGTCTAAAACACCTGATGGTCTAATAAACAACTGAACGGCCAATAGCAAGGCAGAAGAAAGCATAGGCAGAATTGGGGGTGGGGGCAGAGGGAAATAACAGAAGGAGAAGTCTGGGAGAGGCAGAAAGGAGGAACCAGAGGAGGAAGAGGACATCAGGGGCCAGCCACCCAGCTGCATATCAAGACATGAAGTAAGAGTAAGATTTACAGAAGCAAGATAACATGAGAAGCCCAGAGGCAAAAGGTAGATGGGATAACTTCAAGTTAAGGAAATCCGGCAAGAAATAAGCCAAGCTAAGGCCTGATATTTATAATTTGGAATAAGCCTCCATGTTTGCTTTATTTGGTAACTGGATGGGGGGCCCCAGAAAAGACAAAAGCAAAAAAGCAACACTTGACTAAGAGAGGAGTGTCTCATAAAGGCCACCCATAGCAAAACAAAAATCTTGACTCCACTTACATCAGTTCCCTTGATCCTCACACATGAGGACTGGGCAACCGTGGACCTCCCAGCCAGGAAACAAGGTGGCAACCATCATCCATCCAGGGATTACACAGCAGAGAAGATAATAAAAAGATTGAGAGTTTTCAAACGACTGCTACATTTCTCCTTTCTAACTATTTGCTATTTAGGATTCACATTGTTATGATAGTGTCTTAAGAATTCAAGTGAGATATAAGATTAAGGTCTTGACCCTCACTGGGCCTTAATCCATTAATTATACTTCCTATGTGAACTTGGATGGAGTTTTATATACATCTTTAAGCCAGTTCACTCTTAATAGATTTCGAGAGTATCTACGAGCAGTAGTAGTAGCATTTGTAGTAAAACATTTATCTACTCATGGATCAATGCCACCATATTTATTTACATTTGTATTTGTGTGTGAATATTTACAGCATGTCATTGATCCACTAAGAAAATTCACGAAAGTGCATGCGTCTAATGAACACTATGTGCTCCACAAGCCTAATGGTTTTACCAGGCTAACAGGAGCAAATGAGATGTGTTAGGATGAGAAAGAACCTCAGACACCCATAATTGTAGTCATCGTCCATGACTTATAGCGCCGCAGGGTAATTGTCATCATTGGTCCGTGATAGCCTACCTCTTCTCTAGTAATATGTGCGTGTTTGTTATTTAACGCAGTAATTCATTAACAATAAAAGTGCCTCTGATTTCATTTTGTTTTTTGTTTTTGTTTTTTCAGAATACCTAACCTCTGCTCTAAACTATAATAACACAGAGCAAAACAAGACAATAATTTTGAATATTACTCACACAGGATTTGGACTTCACGTAAGCACTGAGAATAAGTGTAGAGATTATGGGTGTGGCCCAGTGTTTAAGGCAGACTGAAGCCATTCCTTCAGTGGGACGAGCACTGTGGATGACGAAAATTTCATACTTTAACTATGTAAGTATGCAAATCTTTTTCTGTAGATGTTTGTGAATCTGTGGTAATAGCTATTTATTTTCACTTAAAAAATTTAAGTCTTTGGGTTTGGTTCATTTTAATGTGTAGTGATTTTGGCAACATTTTAATAATAAAGAGTTAAGAATTTAATAATGTCACCCTTTCCTCCCTGAAGTGTTAAAGCAAAGACCCACGATAAGCCTTGAAGCCAGCAGCCATGAGAAGAGATTGAAGGATATAGAACTCAGAGATAAACACCTATTCCATGATAAACTGAGCATTCCAGGTATTGTGTGCCTAACTGAGTCCAGTGTGTCTACCAGTACAAAGAGAGAAATATTGAATGAATGGAGAGACGGGGAGGCACAGTCTAGAGTCAGATTTTTGTAGCCAAGTCCAGCTCAACAAACACTGAATGGGGACTAACCTCGTGTTTGCTGTAGACGAAGCTCACTGTCAAAGCCAAAGAGTCACTTACAGTGGGAGATGTATTAACTTTCCTACAAGTGAACACCAGATAAAACCATAAGAACCAAAACTGGTCCATGTGTCTGTCTAGCTACACATTCCCTACTCAACGGGAAGTGCTAAATCTTCTGAGTGAACCTAGGTAGAAGGCAAGGAGATCCTGACTCAGTCTCTGCAGCTGTCTGTCAAATGTAAATATGCAAAGAGCCATCTGGATGCACATGGGATTCTTTATTCCAGAAACTTCAAGGAGACAGCACAGAAGTGGTAGAATACTAGAGTGTGTCTTAATAAATAAATACAACCACCTTGTAAAAACATGAGTGGTTCAGTTGAATTGGTGTTCTAAAGAGTCTGGGGCTGGATGAACCATCCACCTCTTTGGCAACAGCAGGTCCTCACTAGCCTCCACTTTGGCTTCAAACCTTGAGAGAACAATACCCTGTTTCTGCATTTATTATAGTGCCAATGCAGCTGGGATTCAACAGAAAAAGTACAATAAAAAAGACACATGTTATTATATATATGATAGATGATGGATAGATACAGAGGTAGATAGATAGATAGATAGATAGAGAGAGAGAGAGAGAGAGATAGACAGAGATACATATATACATACATACGTTAACGATGGATTTGTAGTTTGAAGATGGATAGACAGACAGACAGATCCATAGACAGAGAGATAAACAGATACAGATAAATACAAGGAATCAAATATGTTATTAAATATGCTTTAGAGCAGTTCTTAAGAATGCTTTAGATCAATTCTTTGATTCAGTGTGTCATCAGATTTATTTTAAAATTAATGATATTAAGAAACTGTGTCCATGATATTTGGTATCTGTCTTCAACTGGATGTGTCCTTCTTGAGCAGTGCGTAATTCATTAAAGAATAAGGAGAGGCAGTCAGAGTAACACAGGAAAATGAACTGTACTTACTTGGTCACTGTGCTCCCAAGACCCTAGGCTCGCCGTAGACATCGTGATCCACGTGGAAGGGCAACTCAGGAATATCCAGAGAGATGAAAAGAGGAACGGATTATAAACAAAATCACAAAACCATGTTCTATACAATGACCCTTGTGTGGTTTCTTTTTTATTTCACTCATCTACGAATATAAAAGGTTGCTACATTCTTCTTGAGAAAGTACACAGGAGACCCGGTTCTAACCTTAACAAGAATTTTGACCACCATTTTATCTTTTTATTTTTAGTTTTGTTTATTTAAGAGTTCTTTTTTCACATACCAACCACAGTTCCCTCTCCCACCCCCACCCCCCTCACCCCCCTCCTCCCGCTGCTCCCACCCACCCTCCATCTTTCCTCCACCCAGCCTCCTATCCAGTCCTCAGGGAGGGTAAGGCCTCCCACGGGGAGTCAAGGAAGCCCGCCATATCAAGGTGAGGCAGGACCAAGCCCCTCTCTGCTGCATCAAGGCTGAGCAAGGCATCCCTCCACGGGGAATGGGCTCCAAAAAGCCAGTTCGTGCACGAAGGATAAATCCTGGTGCCACTGCCAGTGGCCCCATAAATTGTCCAAGTCACACAACTGTCACCCACATTCAGAGGGCCTAGTTCGGTCCCATGCAGGTTCCCCAGTTGTCAGTCCAGAGTCAGTGAGCTCCCATTAGCTCAGGTCTCTGTGGGATTCCCCATCATGATCTTGTCCCCTTTGCTCATATAATCTCTCCTCCTTTGCTTCAACTGGACTCCGGGAGCTCCACAAAGTGCTTAGCTGTGGATCTCTGCATCTGCTTCCGTTAGTACTGGATGAAGGTTCTATGATGACAATTAGGGTAGTCATCAATCTGATTAGAGGGGAAGGCCAGTTGAGGCACCCCCTCCACTGCGCCTTGGAGTATTAGCTGGGCTCATCCTTGTGGATTCCTGGGAATTTCCCTTCTAGGAGGTTTCTTCCTTACCCCATCATGGCTCCCTCCATCAAGACATCTCTTTCATTTCTCTCCATCTCTGTCCCTCCCCCAAATCCACCATCTACTTCCCTCAGGTTCTCCTTCCACCTCCCCTTATCTCCACCCCTTCTCCCAGGTTGGCAGTTCACTCAGGAGTTCTTATTTACTTCCCCTTCCCAGGAGGATACATGTACATCTGTCACTCTTAAGGTCCTCCTTGATACCTACTATCTCTGGGGCTGTGCATTGTAGCCTGGTTATCCTTTGCTTTACTTGACTATCATTTCAAATGGCACAGAGCATCCTTAGCCAAGGGATTATACCTCTGGAAATTCACTACTAGTGGGTTCCTCAACTTTGAGATATATATATATATATATATATATATATATATATATATATATATATATACTGTTACAATATTACTACATGGTACTATTTGAGAATCCGTTCCCCTCTCCTGTGTTTTAGTTGACTCTAATTATATGAATGTAATGAAAACTCATGAACAAAAATACTATGATAATACACTATCACGTACTACACCTGACATCTATCACAGTTCCACACTACATGTGTTCTGGTGTGAAGCTCAGACTCCCAGACCTGTAGTCATGCTCCACGGATCAATCATCATGAGTGATCAACCCATCATTGATCCAACACCGCCTTTTCCTTTCTCTCACACTTTCTATATTTTTATCACCTTACTATTCGTGTCACTTGGAGTAGTCATATAACAAGTCACAAAATCTGGATGTTTTGAAATTATGCAACAGATTTTGTGCCACCCTGATTCTGTCTTTCTACTTAATTTTGGAATTCCCCAACCCTGCGCTCATGGTCAGGTTTAATTGAGCACACAGTCTCAATTGGCCTAACAGGAGCCTATGCATGCCTTTACCAAGACAACCTAAATGTGTGATCAAGGCCACCCAAAGCGAAACAAGGACTTTGACTCCACTTACATCACTTCCCTTGATCCTTACACATGGGGACAGGGCAACCACGGACCTCCCAGCCAGGAAACACGGTGTCAATCATCATCCTTCCAGGAAGTACAAAGGAAGAATGATAATAAAAAGATTGATATTTATCAAATGATTTCTACATTTCTCCTTTCTAACTATCTGTTATTTAGGATTCACATTGTTATGATAGTGTCTTAAGAAATCAAGTAAGATTTAAAAGTCAAGGTCTTGACCCTCACTGGGGCTTAATCCATTAAGTATACTTCACATGTGAACTTGGATTAAGTTTATATACATCTTTATGCTAAGACCTGTTAACAGACTTCCAGAGTTTCCACATGTAGTAGTACCATTTGTGGTAAAACATTTGTTTACTAGCTGATCTATGCCTCAAAAATTTATTTCCATTTATATTTGTGTGAATATTTATAAAATGTTTCACTGATCCACTAATACTCCAGAAAGTGCTTGATTATAATGTCAGGATGGGCTCCACAGGCCTAACGTCTATTCCCCGGTTAACAGGGGCACATAGGATATATGATGATGAGAACCTCAGACACCCAGAATTGTAGTCATCGTCCGTGACTTATACTGCCACCCCAGACTTGGTCATCATCGGTCCATATTAGCCTTCCTCTTCCCTAGTAATGTATGTATGCGTGCAATTTAACACATGAATTCTTCGTTAATAATAAATGTGCCTCTCGTGTTATTTTGTTCTTCGGGATAACCAAATACCTTGGTCAGATACATTCTATACTCTATCACAACATAGGGCATATAACAATATCAGCAATACAATATAATAATTTTGAATATTACTCACATAGCTTTGGGTCTCCAGGTAAACACCGAGAGGACGTGTAGAGATTTGGGGTGTGGCCCAGTGTTTAAAGCAGACTGAAGCTATTCCTTGTGAGGGATGAGCACTGGGGATGATGAAAATTTCATGACTTAACTAACGCAAGCTTTGTAAAACTATTTCTGTAAACCGTGGTGACTCCGTGGTAATCGCTACGCATTTTCACTTAATAAAATTTAAGTCTGTCATCAACTGGATGTGCCATTCTTGAGTAATTTGTCATTCATTTAAGAATAAGGAGAAGCAGTCAGAGTAACACAAGAACATGAACTGTACTTACCCGGTCACTGGGCTCCAACGACCCTAGGCTAGCCGTGGACATCGTGATCCAGACGGAAGGGCAACACGGCATGGGGATAGCCGGAGAGATGAAAGGAAGAATGGATTATGAACACATTCAAGTTCTATGCAATGTTTCCTTATCAAAGAACATACAATTGTGATACATTCTTCACTAGAAAATACACAGGAGAGCGAGTTCTAACCCTAACAAGTATTTTGACCACCATTTTTAAACAGTACACAGCATCCTGAGCCAAGGGATTATACCTCTGGAACTTCATTACTAGTGGGTCTCTGTACTTTGCTATATGTGTATTTGGTATTGTACTATCATAGTATATCGATACACATTTAAACCTATTTTTGTTACACTGTATGCGTGTTTCTACTCTTGTTTAAACCATTTTTGTATATTGATAAAAATTTAAGGTTGTTTTGATTAAAACATATTGTATGTATGTTTCTATTTATGTTTGAGGTATTGCGCTTATGCAGTTCGGTCGGAAATGTAGGGTGCAGTTCTAGTTTTGGAAATTGATTACTATAAACTATATGGGAAAATCAGGAAACAAAGGATAGCGGTTAGTCACTTGTAACAATCAAATTTGTGGATATGTTCGGTTTGCTTTCCGGATCATATAGAGATATATTTTAGATGAAAAGAGAGTCTTCAAACTTTTCAAAGACTTACAGAATACGGCATTACAAATGTTTTGTTATCCTCAAGTTTTTCATGACCATGAGACACATCTACTCCTGGCAGCACCCATTTGCTTCAGAGGTGAGGGGCACTGAACGAACCCCTTATGGGGTTTACTTTCGTTGTGGCCAGATTTCTTTGTGGCCACTAGACAAAGAAACTGCTCTTGTCTTTGGCTGCTGACATTGTGCTGTGCAGGTTTGTCACGCAGGACACGCAGGAAAAAGGTTGTTGAACTGTGCCAGTACAAGGCAGGGCAGGCATTCAAAATACCTGCTTCACAAAAGAGACTGCCACACAGTCTATAGGACACAGAGCAGAGTGACTGACTAACTGTCTCAAATCAAGGCAAGACAGGCCTTCAAATTTCTTGCTTCACAGCAAAGTCTGCCAGATACTATGGGCCTGTACGCTGAAGATGGATGCCCTAAGCTCGTAGAGAAGCTTTGGGTGACTGTCCAGGCAGTCAGATGTCTCTGTCATGGCAGAGTTTTTGGAAGTTGTGTGCGATGCATATTTTGTTTACGCAAGTATATTACATCTCTAGGGGTCTTTGATGGAATTGAAGACTAGAGAGTTACAGTTGCAGTTTTTCTTAGTTTTACTTGAGAAAGTAACTTAGCTGTAAAACTTTGGATTCTGTAAGATACGACAGATAACGCATAATTCTCTTTGAATATGCTAAGTACAAATGGACAGAATATTGTAAATGGAATTCCGAATAGATCATTTTTTTGTTGTCTGTACTTTCACTATGTTAGAGTAAAATCCTTTGCATTTATGACAACAAAAATGGGAAACGTTGTAGAGTATTCTTTTGTTTAAGGTGTGTTACTTTTGTTTAGGTTGCGTTTGTTGACCTCTGTGAAGCTGTGTTCTTGTGCCTGTCTAAAACACCTGATGGTCTAATAAACAACTGAACGGCCAATAGCAAGGCAGAAGAAAGCATAGGCAGAATTGGGGGTGGGGGCAGAGGGAAATAACAGAAGGAGAAGTCTGGGAGAGGCAGAAAGGAGGAACCAGAGGAGGAAGAGGACATCAGGGGCCAGCCACCCAGCTGCATATCAAGACATGAAGTAAGAGTAAGATTTACAGAAGCAAGAGAACATGAGAAGCCCAGAGGCAAAAGGTAGATGGGATAACTTCAAGTTAAGGAAATCCGGCAAGAAATAAGCCAAGCTAAGGCCTGATATTTATAATTTGGAATAAGCCTCCATGTTTGCTTTATTTGGTAACTGGATGGGGGGCCCCAGAAAAGACAAAAGCAAAAAAGCAACACTTGACTAAGAGAGGAGTGTCTCATAAAGGCCACCCATAGCAAAACAAAAATCTTGACTCCACTTACATCAGTTCCCTTGATCCTCACACATGAGGACTGGGCAACCGTGGACCTCCCAGCCAGGAAACAAGGTGGCAACCATCATCCATCCAGGGATTACACAGCAGAGAAGATAATAAAAAGATTGAGAGTTTTCAAACGACTGCTACATTTCTCCTTTCTAACTATTTGCTATTTAGGATTCACATTGTTATGATAGTGTCTTAAGAATTCAAGTGAGATATAAGATTAAGGTCTTGACCCTCACTGGGCCTTAATCCATTAATTATACTTCCTATGTGAACTTGGATGGAGTTTTATATACATCTTTAAGCCAGTTCACTCTTAATAGATTTCGAGAGTATCTACGAGCAGTAGTAGTAGCATTTGTAGTAAAACATTTATCTACTCATGGATCAATGCCACCATATTTATTTACATTTGTATTTGTGTGTGAATATTTACAGCATGTCATTGATCCACTAAGAAAATTCACGAAAGTGCATGCGTCTAATGAACACTATGTGCTCCACAAGCCTAATGGTTTTACCAGGCTAACAGGAGCAAATGAGATGTGTTAGGATGAGAAAGAACCTCAGACACCCATAATTGTAGTCATCGTCCATGACTTATAGCGCCGCAGGGTAATTGTCATCATTGGTCCGTGATAGCCTACCTCTTCTCTAGTAATATGTGCGTGTTTGTTATTTAACGCAGTAATTCATTAACAATAAAAGTGCCTCTGATTTCATTTTGTTTTTTGTTTTTGTTTTTTCAGAATACCTAACCTCTGCTCTAAACTATAATAACACAGAGCAAAACAAGACAATAATTTTGAATATTACTCACACAGGATTTGGACTTCACGTAAGCACTGAGAATAAGTGTAGAGATTATGGGTGTGGCCCAGTGTTTAAGGCAGACTGAAGCCATTCCTTCAGTGGGACGAGCACTGTGGATGACGAAAATTTCATACTTTAACTATGTAAGTATGCAAATCTTTTTCTGTAGATGTTTGTGAATCTGTGGTAATAGCTATTTATTTTCACTTAAAAAATTTAAGTCTTTGGGTTTGGTTCATTTTAATGTGTAGTGATTTTGGCAACATTTTAATAATAAAGAGTTAAGAATTTAATAATGTCACCCTTTCCTCCCTGAAGTGTTAAAGCAAAGACCCACGATAAGCCTTGAAGCCAGCAGCCATGAGAAGAGATTGAAGGATATAGAACTCAGAGATAAACACCTATTCCATGATAAACTGAGCATTCCAGGTATTGTGTGCCTAACTGAGTCCAGTGTGTCTACCAGTACAAAGAGAGAAATATTGAATGAATGGAGAGACGGGGAGGCACAGTCTAGAGTCAGATTTTTGTAGCCAAGTCCAGCTCAACAAACACTGAATGGGGACTAACCTCGTGTTTGCTGTAGACGAAGCTCACTGTCAAAGCCAAAGAGTCACTTACAGTGGGAGATGTATTAACTTTCCTACAAGTGAACACCAGATAAAACCATAAGAACCAAAACTGGTCCATGTGTCTGTCTAGCTACACATTCCCTACTCAACGGGAAGTGCTAAATCTTCTGAGTGAACCTAGGTAGAAGGCAAGGAGATCCTGACTCAGTCTCTGCAGCTGTCTGTCAAATGTAAATATGCAAAGAGCCATCTGGATGCACATGGGATTCTTTATTCCAGAAACTTCAAGGAGACAGCACAGAAGTGGTAGAATACTAGAGTGTGTCTTAATAAATAAATACAACCACCTTGTAAAAACATGAGTGGTTCAGTTGAATTGGTGTTCTAAAGAGTCTGGGGCTGGATGAACCATCCACCTCTTTGGCAACAGCAGGTCCTCACTAGCCTCCACTTTGGCTTCAAACCTTGAGAGAACAATACCCTGTTTCTGCATTTATTATAGTGCCAATGCAGCTGGGATTCAACAGAAAAAGTACAATAAAAAAGACACATGTTATTATATATATGATAGATGATGGATAGATACAGAGGTAGATAGATAGATAGATAGATAGAGAGAGAGAGAGAGAGAGATAGACAGAGATACATATATACATACATACGTTAACGATGGATTTGTAGTTTGAAGATGGATAGACAGACAGACAGATCCATAGACAGAGAGATAAACAGATACAGATAAATACAAGGAATCAAATATGTTATTAAATATGCTTTAGAGCAGTTCTTAAGAATGCTTTAGATCAATTCTTTGATTCAGTGTGTCATCAGATTTATTTTAAAATTAATGATATTAAGAAACTGTGTCCATGATATTTGGTATCTGTCTTCAACTGGATGTGTCCTTCTTGAGCAGTGCGTAATTCATTAAAGAATAAGGAGAGGCAGTCAGAGTAACACAGGAAAATGAACTGTACTTACTTGGTCACTGTGCTCCCAAGACCCTAGGCTCGCCGTAGACATCGTGATCCACGTGGAAGGGCAACTCAGGAATATCCAGAGAGATGAAAAGAGGAACGGATTATAAACAAAATCACAAAACCATGTTCTATACAATGACCCTTGTGTGGTTTCTTTTTTATTTCACTCATCTACGAATATAAAAGGTTGCTACATTCTTCTTGAGAAAGTACACAGGAGACCCGGTTCTAACCTTAACAAGAATTTTGACCACCATTTTATCTTTTTATTTTTAGTTTTGTTTATTTAAGAGTTCTTTTTTCACATACCAACCACAGTTCCCTCTCCCACCCCCACCCCCCTCACCCCCCTCCTCCCGCTGCTCCCACCCACCCTCCATCTTTCCTCCACCCAGCCTCCTATCCAGTCCTCAGGGAGGGTAAGGCCTCCCACGGGGAGTCAAGGAAGCCCGCCATATCAAGGTGAGGCAGGACCAAGCCCCTCTCTGCTGCATCAAGGCTGAGCAAGGCATCCCTCCACGGGGAATGGGCTCCAAAAAGCCAGTTCGTGCACGAAGGATAAATCCTGGTGCCACTGCCAGTGGCCCCATAAATTGTCCAAGTCACACAACTGTCACCCACATTCAGAGGGCCTAGTTCGGTCCCATGCAGGTTCCCCAGTTGTCAGTCCAGAGTCAGTGAGCTCCCATTAGCTCAGGTCTCTGTGGGATTCCCCATCATGATCTTGTCCCCTTTGCTCATATAATCTCTCCTCCTTTGCTTCAACTGGACTCCGGGAGCTCCACAAAGTGCTTAGCTGTGGATCTCTGCATCTGCTTCCGTTAGTACTGGATGAAGGTTCTATGATGACAATTAGGGTAGTCATCAATCTGATTAGAGGGGAAGGCCAGTTGAGGCACCCCCTCCACTGCGCCTTGGAGTATTAGCTGGGCTCATCCTTGTGGATTCCTGGGAATTTCCCTTCTAGGAGGTTTCTTCCTTACCCCATCATGGCTCCCTCCATCAAGACATCTCTTTCATTTCTCTCCATCTCTGTCCCTCCCCCAAATCCACCATCTACTTCCCTCAGGTTCTCCTTCCACCTCCCCTTATCTCCACCCCTTCTCCCAGGTTGGCAGTTCACTCAGGAGTTCTTATTTACTTCCCCTTCCCAGGAGGATACATGTACATCTGTCACTCTTAAGGTCCTCCTTGATACCTACTATCTCTGGGGCTGTGCATTGTAGCCTGGTTATCCTTTGCTTTACTTGACTATCATTTCAAATGGCACAGAGCATCCTTAGCCAAGGGATTATACCTCTGGAAATTCACTACTAGTGGGTTCCTCAACTTTGAGATATATATATATATATATATATATATATATATATATATATATATATATATATACTGTTACAATATTACTACATGGTACTATTTGAGAATCCGTTCCCCTCTCCTGTGTTTTAGTTGACTCTAATTATATGAATGTAATGAAAACTCATGAACAAAAATACTATGATAATACACTATCACGTACTACACCTGACATCTATCACAGTTCCACACTACATGTGTTCTGGTGTGAAGCTCAGACTCCCAGACCTGTAGTCATGCTCCACGGATCAATCATCATGAGTGATCAACCCATCATTGATCCAACACCGCCTTTTCCTTTCTCTCACACTTTCTATATTTTTATCACCTTACTATTCGTGTCACTTGGAGTAGTCATATAACAAGTCACAAAATCTGGATGTTTTGAAATTATGCAACAGATTTTGTGCCACCCTGATTCTGTCTTTCTACTTAATTTTGGAATTCCCCAACCCTGCGCTCATGGTCAGGTTTAATTGAGCACACAGTCTCAATTGGCCTAACAGGAGCCTATGCATGCCTTTACCAAGACAACCTAAATGTGTGATCAAGGCCACCCAAAGCGAAACAAGGACTTTGACTCCACTTACATCACTTCCCTTGATCCTTACACATGGGGACAGGGCAACCACGGACCTCCCAGCCAGGAAACACGGTGTCAATCATCATCCTTCCAGGAAGTACAAAGGAAGAATGATAATAAAAAGATTGATATTTATCAAATGATTTCTACATTTCTCCTTTCTAACTATCTGTTATTTAGGATTCACATTGTTATGATAGTGTCTTAAGAAATCAAGTAAGATTTAAAAGTCAAGGTCTTGACCCTCACTGGGGCTTAATCCATTAAGTATACTTCACATGTGAACTTGGATTAAGTTTATATACATCTTTATGCTAATACCTGTTAACAGACTTCCAGAGTTTCCACATGTAGTAGTACCATTTGTGGTAAAACATTTGTTTACTAGCTGATCTATGCCTCAAAAATTTATTTCCATTTATATTTGTGTGAATATTTATAAAATGTTTCACTGATCCACTAATACTCCAGAAAGTGCTTGATTATAATGTCAGGATGGGCTCCACAGGCCTAACGTCTATTCCCCGGTTAACAGGGGCACATAGGATATATGATGATGAGAACCTCAGACACCCAGAATTGTAGTCATCGTCCGTGACTTATACTGCCACCCCAGACTTGGTCATCATCGGTCCATATTAGCCTTCCTCTTCCCTAGTAATGTATGTATGCGTGCAATTTAACACATGAATTCTTCGTTAATAATAAATGTGCCTCTCGTGTTATTTTGTTCTTCGGGATAACCAAATACCTTGGTCAGATACATTCTATACTCTATCACAACATAGGGCATATAACAATATGAGCAATACAATATAATAATTTTGAATATTACTCACATAGCTTTGGGTCTCCAGGTAAACACCGAGAGAACGTGTAGAGATTTGGGGTGTGGCCCAGTGTTTAAAGCAGACTGAAGCTATTCCTTGTGAGGGATGAGCACTGGGGATGATGAAAATTTCATGACTTAACTAACGCAAGCTTTGTAAAACTATTTCTGTAAACCGTGGTGACTCCGTGGTAATCGCTATGCATTTTCACTTAATAAAATTTAAGTCTGTCATCAACTGGATGTGCCATTCTTGAGTAATTTGTCATTCATTTAAGAATAAGGAGAAGCAGTCAGAGTAACACAAGAACATGAACTGTACTTACCCGGTCACTGGGCTCCAACGACCCTAGGCTAGCCGTGGACATCGTGATCCAGACGGAAGGGCAACACGGCATGGGGATAGCCGGAGAGATGAAAGGAAGAATGGATTATGAACACATTCAAGTTCTATGCAATGTTTCCTTATCAAAGAACATACAATTGTGATACATTCTTCACTAGAAAATACACAGGAGAGCGAGTTCTAACCCTAACAAGTATTTTGACCACCATTTTTAAACAGTACACAGCAATCCTGAGCCAAGGGATTATACCTCTGGAACTTCATTACTAGTGGGTCTCTGTACTTTGCTATATGTGTATTTGGTATTGTACTATCATAGTATATCGATACACATTTAAACCTATTTTTGTTA